>NW_027363691.1:0-533663 GCF_046119375.1 Phyllobates terribilis
AAAACATGTTTTTCATATACCAGAAATGTTTGAAGCTACTGACTGAATGAAAGGAGCTGGCATCTCACTCTCTTTGAATCTTCTTTATCATGCTAGGATTAACAGGAAAAAGCTAAAAATTCAGAATTGCACCGTGCAATGTGGAGATATTACTGTTTGTGCATTTACAATATTCATTGATTTTTTGCCATTGAAAACATGTTTTCATATACCAGAAATGTTTGAAGCTTCTGACTGAATGAAAGGAGCTGGCATCTCACTCTCTTTGAATCTTCTTTATCATGCTAGGATAGCAGGAAAAAGCAAAAAAAATTTCAGAATTGCACCTTGCAATGTGGAGATATTACTGTTTGTGCATTTACAATATCTTTAGAGATAAAACATGTTTTTCATATACCAGAAATGTTTGAAGCTACTGACTGAATGAAAGGAGCTGGCATCTCACTCTCTTTGAATCTTCTTTATCATGCTAGGATTAACAGGAAAAAGCTAAAAATTTCAGAATTGCACCGTGCAATGTGGAGATATTACTGTTTGTGCATTTACAATATTCATTGATTTTTGCCATTGAAAAACATGTTTTTCATATACCAGAAATGTTTGAAGCTACTGACTGAATGAAAGGAGCTGGCATCTCACTCTCTTTGAATCTTCTTTATCATGCTAGGATTAGCAGGAAAAAGCAAAAAATTTCAGAATTGCACCTTGCAATGTGGAGATATTACTGTTTGTGCATTTACAATATTCATTGATTTTTGCCATTGAAAAACATGTTTTTCATATACCAGAAATGTTTGAAGCTACTGACTGAATGAAAGGAGCTGGCATCTCACTCTCTTTGAATCTTCTTTATCATGCTAGGATTAACAGGAAAAAGCTAAAAATTTCAGAATTGCACCGTGCAATGTGGAGATATTACTGTTTGTGCATTTACAATATTCATTGATTTTTGCCATTGAAAAACATGTTTTTCATATACCAGAAATGTTTGAAGCTACTGACTGAATGAAAGGAGCTGGCATCTCACTCTCTTTGAATCTTCTTTATCATGCTAGGATTAGCAGGAAAAAGCAAAAAATTTCAGAATTGCACCTTGCAATGTGGAGATATTACTGTTTGTGCATTTACAATATTCATTGATTTTTGCCATTGAAAAACATGTTTTTCATATACCAGAAATGTTTGAAGCTACTGACTGAATGAAAGGAGCTGGCATCTCACTCTCTTTGAATCTTCTTTATCATGCTAGGATTAACAGGAAAAAGCTAAAAATTTCAGAATTGCACCGTGCAATGTGGAGATATTACTGTTTGTGCATTTACAATATTCATTGATTTTTGCCATTGAAAAACATGTTTTTCATATACCAGAAATGTTTGAAGCTACTGACTGAATGAAAGGAGCTGGCATCTCACTCTCTTTGAATCTTCTTTATCATGCTAGGATTAGCAGGAAAAAGCAAAAAATTTCAGAATTGCACCTTGCAATGTGGAGATATTACTGTTTGTGCATTTACAATATTCATTGATTTTTGCCATTGAAAAACATGTTTTTCATATACCAGAAATGTTTGAAGCTACTGACTGAATGAAAGGAGCTGGCATCTCACTCTCTTTGAATCTTCTTTATCATGCTAGGATTAACAGGAAAAAGCAAAAAATTTCAGAATTGCACCTTGCAATGTGGAGATATTACTGTTTGTGCATTTACAATATTCATTGATTTTTGCCATTGAAAAACATGTTTTTCATATACCAGAAATGTTTGAAGCTACTGACTGAATGAAAGGAGCTGGCATCTCACTCTCTTTGAATCTTCTTTATCATGCTAGGATTAACAGGAAAAAGCTAAAAATTTCAGAATTGCACCGTGCAATGTGGAGATATTACTGTTTGTGCATTTACAATATTCATTGATTTTTGCCATTGAAAAACATGTTTTTCATATACCAGAAATGTTTGAAGCTAATGACTGAATGAAAGGAGCTGGCATCTCACTCTCTTTGAATCTTCTTTATCATGCTAGGATTAACAGGAAAAAGCTAAAAATTTCAGAATTGCACCGTGCAATGTGGAGATATTACTGTTTGTGCATTTACAATATTCATTGATTTTTGCCATTGAAAAACGTTTTTCATATACCAGAAATGTTTGAAGCTACTGACTGAATGAAAGGAGCTGGCATCTCACTCTCTTTGAATCTTCTTTATCATGCTAGGATTAGCAGGAAAAAGCAAAAAATTTCAGAATTGCACCTTGCAATGTGGAGATATTACTGTTTGTGCATTTACAATATTCATTGATTTTTGCCATTGAAAAACATGTTTTTCATATACCAGAAATGTTTGAAGCTACTGACTGAATGAAAGGAGCTGGCATCTCACTCTCTTTGAATCTTCTTTATCATGCTAGGATTAGCAGGAAAAAGCAAAAAATTTCAGAATTGCACCTTGCAGGGTGGAGATATTACTGTTTGTGCATTTACAATATTCATTGATTTTTGCCATTGAAAAACATGTTTTTCATATACCAGAAATGTTTGAAGCTACTGACTGAATGAAAGGAGCTGGCATCTCACTCTCTTTGAATCTTCTTTATCATGCTAGGATTAACAGGAAAAAGCAAAAAATTTCAGAATTGCACCTTGCAATGTGGAGATATTACTGTTTGTGCATTTACAATATTCATTGATTTTTGCCATTGAAAAACATGTTTTTCATATACCAGAAATGTTTGAAGCTACTGACTGAATGAAAGGAGCTGGCATCTCACTCTCTTTGAATCTTCTTTATCATGCTAGGATTAACAGGAAAAAGCTAAAAATTTCAGAATTGCACCGTGCAATGTGGAGATATTACTGTTTGTGCATTTACAATATTCATTGATTTTTGCCATTGAAAAACATGTTTTTCATATACCAGAAATGTTTGAAGCTAATGACTGAATGAAAGGAGCTGGCATCTCACTCTCTTTGAATCTTCTTTATCATGCTAGGATTAACAGGAAAAAGCTAAAAATTTCAGAATTGCACCGTGCAATGTGGAGATATTACTGTTTGTGCATTTACAATATTCATTGATTTTTGCCATTGAAAAACGTTTTTCATATACCAGAAATGTTTGAAGCTACTGACTGAATGAAAGGAGCTGGCATCTCACTCTCTTTGAATCTTCTTTATCATGCTAGGATTAGCAGGAAAAAGCAAAAAATTTCAGAATTGCACCTTGCAATGTGGAGATATTACTGTTTGTGCATTTACAATATTCATTGATTTTTGCCATTGAAAAACATGTTTTTCATATACCAGAAATGTTTGAAGCTACTGACTGAATGAAAGGAGCTGGCATCTCACTCTCTTTGAATCTTCTTTATCATGCTAGGATTAACAGGAAAAAGCTAAAAATTTCAGAATTGCACCGTGCAATGTGGAGATATGACTGTTTGTGCATTTACAATATTCATTGATTTTTGCCATTGAAAAACATGTTTTTCATATACCAGAAATGTTTGAAGCTACTGACTGAATGAAAGGAGCTGGCATCTCACTCTCTTTGAATCTTCTTTATCATGCTAGGATTAGCAGGAAAAAGCAAAAAATTTCAGAATTGCACCTTGCAATGTGGAGATATTACTGTTTGTGCATTTACAATATTCATTGATTTTTGCCATTGAAAAACATGTTTTTCATATACCAGAAATGTTTGAAGCTACTGACTGAATGAAAGGAGCTGGCATCTCACTCTCTTTGAATCTTCTTTATCATGCTAGGATTAACAGGAAAAAGCAAAAAATTTCAGAATTGCACCTTGCAATGTGGAGATATTACTGTTTGTGCATTTACAATATTCATTGATTTTTGCCATTGAAAAACATGTTTTTCATATACCAGAAATGTTTGAAGCTACTGACTGAATGAAAGGAGCTGGCATCTCACTCTCTTTGAATCTTTATCATGCTAGGATTAACAGGAAAAAGCTAAAAATTTCAGAATTGCACCGTGCAATGTGGAGATATTACTGTTTGTGCATTTACAATATTCATTGATTTTTGCCATTGAAAAACATGTTTTTCATATACCAGAAATGTTTGAAGCTACTGACTGAATGAAAGGAGCTGGCATCTCACTCTCTTTGAATCTTCTTTATCATGCTAGGATTAGCAGGAAAAAGCAAAAAATTTCAGAATTGCACCTTGCAATGTGGAGATATTACTGTTTGTGCATTTACAATATTCATTGATTTTTGCCATTGAAAAACATGTTTTTCATATACCAGAAATGTTTGAAGCTACTGACTGAATGAAAGGAGCTGGCATCTCACTCTCTTTGAATCTTCTTTATCATGCTAGGATTAACAGGAAAAAGCTAAAAATTTCAGAATTGCACCGTGCAATGTGGAGATATTACTGTTTGTGCATTTACAATATTCATTGATTTTTGCCATTGAAAAACATGTTTTTCATATACCAGAAATGTTTGAAGCTACTGACTGAATGAAAGGAGCTGGCATCTCACTCTCTTTGAATCTTCTTTATCATGCTAGGATTAGCAGGAAAAAGCAAAAAATTTCAGAATTGCACCTTGCAATGTGGAGATATTACTGTTTGTGCATTTACAATATTCATTGATTTTTGCCATTGAAAAACATGTTTTTCATATACCAGAAATGTTTGAAGCTACTGACTGAATGAAAGGAGCTGGCATCTCACTCTCTTTGAATCTTCTTTATCATGCTAGGATTAACAGGAAAAAGCAAAAAATTTCAGAATTGCACCGTGCAATGTGGAGATATTACTGTTTGTGCATTTACAATATTCATTGATTTTTGCCATTGAAAAACATGTTTTTCATATACCAGAAATGTTTGAAGCTACTGACTGAATGAAAGGAGCTGGCATCTCACTCTCTTTGAATCTTCTTTATCATGCTAGGATTAACAGGAAAAAGCTAAAAATTTCAGAATTGCACCGTGCAATGTGGAGATATTACTGTTTGTGCATTTACAATATTCATTGATTTTTGCCATTGAAAAACATGTTTTTCATATACCAGAAATGTTTGAAGCTACTGACTGAATGAAAGGAGCTGGCATCTCACTCTCTTTGAATCTTCTTTATCATGCTAGGATTAGCAGGAAAAAGCAAAAAATTTCAGAATTGCACCTTGCAATGTGGAGATATTACTGTTTGTGCATTTACAATATTCATTGATTTTTGCCATTGAAAAACATGTTTTTCATATACCAGAAATGTTTGAAGCTACTGACTGAATGAAAGGAGCTGGCATCTCACTCTCTTTGAATCTTCTTTATCATGCTAGGATTAACAGGAAAAAGCTAAAAATTTCAGAATTGCACCGTGCAATGTGGAGATATTACTGTTTGTGCATTTACAATATTCATTGATTTTTGCCATTGAAAAACATGTTTTTCATATACCAGAAATGTTTGAAGCTACTGACTGAATGAAAGGAGCTGGCATCTCACTCTCTTTGAATCTTCTTTATCATGCTAGGATTAGCAGGAAAAAGCAAAAAATTTCAGAATTGCACCTTGCAATGTGGAGATATTACTGTTTGTGCATTTACAATATTCATTGATTTTTGCCATTGAAAAACATGTTTTTCATATACCAGAAATGTTTGAAGCTACTGACTGAATGAAAGGAGCTGGCATCTCACTCTCTTTGAATCTTCTTTATCATGCTAGGATTAACAGGAAAAAGCAAAAAATTTCAGAATTGCACCTTGCAATGTGGAGATATTACTGTTTGTGCATTTACAATATTCATTGATTTTTGCCATTGAAAAACATGTTTTTCATATACCAGAAATGTTTGAAGCTACTGACTGAATGAAAGGAGCTGGCATCTCACTCTCTTTGAATCTTCTTTATCATGCTAGGATTAACAGGAAAAAGCTAAAAATTTCAGAATTGCACCGTGCAATGTGGAGATATTACTGTTTGTGCATTTACAATATTCATTGATTTTTGCCATTGAAAAACATGTTTTTCATATACCAGAAATGTTTGAAGCTACTGACTGAATGAAAGGAGCTGGCATCTCACTCTCTTTGAATCTTCTTTATCATGCTAGGATTAGCAGGAAAAAGCAAAAAATTTCAGAATTGCACCTTGCAATGTGGAGATATTACTGTTTGTGCATTTACAATATTCATTGATTTTTGCCATTGAAAAACATGTTTTTCATATACCAGAAATGTTTGAAGCTACTGACTGAATGAAAGGAGCTGGCATCTCACTCTCTTTGAATCTTCTTTATCATGCTAGGATTAACAGGAAAAAGCTAAAAATTTCAGAATTGCACCGTGCAATGTGGAGATATTACTGTTTGTGCATTTACAATATTCATTGATTTTTGCCATTGAAAAACATGTTTTTCATATACCAGAAATGTTTGAAGCTACTGACTGAATGAAAGGAGCTGGCATCTCACTCTCTTTGAATCTTCTTTATCATGCTAGGATTAGCAGGAAAAAGCAAAAAATTTCAGAATTGCACCTTGCAATGTGGAGATATTACTGTTTGTGCATTTACAATATTCATTGATTTTTGCCATTGAAAAACATGTTTTTCATATACCAGAAATGTTTGAAGCTACTGACTGAATGAAAGGAGCTGGCATCTCACTCTCTTTGAATCTTCTTTATCATGCTAGGATTAACAGGAAAAAGCAAAAAATTTCAGAATTGCACCTTGCAATGTGGAGATATTACTGTTTGTGCATTTACAATATTCATTGATTTTTGCCATTGAAAAACATGTTTTTCATATACCAGAAATGTTTGAAGCTACTGACTGAATGAAAGGAGCTGGCATCTCACTCTCTTTGAATCTTCTTTATCATGCTAGGATTAACAGGAAAAAGCTAAAAATTTCAGAATTGCACCGTGCAATGTGGAGATATTACTGTTTGTGCATTTACAATATTCATTGATTTTTGCCATTGAAAAACATGTTTTTCATATACCAGAAATGTTTGAAGCTACTGACTGAATGAAAGGAGCTGGCATCTCACTCTCTTTGAATCTTCTTTATCATGCTAGGATTAACAGGAAAAAGCTAAAAATTTCAGAATTGCACCGTGCAATGTGGAGATATTACTGTTTGTGCATTTACAATATTCATTGATTTTTGCCATTGAAAAACATGTTTTTCATATACCAGAAATGTTTGAAGCTACTGACTGAATGAAAGGAGCTGGCATCTCACTCTCTTTGAATCTTCTTTATCATGCTAGGATTAGCAGGAAAAAGCAAAAAATTTCAGAATTGCACCTTGCAATGTGGAGATATTACTGTTTGTGCATTTACAATATTCATTGATTTTTGCCATTGAAAAACATGTTTTTCATATACCAGAAATGTTTGAAGCTACTGACTGAATGAAAGGAGCTGGCATCTCACTCTCTTTGAATCTTCTTTATCATGCTAGGATTAACAGGAAAAAGCAAAAAATTTCAGAATTGCACCTTGCAATGTGGAGATATTACTGTTTGTGCATTTACAATATTCATTGATTTTTGCCATTGAAAAACATGTTTTTCATATACCAGAAATGTTTGAAGCTACTGACTGAATGAAAGGAGCTGGCATCTCACTCTCTTTGAATCTTCTTTATCATGCTAGGATTAACAGGAAAAAGCTAAAAATTTCAGAATTGCACCGTGCAATGTGGAGATATTACTGTTTGTGCATTTACAATATTCATTGATTTTTGCCATTGAAAAACATGTTTTTCATATACCAGAAATGTTTGAAGCTACTGACTGAATGAAAGGAGCTGGCATCTCACTCTCTTTGAATCTTCTTTATCATGCTAGGATTAGCAGGAAAAAGCAAAAAATTTCAGAATTGCACCTTGCAATGTGGAGATATTACTGTTTGTGCATTTACAATATTCATTGATTTTTGCCATTGAAAAACATGTTTTTCATATACCAGAAATGTTTGAAGCTACTGACTGAATGAAAGGAGCTGGCATCTCACTCTCTTTGAATCTTCTTTATCATGCTAGGATTAACAGGAAAAAGCTAAAAATTTCAGAATTGCACCGTACAATGTGGAGATATTACTGTTTGTGCATTTACAATATTCATTGATTTTTGCCATTGAAAAACATGTTTTTCATATACCAGAAATGTTTGAAGCTACTGACTGAATGAAAGGAGCTGGCATCTCACTCTCTTTGAATCTTCTTTATCATGCTAGGATTAACAGGAAAAAGCTAAAAATTTCAGAATTGCACCGTGCAATGTGGAGATATTACTGTTTGTGCATTTACAATATTCATTGATTTTTGCCATTGAAAAACATCATTTTATTCATATACCAGAAATGATTGAAGCTACTGACTGAATGAAAGGAGCTGGCATCTCACTCTCTTTGAATCTTCTTTATCATGCTAAGAGGAGCAGGAAAAAGCAAAAAATTTCAGAATTGCACCTTGCAATGCGGAGAAATTACTGTTTGTGCATTTACAATATTCATTGATTTTTGCCATTGAAAAACGTCCAGAAATGATTGAAGCTACTGACTGAATGAAAGGAGCTGGCATCTCACTCTCTTTGAATCTTCTTTATCATGCTAAGAGGAGCAGGAAAAAGCAAAAAATTTCAGAATTGCACCTTGCAATGCGGAGAAATTACTGTTTGTGCCTTTACAATATTCATTGATTTTTGCCATTGAAAAACGTCCAGAAATGATTGAAGCTACTGACTGAATGAAAGGAGCTCTCATCTCACTCTCTTTGAATCTTCTTTATCATGCTAAGAGGAGCAGGAAAAAGCAAAAAATTTCAGAATTGCACCTTGCAATGCGGAGAAATTACTGTTTGTGCATTTACAATATTCATTGATTTTTGCCATTGAAAAACATCATGTTATTCATATACCAGAAATGTTTGAAGCTACTGACTGAATGAAAGGAGCTGGCATCTCACTCTCTTTGAATCTTCTTTATCATGCTAAGAGGAGCAGGAAAAAGCAAAAAATTTCAGAATTGCACCTTCAATGCGGAGAAATTACTGTTTGTGCATTTACAATATTCATTGATTTTTGCCATTGAAAAACGTCCAGAAATGATTGAAGCTACTGACTGAATGAAAGGAGCTGGCATCTCACTCTCTTTGAATCTTCTTTATCATGCTAAGAGGAGCAGGAAAAAGCAAAAAATTTCAGAATTGCACCTTGCAATGCGGAGAAATTACTGTTTGTGCATTTACAATATTCATTAATTTTTGCCATTGAAAAACATCATGTTATTCATATACCAGAAATGATTGAAGCTACTGACTGAATGAAAGGAGCTGGCATCTCACTCTCTTTGAATCTTCTTTATCATGCTAAGAGGAGCAGGAAAAAGCAAAAAATTTCAGAATTGCACCTTGCAATGCGGAGAAATTACTGTTTGCGCATTTACAATATTCATTGATTTTTGCCATTGAAAAACATCATGTTATTCATATACCAGAAATGTTTGAAGCTACTGACTGAATGAAAGGAGCTGGCATCTCACTCTCTTTGAATCTTCTTTATCATACTAAGAGGAGCAGGAAAAAGCAAAAAATTTCAGAATTGCACCTTGCAATGCGGAGAAATTACTGTTTGTGCATTTACAATATTCATTGATTTTTGCCATTGAAAAACGTCCAGAAATGATTGAAGCTACTGACTGAATGAAAGGAGCTGGCATCTCACTCTCTTTGAATCTTCTTTATCATGCTAAGAGGAGCAGGAAAAAGCAAAAAATTTCAGAATTGCACCTTGCAATGCGGAGAAATTACTGTTTGTGCATTTACAATATTCATTGATTTTTGCCATTGAAAAACGTCCAGAAATGATTGAAGCTACTGACTGAATGAAAGGAGCTGGCATCTCACTCTCTTTGAATCTTCTTTATCATGCTAAGAGGAGCAGGAAAAAGCAAAAAATTTCAGAATTGCACCTTGCAATGCGGAGAAATTACTGTTTGTGCATTTACAATATTCATTGATTTTTGCCGCCATTGAAAAACATCATGTTATTCATATACCAGAAATGTTTGAAGCTACTGACTGAATGAAAGGAGCTGGCATCTCACTCTCTTTGAATCTTCTTTATCATGCTAAGAGGAGCAGGAAAAAGCAAAAAATTTCAGAATTGCACCTTGCAATGCGAAGAAATTACTGTTTGTGCATTTACAATATTCATTGATTTTTGCCATTGAAAAACATCATGTTATTCATATACCAGAAATGTTTGATGCTACTGACTGAATGAAAGGAGCTGGCATCTCACTCTCTTTGAATCTTCTTTATCATGCTAGGATTAGCAGGAAAAAGCAAAAAATTTCAGAATTGCACCTTGCAATGCGGAGAAATTACTGTTTGTGCATTTACAATATTCATTAATTTTTGCCATTGAAAAACATCATGTTATTCATATACCAGAAATGATTGAAGCTACTGACTGAATGAAAGGAGCTGGCATCTCACTCTCTTTGAATCTTCTTTATCATGCTAAGAGGAGCAGGAAAAAGCAAAAAATTTCAGAATTGCACCTTGCAATGCGGAGAAATTACTGTTTGCGCATTTACAATATTCATTGATTTTTGCCATTGAAAAACATCATGTTATTCATATACCAGAAATGTTTGAAGCTACTGACTGAATGAAAGGAGCTGGCATCTCACTCTCTTTGAATCTTCTTTATCATACTAAGAGGAGCAGGAAAAAGCAAAAAATTTCAGAATTGCACCTTGCAATGCGGAGAAATTACTGTTTGTGCATTTACAATATTCATTGATTTTTGCCATTGAAAAACGTCCAGAAATGATTGAAGCTACTGACTGAATGAAAGGAGCTGGCATCTCACTCTCTTTGAATCTTCTTTATCATGCTAAGAGGAGCAGGAAAAAGCAAAAAATTTCAGAATTGCACCTTGCAATGCGGAGAAATTACTGTTTGTGCATTTACAATATTCATTGATTTTTGCCATTGAAAAACGTCCAGAAATGATTGAAGCTACTGACTGAATGAAAGGAGCTGGCATCTCACTCTCTTTGAATCTTCTTTATCATGCTAAGAGGAGCAGGAAAAAGCAAAAAATTTCAGAATTGCACCTTGCAATGCGGAGAAATTACTGTTTGTGCATTTACAATATTCATTGATTTTTGCCGCCATTGAAAAACATCATGTTATTCATATACCAGAAATGTTTGAAGCTACTGACTGAATGAAAGGAGCTGGCATCTCACTCTCTTTGAATCTTCTTTATCATGCTAAGAGGAGCAGGAAAAAGCAAAAAATTTCAGAATTGCACCTTGCAATGCGAAGAAATTACTGTTTGTGCATTTACAATATTCATTGATTTTTGCCATTGAAAAACATCATGTTATTCATATACCAGAAATGTTTGATGCTACTGACTGAATGAAAGGAGCTGGCATCTCACTCTCTTTGAATCTTCTTTATCATGCTAGGATTAGCAGGAAAAAGCAAAAAATTTCAGAATTGCACCTTGCAATGTGGAGATATTACTGTTTGTGCATTTACAATATTCATTGATTTTTGCCATTGAAAAACATGTTTTTCATATACCAGAAATGTTTGAAGCTACTGACTGAATGAAAGGAGCTGGCATCTCACTCTCTTTGAATCTTCTTTATCATGCTAGGATTAACAGGAAAAAGCTAAAAATTTCAGAATTGCACCGTGCAATGTGGAGATATTACTGTTTGTGCATTTACAATATTCATTGATTTTTGCCATTGAAAAACATGTTTTTCATATACCAGAAATGTTTGAAGCTACTGACTGAATGAAAGGAGCTGGCATCTCACTCTCTTTGAATCTTCTTTATCATGCTAGGATTAGCAGGAAAAAGCAAAAAATTTCAGAATTGCACCTTGCAATGTGGAGATATTACTGTTTGTGCATTTACAATATTCATTGATTTTTGCCATTGAAAAACATGTTTTTCATATACCAGAAATGTTTGAAGCTACTGACTGAATGAAAGGAGCTGGCATCTCACTCTCTTTGAATCTTCTTTATCATGCTAGGATTAACAGGAAAAAGCAAAAAATTTCAGAATTGCACCTTGCAATGTGGAGATATTACTGTTTGTGCATTTACAATATTCATTGATTTTTGCCATTGAAAAACATGTTTTTCATATACCAGAAATGTTTGAAGCTACTGACTGAATGAAAGGAGCTGGCATCTCACTCTCTTTGAATCTTCTTTATCATGCTAGGATTAACAGGAAAAAGCTAAAAATTTCAGAATTGCACCGTGCAATGTGGAGATATTACTGTTTGTGCATTTACAATATTCATTGATTTTTGCCATTGAAAAACATGTTTTTCATATACCAGAAATGTTTGAAGCTACTGACTGAATGAAAGGAGCTGGCATCTCACTCTCTTTGAATCTTCTTTATCATGCTAGGATTAGCAGGAAAAAGCAAAAAATTTCAGAATTGCACCTTGCAATGTGGAGATATTACTGTTTGTGCATTTACAATATTCATTGATTTTTGCCATTGAAAAACATGTTTTTCATATACCAGAAATGTTTGAAGCTACTGACTGAATGAAAGGAGCTGGCATCTCACTCTCTTTGAATCTTCTTTATCATGCTAGGATTAGCAGGAAAAAGCAAAAAATTTCAGAATTGCACCTTGCAATGTGGAGATATTACTGTTTGTGCATTTACAATATTCATTGATTTTTGCCATTGAAAAACATGTTTTTCATATACCAGAAATGTTTGAAGCTACTGACTGAATGAAAGGAGCTGGCATCTCACTCTCTTTGAATCTTCTTTATCATGCTAGGATTAACAGGAAAAAGCTAAAAATTTCAGAATTGCACCGTCCAATGTGGAGATATTACTGTTTGTGCATTTACAATATTCATTGATTTTTGCCATTGAAAAACATGTTTTTCATATACCAGAAATGTTTGAAGCTACTGACTGAATGAAAGGAGCTGGCATCTCACTCTCTTTGAATCTTCTTTATCATGCTAGGATTAGCAGGAAAAAGCAAAAAATTTCAGAATTGCACCTTGCAATGTGGAGATATTACTGTTTGTGCATTTACAATATTCATTGATTTTTGCCATTGAAAAACATGTTTTTCATATACCAGAAATGTTTGAAGCTACTGACTGAATGAAAGGAGCTGGCATCTCACTCTCTTTGAATCTTCTTTATCATGCTAGGATTAACAGGAAAAAGCAAAAAATTTCAGAATTGCACCTTGCAATGTGGAGATATTACTGTTTGTGCATTTACAATATTCATTGATTTTTGCCATTGAAAAACATGTTTTTCATATACCAGAAATGTTTGAAGCTACTGACTGAATGAAAGGAGCTGGCATCTCACTCTCTTTGAATCTTCTTTATCATGCTAGGATTAACAGGAAAAAGCTAAAAATTTCAGAATTGCACTGTGCAATGTGGAGATATTACTGTTTGTGCATTTACAATATTCATTGATTTTTGCCATTGAAAAACATGTTTTTCATATACCAGAAATGTTTGAAGCTACTGACTGAATGAAAGGAGCTGGCATCTCACTCTCTTTGAATCTTCTTTATCATGCTAGGATTAGCAGGAAAAAGCAAAAAATTTCAGAATTGCACCTTGCAATGTGGAGATATTACTGTTTGTGCATTTACAATATTCATTGATTTTTGCCATTGAAAAACATGTTTTTCATATACCAGAAATGTTTGAAGCTACTGACTGAATGAAAGGAGCTGGCATCTCACTCTCTTTGAATCTTCTTTATCATGCTAGGATTAACAGGAAAAAGCTAAAAATTTCAGAATTGCACCGTGCAATGTGGAGATATTACTGTTTGTGCATTTACAATATTCATTGATTTTTGCCATTGAAAAACATGTTTTTCATATACCAGAAATGTTTGAAGCTACTGACTGAATGAAAGGAGCTGGCATCTCACTCTCTTTGAATCTTCTTTATCATGCTAGGATTAACAGGAAAAAGCTAAAAATTTCAGAATTGCACCGTGCAATGTGGAGATATTACTGTTTGTGCATTTACAATATTCATTGATTTTTGCCATTGAAAAACATCATGTTATTCATATACCAGAAATGATTGAAGCTACTGACTGAATGAAAGGAGCTGGCATCTCACTCTCTTTGAATCTTCTTTATCATGCTAAGAGGAGCAGGAAAAAGCAAAAAATTTCAGAATTGCACCTTGCAATGCGGAGAAATTACTGTTTGTGCATTTACAATATTCATTGATTTTTGCCATTGAAAAACGTCCAGAAATGATTGAAGCTACTGACTGAATGAAAGGAGCTGGCATCTCACTCTCTTTGAATCTTCTTTATCATGCTAAGAGGAGCAGGAAAAAGCAAAAAATTTCAGAATTGCACCTTGCAATGCGGAGAAATTACTGTTTGTGCATTTACAATATTCATTGATTTTTGCCATTGAAAAACGTCCAGAAATGATTGAAGCTACTGACTGAATGAAAGGAGCTCTCATCTCACTCTCTTTGAATCTTCTTTATCATGCTAAGAGGAGCAGGAAAAAGCAAAAAATTTCAGAATTGCACCTTGCAATGCGGAGAAATTACTGTTTGTGCATTTACAATATTCATTGATTTTTGCCATTGAAAAACATCATGTTATTCATATACCAGAAATGTTTGAAGCTACTGACTGAATGAAAGGAGCTGGCATCTCACTCTCTTTGAATCTTCTTTATCATGCTAAGAGGAGCAGGAAAAAGCAAAAAATTTCAGAATTGCACCTTCAATGCGGAGAAATTACTGTTTGTGCATTTACAATATTCATTGATTTTTGCCATTGAAAAACGTCCAGAAATGATTGAAGCTACTGACTGAATGAAAGGAGCTGGCATCTCACTCTCTTTGAATCTTCTTTATCATGCTAAGAGGAGCAGGAAAAAGCAAAAAATTTCAGAATTGCACCTTGCAATGCGGAGAAATTACTGTTTGTGCATTTACAATATTCATTAATTTTTGCCATTGAAAAACATCATGTTATTCATATACCAGAAATGATTGAAGCTACTGACTGAATGAAAGGAGCTGGCATCTCACTCTCTTTGAATCTTCTTTATCATGCTAAGAGGAGCAGGAAAAAGCAAAAAATTTCAGAATTGCACCTTGCAATGCGGAGAAATTACTGTTTGCGCATTTACAATATTCATTGATTTTTGCCATTGAAAAACATCATGTTATTCATATACCAGAAATGTTTGAAGCTACTGACTGAATGAAAGGAGCTGGCATCTCTCTCTCTTTGAATCTTCTTTATCATACTAAGAGGAGCAGGAAAAAGCAAAAAATTTCAGAATTGCACCTTGCAATGCGGAGAAATTACTGTTTGTGCATTTACAATATTCATTGATTTTTGCCATTGAAAAACGTCCAGAAATGATTGAAGCTACTGACTGAATGAAAGGAGCTGGCATCTCACTCTCTTTGAATCTTCTTTATCATGCTAAGAGGAGCAGGAAAAAGCAAAAAATTTCAGAATTGCACCTTGCAATGCGGAGAAATTACTGTTTGTGCATTTACAATATTCATTGATTTTTGCCATTGAAAAACGTCCAGAAATGATTGAAGCTACTGACTGAATGAATGGAGCTGGCATCTCACTCTCTTTGAATCTTCTTTATCATGCTAAGAGGAGCAGGAAAAAGCAAAAAATTTCAGAATTGCACCTTGCAATGCGGAGAAATTACTGTTTGTGCATTTACAATATTCATTGATTTTTGCCGCCATTGAAAAACATCATGTTATTCATATACCAGAAATGTTTGAAGCTACTGACTGAATGAAAGGAGCTGGCATCTCACTCTCTTTGAATCTTCTTTATCATGCTAAGAGGAGCAGGAAAAAGCAAAAAATTTCAGAATTGCACCTTGCAATGCGAAGAAATTACTGTTTGTGCATTTACAATATTCATTGATTTTTGCCATTGAAAAACATCATGTTATTCATATACCAGAAATGTTTGATGCTACTGACTGAATGAAAGGAGCTGGCATCTCACTCTCTTTGAATCTTCTTTATCATGCTAAGAGGGGCAGGAAAAAGCAAAAAATTTCAGAATTGCACCTTGCAATGCGGAGAAATTACTGTTTGTGCATTTACAATATTCATTGATTTTTGCCATTGAAAAACGTCCAGAAATGATTGAAGCTACTGACTGAATGAAAGGAGCTGGCATCTCACTCTCTTTGAATCTTCTTTATCATGCTAGGATTAACAGGAAAAAGCTAAAAATTTCAGAATTGCACCGTGCAATGTGGAGATATTACTGTTTGTGCATTTACAATATTCATTGATTTTTGCCATTGAAAAACATGTTTTTCATATACCAGAAATGTTTGAAGCTACTGACTGAATGAAAGGAGCTGGCATCTCACTCTCTTTGAATCTTCTTTATCATGCTAGGATTAGCAGGAAAAAGCAAAAAATTTCAGAATTGCACCTTGCAATGTGGAGATATTACTGTTTGTGCATTTACAATATTCATTGATTTTTGCCATTGAAAAACATGTTTTTCATATACCAGAAATGTTTGAAGCTACTGACTGAATGAAAGGAGCTGGCATCTCACTCTCTTTGAATCTTCTTTATCATGCTAGGATTAACAGGAAAAAGCAAAAAATTTCAGAATTGCACCTTGCAATGTGGAGATATTACTGTTTGTGCATTTACAATATTCATTGATTTTTGCCATTGAAAAACATGTTTTTCATATACCAGAAATGTTTGAAGCTACTGACTGAATGAAAGGAGCTGGCATCTCACTCTCTTTGAATCTTCTTTATCATGCTAGGATTAACAGGAAAAAGCTAAAAATTTCAGAATTGCACCGTGCAATGTGGAGATATTACTGTTTGTGCATTTACAATATTCATTGATTTTTGCCATTGAAAAACATGTTTTTCATATACCAGAAATGTTTGAAGCTAATGACTGAATGAAAGGAGCTGGCATCTCACTCTCTTTGAATCTTCTTTATCATGCTAGGATTAACAGGAAAAAGCTAAAAATTTCAGAATTGCACCGTGCAATGTGGAGATATTACTGTTTGTGCATTTACAATATTCATTGATTTTTGCCATTGAAAAACATGTTTTTCATATCCCAGAAATGTTTGAAGCTACTGACTGAATGAAAGGAGCTGGCATCTCACTCTCTTTGAATCTTCTTTATCATGCTAGGATTAGCAGGAAAAAGCAAAAAATTTCAGAATTGCACCTTGCAATGTGGAGATATTACTGTTTGTGCATTTACAAAATTCATTGATTTTTGCCATTGAAAAACATGTTTTTCATATACCAGAAATGTTTGAAGCTACTGACTGAATGAAAGGAGCTGGCATCTCACTCTCTTTGAATCTTCTTTATCATGCTAGGATTAACAGGAAAAAGCTAAAAATTTCAGAATTGCACCGTGCAATGTGGAGATATTACTGTTTGTGCATTTACAATATTCATTGATTTTTGCCATTGAAAAACATGTTTTTCATATACCAGAAATGTTTGAAGCTACTGACTGAATGAAATGAGTTGGCATCTCACTCTCTTTGAATCTTCTTTATCATGCTAGGATTAGCAGGAAAAAGCAAAAAATTTCAGAATTGCACCTTGCAATGTGGAGATATTACTGTTTGTGCATTTACAATATTCATTGATTTTTGCCATTGAAAAACATGTTTTTCATATACCAGAAATGTTTGAAGCTACTGACTGAATGAAAGGAGCTGGCATCTCACTCTCTTTGAATCTTCTTTATCATGCTAGGATTAACAGGAAAAAGCAAAAAATTTCAGAATTGCACCTTGCAATGTGGAGATATTACTGTTTGTGCATTTTCAATATTCATTGATTTTTGCCATTGAAAAACATGTTTTTCTTATACCAGAAATGTTTGAAGCTACTGACTGAATGAAAGGAGCTGGCATCTCACTCTCTTTGAATCTTTATCATGCTAGGATTAACAGGAAAAAGCTAAAAATTTCAGAATTGCACCGTGCAATGTGGAGATATTACTGTTTGTGCATTTACAATATTCATTGATTTTTGCCATTGAAAAACATGTTTTTCATATACCAGAAATGTTTGAAGCTACTGACTGAATGAAAGGAGCTGGCATCTCACTCTCTTTGAATCTTCTTTATCATGCTAGGATTAGCAGGAAAAAGCAAAAAATTTCAGAATTGCACCTTGCAATGTGGAGATATTACTGTTTGTGCATTTACAATATTCATTGATTTTTGCCATTGAAAAACATGTTTTTCATATACCAGAAATGTTTGAAGCTACTGACTGAATGAAAGGAGCTGGCATCTCACTCTCTTTGAATCTTCTTTATCATGCTAGGATTAACAGGAAAAAGCAAAAAATTTCAGAATTGCACCTTGCAATGTGGAGATATTACTGTTTGTGCATTTACAATATTCATTGATTTTTGCCATTGAAAAACATGTTTTTCATATACCAGAAATGTTTGAAGCTACTGACTGAATGAAAGGAGCTGGCATCTCACTCTCTTTGAATCTTCTTTATCATGCTAGGATTAACAGGAAAAAGCTAAAAATTTCAGAATTGCACCGTGCAATGTGGAGATATTACTGTTTGTGCATTTACAATATTCATTGATTTTTGCCATTGAAAAACATGTTTTTCATATACCAGAAATGTTTGAAGCTAATGACTGAATGAAAGGAGCTGGCATCTCACTCTCTTTGAATCTTCTTTATCATGCTAGGATTAGCAGGAAAAAGCAAAAAATTTCAGAATTGCACCTTGCAATGTGGAGATATTACTGTTTGTGCATTTACAATATTCATTGATTTTTGCCATTGAAAAACATGTTTTTCATATACCAGAAATGTTTGAAGCTACTGACTGAATGAAAGGAGCTGGCATCTCACTCTCTTTGAATCTTCTTTATCATGCTAGGATTAACAGGAAAAAGCTAAAAATTTCAGAATTGCACCGTGCAATGTGGAGATATTACTGTTTGTGCATTTACAATATTCATTGATTTTTGCCATTGAAAAACATGTTTTTCATATACCAGAAATGTTTGAAGCTACTGACTGAATGAAAGGAGCTGGCATCTCACTCTCTTTGAATCTTCTTTATCATGCTAGGATTAGCAGGAAAAAGCAAAAAATTTCAGAATTGCACCTTGCAATGTGGAGATATTACTGTTTGTGCATTTACAATATTAATTGATTTTTGCCATTGAAAAACATGTTTTTCATATACCAGAAATGTTTGAAGCTACTGACTGAATGAAAGGAGCTGGCATCTCACTCTCTTTGAATCTTCTTTATCATGCTAGGATTAACAGGAAAAAGCAAAAAATTTCAGAATTGCACCTTGCAATGTGGAGATATTACTGTTTGTGCATTTACAATATTCATTGATTTTTGCCATTGAAAAACATGTTTTTCATATACCAGAAATGTTTGAAGCTACTGACTGAATGAAAGGAGCTGGCATCTCACTCTCTTTGAATCTTCTTTGTCATGCTAGGATTAACAGGAAAAAGCTAAAAATTTCAGAATTGCACCGTGCAATGTGGAGATATTACTGTTTGTGCATTTACAATATTCATTGATTTTTGCCATTGAAAAACATGTTTTTCATATACCAGAAATGTTTGAAGCTACTGACTGAATGAAAGGAGCTGGCATCTCACTCTCTTTGAATCTTCTTTATCATGCTAGGATTAGCAGGAAAAAGCAAAAAATTTCAGAATTGCACCTTGCAATGTGGAGATATTACTGTTTGTGCATTTACAATATTCATTGATTTTTGCCATTGAAAAACATGTTTTTCATATACCAGAAATGTTTGAAGCTACTGACTGAATGAAAGGAGCTGGCATCTCACTCTCTTTGAATCTTCTTTATCATGCTAGGATTAACAGGAAAAAGCTAAAAATTTCAGAATTGCACCGTGCAATGTGGAGATATTACTGTTTGTGCATTTACAATATTCATTGATTTTTGCCATTGAAAAACATGTTTTTCATATACCAGAAATGTTTGAAGCTACTGACTGAATGAAAGGAGCTGGCATCTCACTCTCTTTGAATCTTCTTTATCATGCTAGGATTAGCAGGAAAAAGCAAAAAATTTCAGAATTGCACCTTGCAATGTGGAGATATTACTGTTTGTGCATTTACAATATTCATTGATTTTTGCCATTGAAAAACATGTTTTTCATATACCAGAAATGTTTGAAGCTACTGACTGAATGAAAGGAGCTGGCATCTCACTCTCTTTGAATCTTCTTTATCATGCTAGGATTAACAGGAAAAAGCAAAAAATTTCAGAATTGCACCTTGCAATGTGGAGATATTACTGTTTGTGCATTTACAATATTCATTGATTTTTGCCATTGAAAAACATGTTTTTCATATACCAGAAATGTTTGAAGCTACTGACTGAATGAAAGGAGCTGGCATCTCACTCTCTTTGAATCTTCTTTATCATGCTAGGATTAACAGGAAAAAGCTAAAAATTTCAGAATTGCACCGTGCAATGTGGAGATATTACTGTTTGTGCATTTACAATATTCATTGATTTTTGCCATTGAAAAACATGTTTTTCATATACCAGAAATGTTTGAAGCTACTGACTGAATGAAAGGAGCTGGCATCTCACTCTCTTTGAATCTTCTTTATCATGCTAGGATTAACAGGAAAAAGCAAAAAATTTCAGAATTGCACCTTGCAATGTGGAGATATTACTGTTTGTGCATTTACAATATTCATTGATTTTTGCCATTGAAAAACATGTTTTTCATATACCAGAAATGTTTGAAGCTACTGACTGAATGAAAGGAGCTGGCATCTCACTCTCTTTGAATCTTCTTTATCATGCTAGGATTAGCAGGAAAAAGCAAAAAATTTCAGAATTGCACCTTGCAATGTGGAGATATTACTGTTTGTGCATTTACAATATTCATTGATTTTTGCCATTGAAAAACATGTTTTTCATATACCAGAAATGTTTGAAGCTACTGACTGAATGAAAGGAGCTGGCATCTCACTCTCTTTGAATCTTCTTTATCATGCTAGGATTAACAGGAAAAAGCAAAAAATTTCAGAATTGCACCTTGCAATGTGGAGATATTACTGTTTGTGCATTTACAATATTCATTGATTTTTGCCATTGAAAAACATGTTTTTCATATACCAGAAATGTTTGAAGCTACTGACTGAATGAAAGGAGCTGGCATCTCACTCTCTTTGAATCTTCTTTATCATGCTAGGATTAACAGGAAAAAGCTAAAAATTTCAGAATTGCACCGTGCAATGTGGAGATATTACTGTTTGTGCATTTACAATATTCATTGATTTTTGCCATTGAAAAACATGTTTTTCATATACCAGAAATGTTTGAAGCTACTGACTGAATGAAAGGAGCTGGCATCTCACTCTCTTTGAATCTTCTTTATCATGCTAGGATTAACAGGAAAAAGCTAAAAATTTCAGAATTGCACCGTGCAATGTGGAGATATTACTGTTTGTGCATTTACAATATTCATTGATTTTTGCCATTGAAAAACATGTTTTTCATATACCAGAAATGTTTGAAGCTACTGACTGAATGAAAGGAGCTGGCATCTCACTCTCTTTGAATCTTCTTTATCATGCTAGGATTAGCAGGAAAAAGCAAAAAATTTCAGAATTGCACCTTGCAATGTGGAGATATTACTGTTTGTGCATTTACAATATTCATTGATTTTTGCCATTGAAAAACATGTTTTTCATATACCAGAAATGTTTGAAGCTACTGACTGAATGAAAGGAGCTGGCATCTCACTCTCTTTGAATCTTCTTTATCATGCTAGGATTAACAGGAAAAAGCAAAAAATTTCAGAATTGCACCTTGCAATGTGGAGATATTACTGTTTGTGCATTTACAATATTCATTGATTTTTGCCATTGAAAAACATGTTTTTCATATACCAGAAATGTTTGAAGCTACTGACTGAATGAAAGGAGCTGGCATCTCACTCTCTTTGAATCTTCTTTATCATGCTAGGATTAACAGGAAAAAGCTAAAAATTTCAGAATTGCACCTTGCAATGTGGAGATATTACTGTTTGTGCATTTACAATATTCATTGATTTTTGCCATTGAAAAACATGTTTTTCATATACCAGAAATGTTTGAAGCTACTGACTGAATGAAAGGAGCTGGCATCTCACTCTCTGAATCTTCTTTATCATGCTAGGATTAGCAGGAAAAAGCAAAAAATTTCAGAATTGCACCTTGCAATGTGGAGATATAACTGTTTGTGCATTTACAATATTCATTGATTTTTGCCATTGAAAAACATGTTTTTCATATACCAGAAATGTTTGAAGCTACTGACTGAATGAAAGGAGCTGGCATCTCACTCTCTTTGAATCTTCTTTATCATGCTAGGATTAACAGGAAAAAGCTAAAAATTTCAGAATTGCACCGTGCAATGTGGAGATATTACTGTTTGTGCATTTACAATATTCATTGATTTTTGCCATTGAAAAACATGTTTTTCATATACCAGAAATGTTTGAAGCTACTGACTGAATGAAAGGAGCTGGCATCTCACTCTCTTTGAATCTTCTTTATCATGCTAGGATTAGCAGGAAAAAGCAAAAAATTTCAGAATTGCACCTTGCAATGTGGAGATATTACTGTTTGTGCATTTACAATATTCATTGATTTTTGCCATTGAAAAACATGTTTTTCATATACCAGAAATGTTTGAAGCTACTGACTGAATGAAAGGAGCTGGCATCTCACTCTCTTTGAATCTTCTTTATCATGCTAGGATTAACAGGAAAAAGCTAAAAATTTCAGAATTGCACCTTGCAATGTGGAGATATTACTGTTTGTGCATTTACAATATTCATTGATTTTTGCCATTGAAAAACATGTTTTTCATATACCAGAAATGTTTGAAGCTACTGACTGAATGAAAGGAGCTGGCATCTCACTCTCTTTGAATCTTCTTTATCATGCTAGGATTAACAGGAAAAAGCTAAAAATTTCAGAATTGCACCGTGCAATGTGGAGATATTACTGTTTGTGCATTTACAATATTCATTGATTTTTGCCATTGAAAAACATGTTTTTCATATACCAGAAATGTTTGAAGCTACTGACTGAATGAAAGGAGCTGGCATCTCACTCTCTTTGAATCTTCTTTATCATGCTAGGATTAGCAGGAAAAAGCAAAAAATTTCAGAATTGCACCTTGCAATGTGGAGATATTACTGTTTGTGCATTTACAATATTCATTGATTTTTGCCATTGAAAAACATGTTTTTCATATACCAGAAATGTTTGAAGCTACTGACTGAATGAAAGGAGCTGGCATCTCACTCTGAATCTTCTTTATCATGCTAGGATTAACAGGAAAAAGCTAAAAATTTCAGAATTGCACCGTGCAATGTGGAGATATTACTGTTTGTGCATTTACAATATTCATTGATTTTTGCCATTGAAAAACATGTTTTTCATATACCAGAAATGTTTGAAGCTACTGACTGAATGAAAGGAGCTGGCATCTCACTCTCTTTGAATCTTCTTTATCATGCTAGGATTAGCAGGAAAAAGCAAAAAATTTCAGAATTGCACCTTGCAATGTGGAGATATTACTGTTTGTGCATTTACAATATTCATTGATTTTTGCCATTGAAAAACATGTTTTTCATATACCAGAAATGTTTGAAGCTACTGACTGAATGAAAGGAGCTGGCATCTCACTCTCTTTGAATCTTCGTTATCATGCTAGGATTAACAGGAAAAAGCAAAAAATTTCAGAATTGCACCTTGCAATGTGGAGATATTACTGTTTGTGCATTTACAATATTCATTGATTTTTGCCATTGAAAAACATGTTTTTCATATACCAGAAATGTTTGAAGCTACTGACTGAATGAAAGGAGCTGGCATCTCACTCTCTTTGAATCTTCTTTATCATGCTAGGATTAGCAGGAAAAAGCAAAAAATTTCAGAATTGCACCTTGCAATGTGGAGATATTACTGTTTGTGCATTTACAATATTCATTGATTTTTGCCATTGAAAAACATGTTTTTCATATACCAGAAATGTTTGAAGCTACTGACTGAATGAAAGGAGCTGGCATCTCACTCTCTTTGAATCTTCTTTATCATGCTAGGATTAACAGGAAAAAGCTAAAAATTTCAGAATTGCACCGTGCAATGTGGAGATATTACTGTTTGTGCATTTACAATATTCATTGATTTTTGCCATTGAAAAACATGTTTTTCATATACCAGAAATGTTTGAAGCTACTGACTGAATGAAAGGAGCTGGCATCTCACTCTCTTTGAATCTTCTTTATCATGCTAGGATTAGCAGGAAAAAGCAAAAAATTTCAGAATTGCACCTTGCAATGTGGAGATATTACTGTTTGTGCATTTACAATATTCATTGATTTTTGCCATTGAAAAACATGTTTTTCATATACCAGAAATGTTTGAAGCTACTGACTGAATGAAAGGAGCTGGCATCTCACTCTCTTTGAATCTTCTTTATCATGCTAGGATTAACAGGAAAAAGCAAAAAATTTCAGAATTGCACCTTGCAATGTGGAGATATTACTGTTTGTGCATTTACAATATTCATTGATTTTTGCCATTGAAAAACATGTTTTTCATATACCAGAAATGTTTGAAGCTACTGACTGAATGAAAGGAGCTGGCATCTCACTCTCTTTGAATCTTCTTTATCATGCTAGGATTAACAGGAAAAAGCTAAAAATTTCAGAATTGCACCGTGCAATGTGGAGATATTACTGTTTGTGCATTTACAATATTCATTGATTTTTGCCATTGAAAAACATGTTTTTCATATACCAGAAATGTTTGAAGCTACTGACTGAATGAAAGGAGCTGGCATCTCACTCTCTTTGAATCTTCTTTATCATGCTAGGATTAGCAGGAAAAAGCAAAAAATTTCAGAATTGCACCTTGCAATGTGGAGATATTACTGTTTGTGCATTTACAATATTCATTGATTTTTGCCATTGAAAAACATGTTTTTCATATACCAGAAATGTTTGAAGCTACTGACTGAATGAAAGGAGCTGGCATCTCACTCTCTTTGAATCTTCTTTATCATGCTAGGATTAACAGGAAAAAGCTAAAAATTTCAGAATTGCACCGTGCAATGTGGAGATATTACTGTTTGTGCATTTACAATATTCATTGATTTTTGCCATTGAAAAACATGTTTTTCATATACCAGAAATGTTTGAAGCTACTGACTGAATGAAAGGAGCTGGCATCTCACTCTCTTTGAATCTTCTTTATCATGCTAGGATTAGCAGGAAAAAGCAAAAAATTTCAGAATTGCACCTTGCAATGTGGAGATATTACTGTTTGTGCATTTACAATATTCATTGATTTTTGCCATTGAAAAACATGTTTTTCATATACCAGAAATGTTTGAAGCTACTGACTGAATGAAAGGAGCTGGCATCTCACTCTCTTTGAATCTTCTTTATCATGCTAGGATTAACAGGAAAAAGCAAAAAATTTCAGAATTGCACCTTGCAATGTGGAGATATTACTGTTTGTGCATTTACAATATTCATTGATTTTTGCCATTGAAAAACATGTTTTTCATATACCAGAAATGTTTGAAGCTACTGACTGAATGAAAGGAGCTGGCATCTCACTCTCTTTGAATCTTCTTTATCATGCTAGGATTAACAGGAAAAAGCTAAAAATTTCAGAATTGCACCGTGCAATGTGGAGATATTACTGTTTGTGCATTTACAATATTCATTGATTTTTGCCATTGAAAAACATGTTTTTCATATACCAGAAATGTTTGAAGCTACTGACTGAATGAAAGGAGCTGGCATCTCACTCTCTTTGAATCTTCTTTATCATGCTAGGATTAGCAGGAAAAAGCAAAAAATTTCAGAATTGCACCTTGCAATGTGGAGATATTACTGTTTGTGCATTTACAATATTCATTGATTTTTGCCATTGAAAAACATGTTTTTCATATACCAGAAATGTTTGAAGCTACTGACTGAATGAAAGGAGCTGGCATCTCACTCTCTTTGAATCTTCTTTATCATGCTAGGATTAACAGGAAAAAGCTAAAAATTTCAGAATTGCACCGTGCAATGTGGAGATATTACTGTTTGTGCATTTACAATATTCATTGATTTTTGCCATTGAAAAACATGTTTTTCATATACCAGAAATGTTTGAAGCTACTGACTGAATGAAAGGAGCTGGCATCTCACTCTCTTTGAATCTTCTTTATCATGCTAGGATTAACAGGAAAAAGCTAAAAATTTCAGAATTGCACCGTGCAATGTGGAGATATTACTGTTTGTGCATTTACAATATTCATTGATTTTTGCCATTGAAAAACATGTTTTTCATATACCAGAAATGTTTGAAGCTACTGACTGAATGAAAGGAGCTGGCATCTCACTCTCTTTGAATCTTCTTTATCATGCTAGGATTAACAGGAAAAAGCTAAAAATTTCAGAATTGCACCGTGCAATGTGGAGATATTACTGTTTGTGCATTTACAATATTCATTGATTTTTGCCATTGAAAAACGTCCAGAAATGATTGAAGCTACTGACTGAATGAAAGGAGCTGGCATCTCACTCTCTTTGAATCTTCTTTATCATGCTAAGAGGAGCAGGAAAAAGCAAAAAATTTCAGAATTGCACCTTGCAATGCGGAGAAATTACTGTTTGTGCATTTACAATATTCATTGATTTTTGCCATTGAAAAACGTCCAGAAATGATTGAAGCTACTGACTGAATGAAAGGAGCTCTCATCTCACTCTCTTTGAATCTTCTTTATCATGCTAAGAGGAGCAGGAAAAAGCAAAAAATTTCAGAATTGCACCTTGCAATGCGGAGAAATTACTGTTTGTGCATTTACAATATTCATTGATTTTTGCCATTGAAAAACATCATGTTATTCATATACCAGAAATGTTTGAAGCTACTGACTGAATGAAAGGAGCTGGCATCTCACTCTCTTTGAATCTTCTTTATCATGCTAAGAGGAGCAGGAAAAAGCAAAAAATTTCAGAATTGCACCTTCAATGCGGAGAAATTACTGTTTGTGCATTTACAATATTCATTGATTTTTGCCATTGAAAAACGTCCAGAAATGATTGAAGCTACTGACTGAATGAAAGGAGCTGGCATCTCACTCTCTTTGAATCTTCTTTATCATGCTAAGAGGAGCAGGAAAAAGCAAAAAATTTCAGAATTGCACCTTGCAATGCGGAGAAATTACTGTTTGTGCATTTACAATATTCATTAATTTTTGCCATTGAAAAACATCATGTTATTCATATACCAGAAATGATTGAAGCTACTGACTGAATGAAAGGAGCTGGCATCTCACTCTCTTTGAATCTTTATCATGCTAAGAGGAGCAGGAAAAAGCAAAAAATTTCAGAATTGCACCTTGCAATGCGGAGAAATTACTGTTTGTGCATTTACAATATTCATTGATTTTTGCCATTGAAAAACATCATGTTATTCATATACCAGAAATGTTTGAAGCTACTGACTGAATGAAAGGAGCTGGCATCTCACTCTCTTTGAATCTTCTTTATCATACTAAGAGGAGCAGGAAAAAGCAAAAAATTTCAGAATTGCACCTTGCAATGCGGAGAAATTACTGTTTGTGCATTTACAATATTCATTGATTTTTGCCATTGAAAAACGTCCAGAAATGATTGAAGCTACTGACTGAATGAAAGGAGCTGGCATCTCACTCTCTTTGAATCTTCTTTATCATGCTAAGAGGAGCAGGAAAAAGCAAAAAATTTCAGAATTGCACCTTGCAATGCGGAGAAATTACTGTTTGTGCATTTACAATATTCATTGATTTTTGCCATTGAAAAACGTCCAGAAATGATTGAAGCTACTGACTGAATGAAAGGAGCTGGCATCTCACTCTCTTTGAATCTTCTTTAGCATGCTAAGAGGAGCAGGAAAAAGCAAAAAATTTCAGAATTGCACCTTGCAATGCGGAGAAATTACTGTTTGTGCATTTACAATATTCATTGATTTTTGCCGCCATTGAAAAACATCATGTTATTCATATACCAGAAATGTTTGAAGCTACTGACTGAATGAAAGGAGCTGGCATCTCACTCTCTTTGAATCTTCTTTATCATGCTAAGAGGAGCAGGAAAAAGCAAAAAATTTCAGAATTGCACCTTGCAATGCGAAGAAATTACTGTTTGTGCATTTACAATATTCATTGATTTTTGCCATTGAAAAACATCATGTTATTCATATACCAGAAATGTTTGATGCTACTGACTGAATGAAAGGAGCTGGCATCTCACTCTCTTTGAATCTTCTTTATCATGCTAAGAGGAGCAGGAAAAAGCAAAAAATTTCAGAATTGCACCTTGCAATGCGGAGAAATTACTGTTTGTGCATTTACAATATTCATTGATTTTTGCCATTGAAAAACGTCCAGAAATGATTGAAGCTACTGACTGAATGAAAGGAGCTGGCATCTCACTCTCTTTGAATCTTCTTTATCATGCTAAGAGGAGCAGGAAAAAGCAAAAAATTTCAGAATTGCACCTTGCAATGCGGAGAAATTACTGTTTGTGCATTTACAATATTCATTGATTTTTGCCATTGAAAAACATCCAGAAATGATTGAAGCTACTGACTGAATGAAAGGAGCTGGCATCTCACTCTCTTTGAATCTTCTTTATCATGCTAAGAGGAGCAGGAAAAAGCAAAAAATTTCAGAATTGCACCTTGCAATGCGGAGAAATTACTGTTTGTGCATTTACAATATTCATTGATTTTTGCCATTGAAAAACGTCCAGAAATGATTGAAGCTACTGACTGAATGAAAGGAGCTGGCATCTCACTCTCTTTGAGTCTTCTTTACCATGCTAAGAGGAGCAGGAAAAAGCAAAAAATTTCAGAATTGCACCTTGCAATGCGGAGAAATTACTGTTTGTGCATTTACAATATTCATTGATTTTTGCCATTGAAAAACGTCCAGAAATGATTGAAGCTACTGACTGAATGAAAGGAGCTGGCATCTCACTCTCTTTGAATCTTCTTTATCATGCTAAGAGGAGCAGGAAAAAGCAAAAAATTTCAGAATTGCACCTTGCAATGCGGAGAAATTACTGTTTGTGCATTTACAATATTCATTGATTTTTGCCATTGAAAAACATCATGTTATTCATATACCAGAAATGATTGAAGCTACTGACTGAATGAAAGGAGCTGGCATCTCACTCTCTTTGAATCTTCTTTATCATGCTAAGAGGAGCAGGAAAAAGCAAAAAATTTCAGAATTGCACCTTGCAATGCGGAGAAATTACTGTTTGTGCATTTACAATATTCATTGATTTTTGCCATTGAAAAACGTCCAGAAATGATTGAAGCTACTGACTGAATGAAAGGAGCTGGCATCTCACTCTCTTTGAATCTTCTTTATCATGCTAAGAGGAGCAGGAAAAAGCAAAAAATTTCAGAATTGCACCTTGCAATGCGGAGAAATTACTGTTTGTGCATTTACAATATTCATTGATTTTTGCCATTGAAAAACGTCCAGAAATGATTGAAGCTACTGACTGAATGAAAGGAGCTCTCATCTCACTCTCTTTGAATCTTCTTTATCATGCTAAGAGGAGCAGGAAAAAGCAAAAAATTTCAGAATTGCACCTTGCAATGCGGAGAAATTACTGTTTGTGCATTTACAATATTCATTGATTTTTGCCATTGAAAAACATCATGTTATTCATATACCAGAAATGTTTGAAGCTACTGACTGAATGAAAGGAGCTGGCATCTCACTCTCTTTGAATCTTATTTATCATGCTAGGATTAACAGGAAAAAGCAAAAAATTTCAGAATTGCACCTTGCAATGTGGAGATATTACTGTTTGTGCATTTACAATATTCATTGATTTTTGCCATTGAAAAACATGTTTTTCATATACCAGAAATGTTTGAAGCTACTGACTGAATGAAAGGAGCTGGCATCTCACTCTCTTTGAATCTTCTTTATCATGCTAGGATTAACAGGAAAAAGCTAAAAATTTCAGAATTGCACCGTGCAATGTGGAGATATTACTGTTTGTGCATTTACAATATTCATTGATTTTTGCCATTGAAAAACATGTTTTTCATATACCAGAAATGTTTGAAGCTACTGACTGAATGAAAGGAGCTGGCATCTCACTCTCTTTGAATCTTCTTTATCATGCTAGGATTAGCAGGAAAAAGCAAAAAATTTCAGAATTGCACCTTGCAATGTGGAGATATTACTGTTTGTGCATTTACAATATTCATTGATTTTTGCCATTGAAAAACATGTTTTTCATATACCAGAAATGTTTGAAGCTACTGACTGAATGAAAGGAGCTGGCATCTCACTCTCTTTGAATCTTCTTTATCATGCTAGGATTAACAGGAAAAAGCAAAAAATTTCAGAATTGCACCTTGCAATGTGGAGATATTACTGTTTGTGCATTTACAATATTCATTGATTTTTGCCATTGAAAAACATGTTTTTCATATACCAGAAATGTTTGAAGCTACTGACTGAATGAAAGGAGCTGGCATCTCACTCTCTTTGAATCTTCTTTATCATGCTAGGATTAACAGGAAAAAGCTAAAAATTTCAGAATTGCACCGTGCAATGTGGAGATATTACTGTTTGTGCATTTACAATATTCATTGATTTTTGCCATTGAAAAACATGTTTTTCATATACCAGAAATGTTTGAAGCTACTGACTGAATGAAAGGAGCTGGCATCTCACTCTCTTTGAATCTTCTTTATCATGCTAGGATTAGCAGGAAAAAGCAAAAAATTTCAGAATTGCACCTTGCAATGTGGAGATATTACTGTTTGTGCATTTACAATATTCATTGATTTTTGCCATTGAAAAACATGTTTTTCATATACCAGAAATGTTTGAAGCTACTGACTGAATGAAAGGAGCTGGCATCTCACTCTCTTTGAATCTTCTTTATCATGCTAGGATTAACAGGAAAAAGCTAAAAATTTCAGAATTGCACCGTGCAATGTGGAGATATTACTGTTTGTGCATTTACAATATTCATTGATTTTTGCCATTGAAAAACATGTTTTTCATATACCAGAAATGTTTGAAGCTACTGACTGAATGAAAGGAGCTGGCATCTCACTCTCTTTGAATCTTCTTTATCATGCTAGGATTAGCAGGAAAAAGCAAAAAATTTCAGAATTGCACCTTGCAATGTGGAGATATTACTGTTTGTGCATTTACAATATTCATTGATTTTTGCCATTGAAAAACATGTTTTTCATATACCAGAAATGTTTGAAGCTACTGACTGAATGAAAGGAGCTGGCATCTCACTCTCTTTGAATCTTCTTTATCATGCTAGGATTAACAGGAAAAAGCAAAAAATTTCAGAATTGCACCTTGCAATGTGGAGATATTACTGTTTGTGCATTTACAATATTCATTGATTTTTGCCATTGAAAAACATGTTTTTCATATACCAGAAATGTTTGAAGCTACTGACTGAATGAAAGGAGCTGGCATCTCACTCTCTTTGAATCTTCTTTATCATGCTAGGATTAACAGGAAAAAGCTAAAAATTTCAGAATTGCACCGTGCAATGTGGAGATATTACTGTTTGTGCATTTACAATATTCATTGATTTTTGCCATTGAAAAACATGTTTTTCATATACCAGAAATGTTTGAAGCTACTGACTGAATGAAAGGAGCTGGCATCTCACTCTCTTTGAATCTTCTTTATCATGCTAGGATTAGCAGGAAAAAGCAAAAAATTTCAGAATTGCACCTTGCAATGTGGAGATATTACTGTTTGTGCATTTACAATATTCATTGATTTTTGCCATTGAAAAACATGTTTTTCATATACCAGAAATGTTTGAAGCTACTGACTGAATGAAAGGAGCTGGCATCTCACTCTCTTTGAATCTTCTTTATCATGCTAGGATTAACAGGAAAAAGCTAAAAATTTCAGAATTGCACCGTGCAATGTGGAGATATTACTGTTTGTGCATTTACAATATTCATTGATTTTTGCCATTGAAAAACATGTTTTTCATATACCAGAAATGTTTGAAGCTACTGACTGAATGAAAGGAGCTGGCATCTCACTCTCTTTGAATCTTCTTTATCATGCTAGGATTAACAGGAAAAAGCTAAAAATTTCAGAATTGCACCGTGCAATGTGGAGATATTACTGTTTGTGCATTTACAATATTCATTGATTTTTGCCATTGAAAAACATGTTTTTCATATACCAGAAATGTTTGAAGCTACTGACTGAATGAAAGGAGCTGGCATCTCACTCTCTTTGAATCTTCTTTATCATGCTAGGATTAACAGGAAAAAGCTAAAAATTTCAGAATTGCACCGTGCAATGTGGAGATATTACTGTTTGTGCATTTACAATATTCATTGATTTTTGCCATTGAAAAACGTCCAGAAATGATTGAAGCTACTGACTGAATGAAAGGAGCTGGCATCTCACTCTCTTTGAATCTTCTTTATCATGCTAAGAGGAGCAGGAAAAAGCAAAAAATTTCAGAATTGCACCTTGCAATGCGGAGAAATTACTGTTTGTGCATTTACAATATTCATTGATTTTTGCCATTGAAAAACGTCCAGAAATGATTGAAGCTACTGACTGAATGAAAGGAGCTCTCATCTCACTCTCTTTGAATCTTCTTTATCATGCTAAGAGGAGCAGGAAAAAGCAAAAAATTTCAGAATTGCACCTTGCAATGCGGAGAAATTACTGTTTGTGCATTTACAATATTCATTGATTTTTGCCATTGAAAAACATCATGTTATTCATATACCAGAAATGTTTGAAGCTACTGACTGAATGAAAGGAGCTGGCATCTCACTCTCTTTGAATCTTCTTTATCATGCTAAGAGGAGCAGGAAAAAGCAAAAAATTTCAGAATTGCACCTTCAATGCGGAGAAATTACTGTTTGTGCATTTACAATATTCATTGATTTTTGCCATTGAAAAACGTCCAGAAATGATTGAAGCTACTGACTGAATGAAAGGAGCTGGCATCTCACTCTCTTTGAATCTTCTTTATCATGCTAAGAGGAGCAGGAAAAAGCAAAAAATTTCAGAATTGCACCTTGCAATGCGGAGAAATTACTGTTTGTGCATTTACAATATTCATTAATTTTTGCCATTGAAAAACATCATGTTATTCATATACCAGAAATGATTGAAGCTACTGACTGAATGAAAGGAGCTGGCATCTCACTCTCTTTGAATCTTTATCATGCTAAGAGGAGCAGGAAAAAGCAAAAAATTTCAGAATTGCACCTTGCAATGCGGAGAAATTACTGTTTGTGCATTTACAATATTCATTGATTTTTGCCATTGAAAAACATCATGTTATTCATATACCAGAAATGTTTGAAGCTACTGACTGAATGAAAGGAGCTGGCATCTCACTCTCTTTGAATCTTCTTTATCATACTAAGAGGAGCAGGAAAAAGCAAAAAATTTCAGAATTGCACCTTGCAATGCGGAGAAATTACTGTTTGTGCATTTACAATATTCATTGATTTTTGCCATTGAAAAACGTCCAGAAATGATTGAAGCTACTGACTGAATGAAAGGAGCTGGCATCTCACTCTCTTTGAATCTTCTTTATCATGCTAAGAGGAGCAGGAAAAAGCAAAAAATTTCAGAATTGCACCTTGCAATGCGGAGAAATTACTGTTTGTGCATTTACAATATTCATTGATTTTTGCCATTGAAAAACGTCCAGAAATGATTGAAGCTACTGACTGAATGAAAGGAGCTGGCATCTCACTCTCTTTGAATCTTCTTTAGCATGCTAAGAGGAGCAGGAAAAAGCAAAAAATTTCAGAATTGCACCTTGCAATGCGGAGAAATTACTGTTTGTGCATTTACAATATTCATTGATTTTTGCCGCCATTGAAAAACATCATGTTATTCATATACCAGAAATGTTTGAAGCTACTGACTGAATGAAAGGAGCTGGCATCTCACTCTCTTTGAATCTTCTTTATCATGCTAAGAGGAGCAGGAAAAAGCAAAAAATTTCAGAATTGCACCTTGCAATGCGAAGAAATTACTGTTTGTGCATTTACAATATTCATTGATTTTTGCCATTGAAAAACATCATGTTATTCATATACCAGAAATGTTTGATGCTACTGACTGAATGAAAGGAGCTGGCATCTCACTCTCTTTGAATCTTCTTTATCATGCTAAGAGGAGCAGGAAAAAGCAAAAAATTTCAGAATTGCACCTTGCAATGCGGAGAAATTACTGTTTGTGCATTTACAATATTCATTGATTTTTGCCATTGAAAAACGTCCAGAAATGATTGAAGCTACTGACTGAATGAAAGGAGCTGGCATCTCACTCTCTTTGAATCTTCTTTATCATGCTAAGAGGAGCAGGAAAAAGCAAAAAATTTCAGAATTGCACCTTGCAATGCGGAGAAATTACTGTTTGTGCATTTACAATATTCATTGATTTTTGCCATTGAAAAACATCCAGAAATGATTGAAGCTACTGACTGAATGAAAGGAGCTGGCATCTCACTCTCTTTGAATCTTCTTTATCATGCTAAGAGGAGCAGGAAAAAGCAAAAAATTTCAGAATTGCACCTTGCAATGCGGAGAAATTACTGTTTGTGCATTTACAATATTCATTGATTTTTGCCATTGAAAAACGTCCAGAAATGATTGAAGCTACTGACTGAATGAAAGGAGCTGGCATCTCACTCTCTTTGAGTCTTCTTTACCATGCTAAGAGGAGCAGGAAAAAGCAAAAAATTTCAGAATTGCACCTTGCAATGCGGAGAAATTACTGTTTGTGCATTTACAATATTCATTGATTTTTGCCATTGAAAAACGTCCAGAAATGATTGAAGCTACTGACTGAATGAAAGGAGCTGGCATCTCACTCTCTTTGAATCTTCTTTATCATGCTAAGAGGAGCAGGAAAAAGCAAAAAATTTCAGAATTGCACCTTGCAATGCGGAGAAATTACTGTTTGTGCATTTACAATATTCATTGATTTTTGCCATTGAAAAACATCATGTTATTCATATACCAGAAATGATTGAAGCTACTGACTGAATGAAAGGAGCTGGCATCTCACTCTCTTTGAATCTTCTTTATCATGCTAAGAGGAGCAGGAAAAAGCAAAAAATTTCAGAATTGCACCTTGCAATGCGGAGAAATTACTGTTTGTGCATTTACAATATTCATTGATTTTTGCCATTGAAAAACGTCCAGAAATGATTGAAGCTACTGACTGAATGAAAGGAGCTGGCATCTCACTCTCTTTGAATCTTCTTTATCATGCTAAGAGGAGCAGGAAAAAGCAAAAAATTTCAGAATTGCACCTTGCAATGCGGAGAAATTACTGTTTGTGCATTTACAATATTCATTGATTTTTGCCATTGAAAAACGTCCAGAAATGATTGAAGCTACTGACTGAATGAAAGGAGCTCTCATCTCACTCTCTTTGAATCTTCTTTATCATGCTAAGAGGAGCAGGAAAAAGCAAAAAATTTCAGAATTGCACCTTGCAATGCGGAGAAATTACTGTTTGTGCATTTACAATATTCATTGATTTTTGCCATTGAAAAACATCATGTTATTCATATACCAGAAATGTTTGAAGCTACTGACTGAATGAAAGGAGCTGGCATCTCACTCTCTTTGAATCTTATTTATCATGCTAGGATTAACAGGAAAAAGCAAAAAATTTCAGAATTGCACCTTGCAATGTGGAGATATTACTGTTTGTGCATTTACAATATTCATTGATTTTTGCCATTGAAAAACATGTTTTTCATATACCAGAAATGTTTGAAGCTACTGACTGAATGAAAGGAGCTGGCATCTCACTCTCTTTGAATCTTCTTTATCATGCTAGGATTAACAGGAAAAAGCTAAAAATTTCAGAATTGCACCGTGCAATGTGGAGATATTACTGTTTGTGCATTTACAATATTCATTGATTTTTGCCATTGAAAAACATGTTTTTCATATACCAGAAATGTTTGAAGCTACTGACTGAATGAAAGGAGCTGGCATCTCACTCTCTTTGAATCTTCTTTATCATGCTAGGATTAGCAGGAAAAAGCAAAAAATTTCAGAATTGCACCTTGCAATGTGGAGATATTACTGTTTGTGCATTTACAATATTCATTGATTTTTGCCATTGAAAAACATGTTTTTCATATACCAGAAATGTTTGAAGCTACTGACTGAATGAAAGGAGCTGGCATCTCACTCTGAATCTTCTTTATCATGCTAGGATTAACAGGAAAAAGCTAAAAATTTCAGAATTGCACCGTGCAATGTGGAGATATTACTGTTTGTGCATTTACAATATTCATTGATTTTTGCCATTGAAAAACATGTTTTTCATATACCAGAAATGTTTGAAGCTACTGACTGAATGAAAGGAGCTGGCATCTCACTCTCTTTGAATCTTCTTTATCATGCTAGGATTAGCAGGAAAAAGCAAAAAATTTCAGAATTGCACCTTGCAATGTGGAGATATTACTGTTTGTGCATTTACAATATTCATTGATTTTTGCCATTGAAAAACATGTTTTTCATATACCAGAAATGTTTGAAGCTACTGACTGAATGAAAGGAGCTGGCATCTCACTCTCTTTGAATCTTCGTTATCATGCTAGGATTAACAGGAAAAAGCAAAAAATTTCAGAATTGCACCTTGCAATGTGGAGATATTACTGTTTGTGCATTTACAATATTCATTGATTTTTGCCATTGAAAAACATGTTTTTCATATACCAGAAATGTTTGAAGCTACTGACTGAATGAAAGGAGCTGGCATCTCACTCTCTTTGAATCTTCTTTATCATGCTAGGATTAGCAGGAAAAAGCAAAAAATTTCAGAATTGCACCTTGCAATGTGGAGATATTACTGTTTGTGCATTTACAATATTCATTGATTTTTGCCATTGAAAAACATGTTTTTCATATACCAGAAATGTTTGAAGCTACTGACTGAATGAAAGGAGCTGGCATCTCACTCTCTTTGAATCTTCTTTATCATGCTAGGATTAACAGGAAAAAGCTAAAAATTTCAGAATTGCACCGTGCAATGTGGAGATATTACTGTTTGTGCATTTACAATATTCATTGATTTTTGCCATTGAAAAACATGTTTTTCATATACCAGAAATGTTTGAAGCTACTGACTGAATGAAAGGAGCTGGCATCTCACTCTCTTTGAATCTTCTTTATCATGCTAGGATTAGCAGGAAAAAGCAAAAAATTTCAGAATTGCACCTTGCAATGTGGAGATATTACTGTTTGTGCATTTACAATATTCATTGATTTTTGCCATTGAAAAACATGTTTTTCATATACCAGAAATGTTTGAAGCTACTGACTGAATGAAAGGAGCTGGCATCTCACTCTCTTTGAATCTTCTTTATCATGCTAGGATTAACAGGAAAAAGCAAAAAATTTCAGAATTGCACCTTGCAATGTGGAGATATTACTGTTTGTGCATTTACAATATTCATTGATTTTTGCCATTGAAAAACATGTTTTTCATATACCAGAAATGTTTGAAGCTACTGACTGAATGAAAGGAGCTGGCATCTCACTCTCTTTGAATCTTCTTTATCATGCTAGGATTAACAGGAAAAAGCTAAAAATTTCAGAATTGCACCGTGCAATGTGGAGATATTACTGTTTGTGCATTTACAATATTCATTGATTTTTGCCATTGAAAAACATGTTTTTCATATACCAGAAATGTTTGAAGCTACTGACTGAATGAAAGGAGCTGGCATCTCACTCTCTTTGAATCTTCTTTATCATGCTAGGATTAGCAGGAAAAAGCAAAAAATTTCAGAATTGCACCTTGCAATGTGGAGATATTACTGTTTGTGCATTTACAATATTCATTGATTTTTGCCATTGAAAAACATGTTTTTCATATACCAGAAATGTTTGAAGCTACTGACTGAATGAAAGGAGCTGGCATCTCACTCTCTTTGAATCTTCTTTATCATGCTAGGATTAACAGGAAAAAGCTAAAAATTTCAGAATTGCACCGTGCAATGTGGAGATATTACTGTTTGTGCATTTACAATATTCATTGATTTTTGCCATTGAAAAACATGTTTTTCATATACCAGAAATGTTTGAAGCTACTGACTGAATGAAAGGAGCTGGCATCTCACTCTCTTTGAATCTTCTTTATCATGCTAGGATTAACAGGAAAAAGCTAAAAATTTCAGAATTGCACCGTGCAATGTGGAGATATTACTGTTTGTGCATTTACAATATTCATTGATTTTTGCCATTGAAAAACATGTTTTTCATATACCAGAAATGTTTGAAGCTACTGACTGAATGAAAGGAGCTGGCATCTCACTCTCTTTGAATCTTCTTTATCATGCTAGGATTAACAGGAAAAAGCTAAAAATTTCAGAATTGCACCGTGCAATGTGGAGATATTACTGTTTGTGCATTTACAATATTCATTGATTTTTGCCATTGAAAAACATCATGTTATTCATATACCAGAAATGATTGAAGCTACTGACTGAATGAAAGGAGCTGGCATCTCACTCTCTTTGAATCTTCTTTATCATGCTAAGAGGAGCAGGAAAAAGCAAAAAATTTCAGAATTGCACCTTGCAATGCGGAGAAATTACTGTTTGTGCATTTACAATATTCATTGATTTTTGCCATTGAAAAACGTCCAGAAATGATTGAAGCTACTGACTGAATGAAAGGAGCTGGCATCTCACTCTCTTTGAATCTTCTTTATCATGCTAAGAGGAGCAGGAAAAAGCAAAAAATTTCAGAATTGCACCTTGCAATGCGGAGAAATTACTGTTTGTGCATTTACAATATTCATTGATTTTTGCCATTGAAAAACGTCCAGAAATGATTGAAGCTACTGACTGAATGAAAGGAGCTCTCATCTCACTCTCTTTGAATCTTCTTTATCATGCTAAGAGGAGCAGGAAAAAGCAAAAAATTTCAGAATTGCACCTTGCAATGCGGAGAAATTACTGTTTGTGCATTTACAATATTCATTGATTTTTGCCATTGAAAAACATCATGTTATTCATATACCAGAAATGTTTGAAGCTACTGACTGAATGAAAGGAGCTGGCATCTCACTCTCTTTGAATCTTCTTTATCATGCTAAGAGGAGCAGGAAAAAGCAAAAAATTTCAGAATTGCACCTTCAATGCGGAGAAATTACTGTTTGTGCATTTACAATATTCATTGATTTTTGCCATTGAAAAACGTCCAGAAATGATTGAAGCTACTGACTGAATGAAAGGAGCTGGCATCTCACTCTCTTTGAATCTTCTTTATCATGCTAAGAGGAGCAGGAAAAAGCAAAAAATTTCAGAATTGCACCTTGCAATGCGGAGAAATTACTGTTTGTGCATTTACAATATTCATTAATTTTTGCCATTGAAAAACATCATGTTATTCATATACCAGAAATGATTGAAGCTACTGACTGAATGAAAGGAGCTGGCATCTCACTCTCTTTGAATCTTTATCATGCTAAGAGGAGCAGGAAAAAGCAAAAAATTTCAGAATTGCACCTTGCAATGCGGAGAAATTACTGTTTGTGCATTTACAATATTCATTGATTTTTGCCATTGAAAAACATCATGTTATTCATATACCAGAAATGTTTGAAGCTACTGACTGAATGGAAGGAGCTGGCATCTCACTCTCTTTGAATCTTCTTTATCATACTAAGAGGAGCAGGAAAAAGCAAAAAATTTCAGAATTGCACCTTGCAATGCGGAGAAATTACTGTTTGTGCATTTACAATATTCATTGATTTTTGCCATTGAAAAACGTCCAGAAATGATTGAAGCTACTGACTGAATGAAAGGAGCTGGCATCTCACTCTCTTTGAATCTTCTTTATCATGCTAAGAGGAGCAGGAAAAAGCAAAAAATTTCAGAATTGCACCTTGCAATGCGGAGAAATTACTGTTTGTGCATTTACAATATTCATTGATTTTTGCCATTGAAAAACGTCCAGAAATGATTGAAGCTACTGACTGAATGAAAGGAGCTGGCATCTCACTCTCTTTGAATCTTCTTTATCATGCTAAGAGGAGCAGGAAAAAGCAAAAAATTTCAGAATTGCACCTTGCAATGCGGAGAAATTACTGTTTGTGCATTTACAATATTCATTGATTTTTGCCGCCATTGAAAAACATCATGTTATTCATATACCAGAAATGTTTGAAGCTACTGACTGAATGAAAGGAGCTGGCATCTCACTCTCTTTGAATCTTCTTTATCATGCTAAGAGGAGCAGGAAAAAGCAAAAAATTTCAGAATTGCACCTTGCAATGCGAAGAAATTACTGTTTGTGCATTTACAATATTCATTGATTTTTGCCATTGAAAAACATCATGTTATTCATATACCAGAAATGTTTGATGCTACTGACTGAATGAAAGGAGCTGGCATCTCACTCTCTTTGAATCTTCTTTATCATGCTAAGAGGAGCAGGAAAAAGCAAAAAATTTCAGAATTGCACCTTGCAATGCGGAGAAATTACTGTTTGTGCATTTACAATATTCATTGATTTTTGCCATTGAAAAACGTCCAGAAATGATTGAAGCTACTGACTGAATGAAAGGAGCTGGCATCTCACTCTCTTTGAATCTTCTTTATCATGCTAAGAGGAGCAGGAAAAAGCAAAAAATTTCAGAATTGCACCTTGCAATGCGGAGAAATTACTGTTTGTGCATTTACAATATTCATTGATTTTTGCCATTGAAAAACATCCAGAAATGATTGAAGCTACTGACTGAATGAAAGGAGCTGGCATCTCACTCTCTTTGAATCTTCTTTATCATGCTAAGAGGAGCAGGAAAAAGCAAAAAATTTCAGAATTGCACCTTGCAATGCGGAGAAATTACTGTTTGTGCATTTACAATATTCATTGATTTTTGCCATTGAAAAACGTCCAGAAATGATTGAAGCTACTGACTGAATGAAAGGAGCTGGCATCTCACTCTCTTTGAGTCTTCTTTACCATGCTAAGAGGAGCAGGAAAAAGCAAAAAATTTCAGAATTGCACCTTGCAATGCGGAGAAATTACTGTTTGTGCATTTACAATATTCATTGATTTTTGCCATTGAAAAACGTCCAGAAATGATTGAAGCTACTGACTGAATGAAAGGAGCCTGGCATCTCACTCTCTTTGAATCTTCTTTATCATGCTAAGAGGAGCAGGAAAAAGCAAAAAATTTCAGAATTGCACCTTGCAATGCGGAGAAATTACTGTTTGTGCATTTACAATATTCATTGATTTTTGCCATTGAAAAACATCATGTTATTCATATACCAGAAATGATTGAAGCTACTGACTGAATGAAAGGAGCTGGCATCTCACTCTCTTTGAATCTTCTTTATCATGCTAAGAGGAGCAGGAAAAAGCAAAAAATTTCAGAATTGCACCTTGCAATGCGGAGAAATTACTGTTTGTGCATTTACAATATTCATTGATTTTTGCCATTGAAAAACGTCCAGAAATGATTGAAGCTACTGACTGAATGAAAGGAGCTGGCATCTCACTCTCTTTGAATCTTCTTTATCATGCTAAGAGGAGCAGGAAAAAGCAAAAAATTTCAGAATTGCACCTTGCAATGCGGAGAAATTACTGTTTGTGCATTTACAATATTCATTGATTTTTGCCATTGAAAAACGTCCAGAAATGATTGAAGCTACTGACTGAATGAAAGGAGCTCTCATCTCACTCTCTTTGAATCTTCTTTATCATGCTAAGAGGAGCAGGAAAAAGCAAAAAATTTCAGAATTGCACCTTGCAATGCGGAGAAATTACTGTTTGTGCATTTACAATATTCATTGATTTTTGCCATTGAAAAACATCATGTTATTCATATACCAGAAATGTTTGAAGCTACTGACTGAATGAAAGGAGCTGGCATCTCACTCTCTTTGAATCTTCTTTATCATGCTAAGAGGAGCAGGAAAAAGCAAAAAATTTCAGAATTGCACCTTGCAATGCGGAGAAATTACTGTTTGTGCATTTACAATATTCATTAATTTTTGCCATTGAAAAACATCATGTTATTCATATACCAGAAATGATTGAAGCTACTGACTGAATGAAAGGAGCTGGCATCTCACTCTCTTTGAATCTTCTTTATCATGCTAAGAGGAGCAGGAAAAAGCAAAAAATTTCAGAATTGCACCTTGCAATGCGGAGAAATTACTGTTTGTGCATTTACAATATTCATTGATTTTTGCCATTGAAAAACATCATGTTATTCATATACCAGAAATGTTTGAAGCTACTGACTGAATGAAAGGAGCTGGCATCTCACTCTCTTTGAATCTTCTTTATCATACTAAGAGGAGCAGGAAAAAGCAAAAAATTTCAGAATTGCACCTTGCAATGCGGAGAAATTACTGTTTGTGCATTTACAATATTCATTGATTTTTGCCATTGAAAAACGTCCAGAAATGATTGAAGCTACTGACTGAATGAAAGGAGCTGGCATCTCACTCTCTTTGAATCTTCTTTATCATGCTAAGAGGAGCAGGAAAAAGCAAAAAATTTCAGAATTGCACCTTGCAATGCGGAGAAATTACTGTTTGTGCATTTACAATATTCATTAATTTTTGCCATTGAAAAACATCATGTTATTCATATACCAGAAATGATTGAAGCTACTGACTGAATGAAAGGAGCTGGCATCTCACTCTCTTTGAATCTTCTTTATCATGCTAAGAGGAGCAGGAAAAAGCAAAAAATTTCAGAATTGCACCTTGCAATGCGGAGAAATTACTGTTTGTGCATTTACAATATTCATTGATTTTTGCCATTGAAAAACATCATGTTATTCATATACCAGAAATGTTTGAAGCTACTGACTGAATGAAAGGAGCTGGCATCTCACTCTCTTTGAATCTTCTTTATCATACTAAGAGGAGCAGGAAAAAGCAAAAAATTTCAGAATTGCACCTTGCAATGCGGAGAAATTACTGTTTGTGCATTTACAATATTCATTGATTTTTGCCATTGAAAAACGTCCAGAAATGATTGAAGCTACTGACTGAATGAAAGGAGCTGGCATCTCACTCTCTTTGAATCTTCTTTATCATGCTAAGAGGAGCAGGAAAAAGCAAAAAATTTCAGAATTGCACCTTGCAATGCGGAGAAATTACTGTTTGTGCATTTACAATATTCATTGATTTTTGCCATTGAAAAACGTCCAGAAATGATTGAAGCTACTGACTGAATGAAAGGAGCTGGCATCTCACTCTCTTTGAATCTTCTTTATCATGCTAAGAGGAGCAGGAAAAAGCAAAAAATTTCAGAATTGCACCTTGCAATGCGGAGAAATTACTGTTTGTGCATTTACAATATTCATTGATTTTTGCCATTGAAAAACATCATGTTATTCATATACCAGAAATGTTTGAAGCTACTGACTGAATGAAAGGAGCTGGCATCTCACTCTCTTTGAATCTTCTTTATCATGCTAAGAGGAGCAGGAAAAAGCAAAAAATTTCAGAATTGCACCTTGCAATGCGAAGAAATTACTGTTTGTGCATTTACAATATTCATTGATTTTTGCCTTTGAAAAACATCATGTTATTCATATACCAGAAATGTTTGAAGCTACTGACTGAATGAAAGGAGCTGGCATCTCACTCTCTTTGAATCTTCTTTATCATGCTAAGAGGAGCAGGAAAAAGCAAAAAATTTCAGAATTGCACCTTGCAATGCGGAGAAATTACTGTTTGTGCATTTACAATATTCATTGATTTTTGCCATTGAAAAACGTCCAGAAATGATTGAAGTTACTGACTGAATGAAAGGAGCTGGCATCTCACTCTCTTTGAATCTTCTTTATCATGCTAAGAGGAGCAGGAAAAAGCAAAAAATTTCAGAATTGCACCTTGCAATGCGGAGAAATTACTGTTTGTGCATTTACAATATTCATTGATTTTTGCCATTGAAAAACATCATGTTATTCATATACCAGAAATGATTGAAGCTACTGACTGAATGAAAGGAGCTGGCATCTCACTCTCTTTGAATCTTCTTTATCATGCTAAGAGGAGCAGGAAAAAGCAAAAAATTTCAGAATTGCACCTTGCAATGCGGAGAAATTACTGTTTGTGCATTTACAATATTCATTGATTTTTGCCATTGAAAAACGTCCAGAAATGATTGAAGCTACTGACTGAATGAAAGGAGCTGGCATCTCACTCTCTTTGAATCTTCTTTATCATGCTAAGAGGAGCAGGAAAAAGCAAAAAATTTCAGAATTGCACCTTGCAATGCGGAGAAATTACTGTTTGTGCATTTACAATATTCATTGATTTTTGCCATTGAAAAACGTCCAGAAATGATTGAAGCTACTGACTGAATGAAAGGAGCTGGCATCTCACTCTCTTTGAGTCTTCTTTACCATGCTAAGAGGAGCAGGAAAAAGCAAAAAATTTCAGAATTGCACCTTGCAATGCGGAGAAATTACTGTTTGTGCATTTACAATATTCATTGATTTTTGCCATTGAAAAACGTCCAGAAATGATTGAAGCTACTGACTGAATGAAAGGAGCTGGCATCTCACTCTCTTTGAATCTTCTTTATCATGCTAAGAGGAGCAGGAAAAAGCAAAAAATTTCAGAATTGCACCTTGCAATGCGGAGAAATTACTGTTTGTGCATTTACAATATTCATTGATTTTTGCCATTGAAAAACATCATGTTATTCATATACCAGAAATGATTGAAGCTACTGACTGAATGAAAGGAGCTGGCATCTCACTCTCTTTGAATCTTCTTTATCATGCTAAGAGGAGCAGGAAAAAGCAAAAAATTTCAGAATTGCACCTTGCAATGCGGAGAAATTACTGTTTGTGCATTTACAATATTCATTGATTTTTGCCATTGAAAAACGTCCAGAAATGATTGAAGCTACTGACTGAATGAAAGGAGCTGGCATCTCACTCTCTTTGAATCTTCTTTATCATGCTAAGAGGAGCAGGAAAAAGCAAAAAATTTCAGAATTGCACCTTGCAATGCGGAGAAATTACTGTTTGTGCATTTACAATATTCATTGATTTTTGCCATTGAAAAACGTCCAGAAATGATTGAAGCTACTGACTGAATGAAAGGAGCTCTCATCTCACTCTCTTTGAATCTTCTTTATCATGCTAAGAGGAGCAGGAAAAAGCAAAAAATTTCAGAATTGCACCTTGCAATGCGGAGAAATTACTGTTTGTGCATTTACAATATTCATTGATTTTTGCAATTGAAAAACATCATGTTATTCATATACCAGAAATGTTTGAAGCTACTGACTGAATGAAAGGAGCTGGCATCTCACTCTCTTTGAATCTTCTTTATCATGCTAAGAGGAGCAGGAAAAAGCAAAAAATTTCAGAATTGCACCTTGCAATGCGGAGAAATTACTGTTTGTGCATTTACAATATTCATTAATTTTTGCCATTGAAAAACATCATGTTATTCATATACCAGAAATGATTGAAGCTACTGACTGAATGAAAGGAGCTGGCATCTCACTCTCTTTGAATCTTCTTTATCATGCTAAGAGGAGCAGGAAAAAGCAAAAAATTTCAGAATTGCACCTTGCAATGCGGAGAAATTACTGTTTGTGCATTTACAATATTCATTGATTTTTGCCATTGAAAAACATCATGTTATTCATATACCAGAAATGTTTGAAGCTACTGACTGAATGAAAGGAGCTGGCATCTCACTCTCTTTGAATCTTCTTTATCATACTAAGAGGAGCAGGAAAAAGCAAAAAATTTCAGAATTGCACCTTGCAATGCGGAGAAATTACTGTTTGTGCATTTACAATATTCATTGATTTTTGCCATTGAAAAACGTCCAGAAATGATTGAAGCTACTGACTGAATGAAAGGAGCTGGCATCTCACTCTCTTTGAATCTTCTTTATCATGCTAAGAGGAGCAGGAAAAAGCAAAAAATTTCAGAATTGCACCTTGCAATGCGGAGAAATTACTGTTTGTGCATTTACAATATTCATTAATTTTTGCCATTGAAAAACATCATGTTATTCATATACCAGAAATGATTGAAGCTACTGACTGAATGAAAGGAGCTGGCATCTCACTCTCTTTGAATCTTCTTTATCATGCTAAGAGGAGCAGGAAAAAGCAAAAAATTTCAGAATTGCACCTTGCAATGCGGAGAAATTACTGTTTGTGCATTTACAATATTCATTGATTTTTGCCATTGAAAAACATCATGTTATTCATATACCAGAAATGTTTGAAGCTACTGACTGAATGAAAGGAGCTGGCATCTCACTCTCTTTGAATCTTCTTTATCATACTAAGAGGAGCAGGAAAAAGCAAAAAATTTCAGAATTGCACCTTGCAATGCGGAGAAATTACTGTTTGTGCATTTACAATATTCATTGATTTTTGCCATTGAAAAACGTCCAGAAATGATTGAAGCTACTGACTGAATGAAAGGAGCTGGCATCTCACTCTCTTTGAATCTTCTTTATCATGCTAAGAGGAGCAGGAAAAAGCAAAAAATTTCAGAATTGCACCTTGCAATGCGGAGAAATTACTGTTTGTGCATTTACAATATTCATTAATTTTTGCCATTGAAAAACATCATGTTATTCATATACCAGAAATGATTGAAGCTACTGACTGAATGAAAGGAGCTGGCATCTCACTCTCTTTGAATCTTCTTTATCATGCTAAGAGGAGCAGGAAAAAGCAAAAAATTTCAGAATTGCACCTTGCAATGCGGAGAAATTACTGTTTGTGCATTTACAATATTCATTGATTTTTGCCATTGAAAAACATCATGTTATTCATATACCAGAAATGTTTGAAGCTACTGACTGAATGAAAGGAGCTGGCATCTCACTCTCTTTGAATCTTCTTTATCATACTAAGAGGAGCAGGAAAAAGCAAAAAATTTCAGAATTGCACCTTGCAATGCGGAGAAATTACTGTTTGTGCATTTACAATATTCATTGATTTTTGCCATTGAAAAACGTCCAGAAATGATTGAAGCTACTGACTGAATGAAAGGAGCCGGCATCTCACTCTCTTTGAATCTTCTTTATCATGCTAAGAGGAGCAGGAAAAAGCAAAAAATTTCAGAATTGCACCTTGCAATGCGGAGAAATTACTGTTTGTGCATTTACAATATTCATTGATTTTTGCCATTGAAAAACGTCCAGAAATGATTGAAGCTACTGACTGAATGAAAGGAGCTGGCATCTCACTCTCTTTGAATCTTCTTTATCATGCTAAGAGGAGCAGGAAAAAGCAAAAAATTTCAGAATTGCACCTTGCAATGCGGAGAAATTAATGTTTGTGCATTTACAATATTCATTGATTTTTGCCATTGAAAAACATCATGTTATTCATATACCAGAAATGTTTGAAGCTACTGACTGAATGAAAGGAGCTGGCATCTCACTCTCTTTGAATCTTCTTTATCATGCTAAGAGGAGCAGGAAAAAGCAAAAAATTTCAGAATTGCACCTTGCAATGCGAAGAAATTACTGTTTGTGCATTTACAATATTCATTGATTTTTGCCTTTGAAAAACATCATGTTATTCATATACCAGAAATGTTTGAAGCTACTGACTGAATGAAAGGAGCTGGCATCTCACTCTCTTTGAATCTTCTTTATCATGCTAAGAGGAGCAGGAAAAAGCAAAAAATTTCAGAATTGCACCTTGCAATGCGGAGAAATTACTGTTTGTGCATTTACAATATTCATTGATTTTTGCCATTGAAAAACGTCCAGAAATGATTGAAGTTACTGACTGAATGAAAGGAGCTGGCATCTCACTCTCTTTGAATCTTCTTTATCATGCTAAGATGAGCAGGAAAAAGCAAAAAATTTCAGAATTGCACCTTGCAATGCGGAGAAATTACTGTTTGTGCATTTACAATATTCATTGATTTTTGCCATTGAAAAACATCATGTTATTCATATACCAGAAATGATTGAAGCTACTGACTGAATGAAAGGAGCTGGCATCTCACTCTCTTTGAATCTTCTTTATCATGCTAAGAGGAGCAGGAAAAAGCAAAAAATTTCAGAATTGCACCTTGCAATGCGGAGAAATTACTGTTTGTGCATTTACAATATTCATTGATTTTTGCCATTGAAAAACGTCCAGAAATGATTGAAGCTACTGACTGAATGAAAGGAGCTGGCATCTCACTCTCTTTGAATCTTCTTTATCATGCTAAGAGGAGCAGGAAAAAGCAAAAAATTTCAGAATTGCACCTTGCAATGCGGAGAAATTACTGTTTGTGCATTTACAATATTCATTGATTTTTGCCATTGAAAAACGTCCAGAAATGATTGAAGCTACTGACTGAATGAAAGGAGCTGGCATCTCAGTCTCTTTGAATCTTCTTTATCATGCTAAGAGGAGCAGGAAAAAGCAAAAAATTTCAGAATTGCACCTTGCAATGCGGAGAAATTACTGTTTGTGCATCTACAATATTCATTGATTTTTGCCATTGAAAAACATCATGTTATTCATATACCAGAAATGTTTGAAGCTACTGACTGAATGAAAGGAGCTGGCATCTCACTCTATTTGAATCTTCTTTATCATGCTAAGAGGAGCAGGAAAAAGCAAAAAATTTCAGAATTGCACCTTGCAATGCGGAGAAATTACTGTTTGTGCATTTACAATTTTCATTGATTTTTGCCATTGAAAAATGTCCAGAAATGATTGAAGCTACTGACTGAAAGGAGCTGGCATCTCACTCTCTTTGAATCTTCTTTATCATGCTAAGAGGAGCAGGAAAAAGCAAAAAATTTCAGAATTGCACCTTGCAATGCGGAGAAATTACTGTTTGTGCATTTACAATATTCATTGATTTTTGCCATTGAAAAACGTCCAGTAATGATTGAAGCTACTGACTGAATGAAAGGAGCTGGCATCTCACTCTCTTTGAATCTTCTTTATCATGCTAAGAGGAGCAGGAAAAAGCAAAAAAATTCAGAATTGCACCTTGCAATGCGGAGAAATTACTGTTTGTGCATTTACAATATTCATTGATTTTTGCCATTGAAAAACATCATGTTATTCATATACCAGAAATGATTGAAGCTACTGACTGAATGAAAGGAGCTGGCATCTCACGCTCTTTGAATCTTCTTTTTCATGCTAAGAGGAGCAGGAAAAAGCAAAACATTTCAGAATTGCACCTTGCAATGCGGAGAAATTACTGTTTGTGCATTTACAATATTCATTGATTTTTGCCATTGAAAAACGTCCAGAAATGATTGAAGCTACTGACTGAATGAAAGGAGCTGGCATCTCACTCTCTTTGAATCTTCTTTATCATGCTAAGAGGAGCAGGAAAAAGCAAAAAATTTCAGAATTGCACCTTGCAATGCGGAGAAATTACTGCTTGTGCATTTACAATATTCATTGATTTTTGCCATTGAAAAACGTCCAGAAATGATTGAAGCTACTGACTGAATGAAAGGAGCTGGCATCTCACTCTCTTTGAGTCTTCTTTATCATGCTAAGAGGAGCAGGAAAAAGCAAAAAATTTCAGAATTGCACCTTGCAATGCGGAGAAATTACTGTTTGTGCATTTACAATATTCATTGATTTTTGCCATTGAAAAACGTCCAGAAATGATTAAAGCTACTGACTGAATGAAAGGAGCTGGCATCTCACTCTCTTTGAATCTTCTTTATCATGCTAAGAGGAGCAGGAAAAAGCAAAAAATTTCAGAATTGCACCTTGCAATGCGGAGAAATTACTGTTTGTGCATTTACAATATTCATTGATTTTTGCTATTGAAAAACGTCCAGAAATGATTGAAGCTACTGACTGAATGAAAGGAGCTGGCATCTCACTCTCTTTGAATCTTCTTTATCATGCTAAGAGGAGCAGGAAAAAGCAAAAAATTTCAGCATTGCACCTTGCAATGCGGAGAAATTACTGTTTGTGCATTTACAATATTCATTGATTTTTGCCGTTGAAAAACGTCCAGAAATGATTGAAGCTACTGACTGAATGAAAGGAGCTGGCATCTCATTCTCTTTGAATCTTCTTTATCATGCTAAGAGGAGCAGGAAAAAGCAAAAAATTTCAGAATTGCACCTTGCAATGCGGAGAAATTACTGTTTGTGCATTTACAATATTCATTGATTTTTGCCATTGAAAAACGTCCAGAAATGATTGAAGCTACTGACTGAATGAAAGGAGCTGGCATCTCACTCTCTTTGAATCTTCTTTATCATGCTAAGAGGAGCAGGAAAAAGCAAAAAATTTCAGAATTGCACCTTGCAATGCGGAGAAATTACTGTTTGTGCATTTACAATATTCATTGATTTTTGCCATTGAAAAACATCATGTTATTCATATTCCAGAAATGTTTGAAGCAACTGACTGAATGAAAGGAGCTGGCATCTCACTCTCTTTGAATCTTCTTTATCATGCTAAGAGGAGCAGGAAAAAGCAAAAAATTTCAGAATTGCACCTTGCAATGCGGAGAAATTACTGTTTGTGCATTTACAATATTCATTGATTTTTGCCATTGAAAAACGTCCAGAAATGATTGAAGCTACTGACTGAATTAAAGGAGCTGGCATCTCACTCTCTTTGAATCTTCTTTATCATGCTAAGAGGAGCAGGAAAAAGCAAAAAATTTCAGAATTGCACCTTGCAATGCGGAGAAATTACTGTTTGTGCATTTACAATATTCATTGATTTTTGCTATTGAAAAACGTCCAGAAATGATTGAAGCTACTGACTGAATGAAAGGAGCTGGCATCTCACTCTCTTTGAATCTTCTTTATCATGCTAAGAGGAGCAGGAAAAAGCAAAAAATTTCAGAATTGCACCTTGCAATGCGGAGAAATTACTGTTTGTGCATTTACAATATTCATTGATTTTTGCCATTGAAAAACATCATGTTATTCATATACCAGAAATGATTGAAGCTACTGACTGAATGAAAGGAGCTGGCATCTCACTCTCTTTGAATCTTCTTTATCATGCTAAGAGGAGCAGAAAAAAGGAAAAAAATTTCAGAATTGCACCTTGCAATGCGGAGAAATTACTGTTTGTGCATTTACAATATTCATTGATTTTTGCCATTGAAAAACGTCCAGAAATGATTGAAGCTACTGACTGAATGAAAGGAGCTGGCATCTCACTCTCTTTGAATCTTCTTTATCATGCTAAGAGGAGCAGGAAAAAGCAAAAAATTTCAGAATTGCACCTTGCAATGCGGAGAAATTACTGTTTGTGCATTTACAATATTCATTGATTTTTGCCATTGAAAAACATCCAGAAATGATTGAAGCTACTGACTGAATGAAAGGAGCTGGCATCTCACTCTCTTTGAATCTTCTTTATCATGCTAAGAGGAGCAGGAAAAAGCAAAAAATTTCAGAATTGCACCTTGCAATGCGGAGAAATTACTGTTTGTGCATTTACAATATTCATTTATTTTTGCCATTGAAAAACATCATGTTATTCATATACCAGAAATGATTGAAGCTACTGACTGAATGAAAGGAGCTGGCATCTCACTCTCTTTGAATCTTCTTTATCATGCTAAGAGGAGCAGGAAAAAGCAAAAAATTTCAGAATTGCACCTTGCAATGCGGAGAAATTACTGTTTGTGCATTTACAATATTCATTGATTTTTGCCATTGAAAAACGTCCAGAAATGATTGAAGCTACTGACTGAATGAAAGGAGCTGGCATCTCACTCTCTTTGAATCTTCTTTATCATGCTAAGAGGAGCAGGAAAAAGCAAAAAATTTCAGAATTGCACCTTGCAATGCGGAGAAATTACTGTTTGTGCATTTACAATATTCATTGATTTTTGCCATTGAAAAACATCATGTTATTCATATACCAGAAATGTTTGAAGCTACTGACTGAATGAAAGGAGCTGGCATCTCACTCTCTTTGAATCTTCTTTATCATGCTAAGAGGAGCAGGAAAAAGCAAAAAATTTCAGAATTGCACCTTGCAATGCGGAGAAATTACTGTTTGTGCATTTACAATATTCATTGATTTTTGCCATTGAAAAACGTCCAGAAATGATTGAAGCTACTGACTGAATGAAAGGAGCTGGCATCTCACTCTCTTTGAATCTTCTTTATCATGCTAAGAGGAGCAGGAAAAGGCAAAAAATTTCAGAATTGCACCTTGCAATGCGGAGAAATTACTGTTTGTGCATTTACAATATTCATTGATTTTTGCCATTGAAAAACATCATGTTATTCATATACCAGAAATGATTGAAGCTACTGACTGAATGAAAGGAGCTGGCATCTCACTCTCTTTGAATCTTCTTTATCATGCTAAGAGGAGCAGGAAAAAGCAAAAAATTTCAGAATTGCACCTTGCAATGCGGAGAAATTACTGTTTGTGCATTTACAATATTCATTGATTTTTGCCATTGAAAAACATCATGTTATTCATATACCAGAAATGATTGAAGCTACTGACTGAATGAAAGGAGCTGGCATCTCACTCTCTTTGAATCTTCTTTATCATGCTAAGAGGAGCAGGAAAAAGCAAAAAATTTCAGAATTGCACCTTGCAATGCGGAGAAATTACTGTTTGTGCATTTACAATATTCATTGATTTTTGCCATTGAAAAACGTCCAGAAATGATTGAAGCTACTGACTGAATGAAAGGAGCTGGCATCTCACTCTCTTTGAATCTTCTTTATCATGCTAAGAGGAGCAGGAAAAAGCAAAAAAATTCAGAATTGCACCTTGCAATGCGGAGAAATTACTGTTTGTGCATTTACAATATTCATTGATTTTTGCCATTGAAAAACATCATGTTATTCATATACCAGAAATGATTGAAGCTACTGACTGAATGAAAGGAGCTGGCATCTCACTCTCTTTGAATCTTCTTTTTCATGCTAAGAGGAGCAGGAAAAAGTAAAAAATTTCAGAATTGCACCTTGCAATGCGGAGAAATTACTGTTTGTGCATTTACAATATTCATTGATTTTTGCCATTGAAAAACGTCCAGAAATGATTGAAGCTACTGACTGAATGAAAGGAGCTGGCATCTCAGTCTCTTTGAATCTTCTTTATCATGCTAAGAGGAGCAGGAAAAAGCAAAAAATTTCAGAATTGCACCTTGCAATGCGGAGAAATTACTGCTTGTGCATTTACAATATTCATTGATTTTTGCCATTGAAAAACGTCCAGAAATGATTGAAGCTACTGACTGAATGAAAGGAGCTGGCATCTCACTCTCTTTGAATCTTCTTTATCATGCTAAGAGGAGCAGGAAAAAGCAAAAAATTTCAGAATTGCACCTTGCAATACGGAGAAATTACTGTTTGTGCATTTACAATATTCATTGATTTTTGCCATTGAAAAACGTCCAGAAATGATTGAAGCTACTGACTGAATGAAAGGAGCTGGCATCTCACTCTCTTTGAATCTTCTTTATCATGCTAAGAGGAGCAGGAAAAAGCAAAAAATTTCAGAATTGCACCTTGCAATGCGGAGAAATTACTGTTTGTGCATTTACAATATTCATTGATTTTTGCCATTGAAAAACGTCCAGAAATGATTGAAGCTACTGACTGAATGAAAGGAGCTGGCATCTCACTCTCTTTGAATCTTCTTTATCATGCTAAGAGGAGCAGGAAAAAGCAAAAAATTTCAGAATTGCACCTTGCAATGCGGAGAAATTACTGTTTGTGCATTTACAATATTCATTGATTTTTGCCGTTGAAAAACGTCCAGAAATGATTGAAGCTACTGACTGAATGAAAGGAGCTGGCATCTCACTCTCTTTGAATCTTCTTTATCATGCTAAGAGGAGCAGGAAAAAGCAAAAAATTTCAGAATTGCACCTTGCAATGCGGAGAAATTACTGTTTGTGCATTTACAATATTCATTGATTTTTGCCATTGAAAAACATCCAGAAATGATTGAAGCTACTGACTGAATGAAAGGAGCTGGCATCTCACTCTCTTTGAATCTTCTTTATCATGCTAAGAGGAGCAGGAAAAAGCAAAAAATTTCAGAATTGCACCTTGCAATGCGGAGAAATTACTGTTTGTGCATTTACAATATTCATTGATTTTTGCCATTGAAAAACATCATGTTATTCATATACCAGAAATGATTGAAGCTACTGACTGAATGAAAGGAGCTGGCATCTCACTCTCTTTGAATCTTCTTTATCATGCTAAGATGAGCAGGAAAAAGCAAAAAATTTCAGAATTGCACCTTGCAATGCGGAGAAATTACTGTTTGTGCATTTACAATATTCATTGATTTTTGCCATTGAAAAACGTCCAGAAATGATTGAAGCTACTGACTGAATGAAAGGAGCTGGCATCTCACTCTCTTTGAATCTTCTTTATCATGCTAAGAGGAGCAGGAAAAAGCAAAAAATTTCAGAATTGCACCTTGCAATGCGGAGAAATTACTGTTTGTGCATTTACAATATTCATTGATTTTTGCCATTGAAAAACATCATGTTATTCATATACCAGAAATGATTGAAGCTACTGACTGAATGAAAGGAGCTGGCATCTCACTCTCTTTGAATCTTCTTTTTCATGCTAAGAGGAGCAGGAAAAAGTAAAAAATTTCAGAATTGCACCTTGCAATGCGGAGAAATTACTGTTTGTGCATTTACAATATTCATTGATTTTTGCCATTGAAAAACGTCCAGAAATGATTGAAGCTACTGACTGAATGAAAGGAGCTGGCATCTCAGTCTCTTTGAATCTTCTTTATCATGCTAAGAGGAGCAGGAAAAAGCAAAAAATTTTAGAATTGCACCTTGCAATGCGGAGAAATTACTGCTTGTGCATTTACAATATTCATTGATTTTTGCCATTGAAAAACGTCCAGAAATGATTGAAGCTACTGACTGAATGAAAGGAGCTGGCATCTCACTCTCTTTGAATCTTCTTTATCATGCTAAGAGGAGCAGGAAAAAGCAAAAAATTTCAGAATTGCACCTTGCAATGCGGAGAAATTACTGTTTGTGCATTTACAATATTCATTGATTTTTGCCATTGAAAAACGTCCAGAAATGATTGAAGCTACTGACTGAATGAAAGGAGCTGGCATCTCACTCTCTTTGAATCTTCTTTATCATGCTAAGAGGAGCAGGAAAAAGCAAAAAATTTCAGAATTGCACCTTGCAATGCGGAGAAATTACTGTTTGTGCATTTACAATATTCATTGATTTTTGCCATTGTTAAACATCATGTTATTCATATACCAGAAATGATTGAAGCTACTGACTGAATGAAAGGAGCTGGCATCTCACTCTCTTTGAATCTTCTTTATCATGCTAAGAGGAGCAGGAAAAAGCAAAAAATTTCAGAATTGCACCTTGCAATGCGGAGAAATTACTGTTTGTGCATTTACAATATTCATTGATTTTTGCCATTGAAAAACGTCCAGAAATGTTTGAAGCTACTGACTGAATGAAAGGAGCTGGCATCTCACTCTCTTTGAATCTTCTTTATCATGCTAAGAGGAGCAGGAAAAAGCAAAAAATTTCAGAATTGCACCTTGCAATGCGGAGAAATTACTGTTTGTGCATTTACAATATTCATTGATTTTTGCCATTGAAAAACGTCCAGAAATGATTGAAGCTACTGACTGAATGAAAGGAGCTGGCATCTCACTCTCTTTGAATCTTCTTTATCATGCTAAGAGGAGCAGGAAAATGCAAAAAATTTCAGAATTGCTCCTTGCAATGCGGAGAAATTACTGTTTGTGCATTTACAATATTCATTGATTTTTGCCATTGAAAAACATCATGTTATTCATATACCAGAAATGTTTGAAGCTACTGACTGAATGAAAGGAGCTGGCATGTCACTCTCTTTGAATCTTCTTTATCATGCTAAAAGGAGCAGGAAAAAGCAAAAAATTTCAGAATTGCACCTTGCAATGCGGAGAAATTACTGTTTGTGCATTTACAATATTCATTGATTTTTGCCATTGAAAAACGTCCAGAAATGATTGAAGCTACTGACTGAATGAAAGGAGCTGGCATCTCACTCTCTTTGAATCTTCTTTATCATGCTAAGAGGAGCAGGAAAAAGCAAAAAATTTCAGAATTGCACCTTGCAATGCGGAGAAATTACTGTTTGTGCATTTACAATATTCATTGATTTTTGCCATTGAAAAACATCATGTTATTCATATACCAGAAATGATTGAAGCTACTGACTGAATGAAAGGAGCTGGCATCTCACTCTCTTTGAATCTTCTTTATCATGCTAAGAGGAGCAGGAAAAAGCAAAAAATTTCAGAATTGCACCTTGCAATGCGGAGAAATTACTGTTTGTGCATTTACAATATTCATTGATTTTTGCCATTGAAAAACGTCCAGAAATGATTGAAGCTACTGACTGAATGAAAGGAGCTGGCATCTCACTCTCTTTGAATCTTCTTTATCATGCTAAGAGGAGCAGGAAAAAGCAAAAAATTTCAGAATTGCACCTTGCAATGCGGAGAAATTACTGTTTGTGCATTTACAATATTCATTGATTTTTGCCATTGAAAAACATCATGTTATTCATATACCAGAAATGTTTGAAGCTACTGACTGAATGAAAGGAGCTGGCATCTCACTCTCTTTGAATCTTCTTTATCATGCTAAGAGGAGCAGGAAAAAGCAAAAAATTTCAGAATTGCACCTTGCAATGCGGAGAAATTACTGTTTGTGCATTTATAATATTCATTGATTTTTGCCATTGAAAAACGTCCAGAAATGATTGAAGCTACTGACTGAATGAAAGGAGCTGGCATCTCACTCTCTTTGAATCTTCTTTATCATGCTAAGAGGAGCAGGAAAAGGCAAAAAATTTCAGAATTGCACCTTGCAATGCGGAGAAATTACTGTTTGTGCATTTACAATATTCATTGATTTTTGCCATTGAAAAACATCATGTTATTCATATACCAGAAATGTTTGAAGCTACTGACTGAATGAAAGGAGCTGGCATCTCACTCTCTTTGAATCTTCTTTATCATGCTAAGAGGAGCAGGAAAAAGCAAAAAATTTCAGAATTGCACCTTGCAATGCGAATAAATTACTGTTTGTGCATTTACAATATTCATTGATTTTTGCCATTGAAAAACATCATGTTATTCATATACCAGAAATGATTGAAGCTACTGACTGAATGAAAGGAGCTGGCATCTCACTCTCTTTGAATCTTCTTTATCATGCTAAGAGGAGCAGGAAAAAGCAAAAAATTTCAGAATTGCACCTTGCAATGCGGAGAAATTACTGTTTGTGCATTTACAATATTCATTGATTTTTGCCATTGAAAAACATCATGTTATTCATATACCAGAAATGATTGAAGCTACTGACTGAATGAAAGGAGCTGGCATCTCACTCTCTTTGAATCTTCTTTATCATGCTAAGAGGAGCAGGAAAAAGCAAAAAATTTCAGAATTGCACCTCGCAATGCGGAGAAATTACTGTTTGTGCATTTACAATATTCATTGATTTTTGCCATTGAAAAACGTCCAGAAATGATTGAAGCTACTGACTGAATGAAAGGAGCTGGCATCTCACTCTCTTTGAATGTTCTTTATCATGCTAAGAGGAGCAGGAAAAAGCAAAAAATTTCAGAATTGCACCTTGCAATGCGGAGAAATTGCTGTTTGTGCATTTACAAAATTCATTGATTTTTGCCATTGAAAAACATCATGTTATTCATATACCAGAAATGTTTGAAGCTACTGACTGAATGAAAGGAGCTGGCATCTCACTCTCTTTGAATCTTCTTTATCATGCTAAGAGGAGCAGGAAAAAGCAAAAAATTTCAGAATTGCACCTTGCAATGCGGAGAAATTACTGTTTGTGCATTTACAATATTCATTGATTTTTGCCATTGAAAAATGTCCAGAAATGATTGAAGCTACTGACTGAATGAAAGGAGCTGGCATCTCACTCTCTTTGAATCTTCTTTATCATGCTAAGAGGAGCAGGAAAAAGCAAAAAATTTCAGAATTGCACCTTGCAATGCGGAGAAATTACTGTTTGTGCATTTACAATATACATTGATTTTTGCCATTGAAAAACGTCCAGAAATGATTGAAGCTACTGACTGAATGAAAGGAGCTGGCATCTCACTCTCTTTGAATCTTCTTTATCATGCTAAGAGGAGCAGGAAAAAGCAAAAAATTTCAGAATTGCACCTTGCAATGCGGAGAAATTACTGTTTGTGCATTTACAATATACATTGATTTTTGCCATTGAAAAACGTCCAGAAATGATTGAAGCTACTGACTGAATGAAAGCAGCTGGCATCTCACTCTCTTTGAATCTTCTTTATCATGCTAAGAGGAGCAGGAAAAAGCAAAAAATTTCAAAATTGCACCTTGCAATGCGGAGAAATTACTGTTTGTGCATTTACAATATTCATTGATTTTTGCCATTGAAAAACGTCCAGAAATGATTGAAGCTACTGACTGAATGAAAGGAGCTGGTATCTCACTCTCTTTGAATCTTCTTTATCATGCTAAGAGGAGCAGGAAAAAGCAAAAAATTTCAGAATTGCACCTTGCAATGCGGAGAAATTACTGTTTGTGCATTTACAATATTCATTGATTTTTGCCATTGAAAAACGTCCAGAAATGATTGAACCTACCGACTGAATGAAAGGAGCTGGCATCTCACTCTCTTTGAATCTTCTTTATCATGCTAAGAGGAGCAGGAAAAAGCAAAAAATTTCAGAATTGCACCTTGCAATGCGGAGAAATTACTGTTTGTGCATTTACAATATTCATTGATTTTTGCCATTGAAAAACGTCCAGAAATGATTGAAGCTACTGACTGAATGAAAGGAGCTGGCATCTCACTCTCTTTGAATCTTCTTTATCATGCTAAGAGGAGCAGGAAAAAGCAAAAAATTTCAGAATTGCACCTTGCAATGCGGAGAAATTACTGTTTGTGCATTTACAATATTCATTGATTTTTGCCATTGAAAAACATCATGTTATTCATATACCAGAAATGTTTGAAGCTACTGACTGAATGAAAGGAGCTGGCATGTCACTCTCTTTGAATCTTCTTTATCATGCTAAGAGGAGCAGGAAAAAGCAAAAAAATTCAGAATTGCACCTTGCAATGCGGAGAAATTACTGTTTGTGCATTTACAATATTCATTGATTTTTGCCATTGAAAAACGTCCAGAAATGATTGAAGCTACTGACTGAATGAAAGGAGCTGGCATCTCACTCTCTTTGAATCTTCTTTATCATGCTAAGAGGAGCAGGAAAAAGCAAAAAATTTCAGAATTGCACCTTGCAATGCGGAGAAATTACTGTTTGTGCATTTACAATATTCATTGATTTTTGCCATTGAAAAACATCATGTTATTCATATACCAGAAATGATTGAAGCTACTGACTGAATGAAAGGAGCTGGCATCTCACTCTCTTTGAATCTTCTTTATCATGCTAAGAGGAGCAGGAAAAAGCAAAAAATTTCAGAATTGCACCTTGCAATGCGGAGAAATTACTGTTTGTGCATTTACAATATTCATTGATTTTTGCCATTGAAAAACGTCCAGAAATGATTGAAGCTACTGACTGAATGAAAGGAGCTGGCATCTCACTCTCTTTGAATCTTCTTTATCATGCTAAGAGGAGCAGGAAAAAGCAAAAAATTTCAGAATTGCACCTTGCAATGCGGAGAAATTACTGTTTGTGCATTTACAATATTCATTGATTTTTGCCATTGAAAAACATCATGTTATTCATATACCAGAAATGATTGAAGCTACTGACTGAATGAAAGGAGCTGGCATCTCACTCTCTTTGAATCTTCTTTATCATGCTAAGAGGAGCAGGAAAAAGCAAAACATTTCAGAATTGCACCTTGCAATGCGGAGAAATTACTGTTTGTGCATTTACAATATTCATTGATTTTTGCCATTGAAAAACATCATGTTATTCACATACCAGAAATGATTGAAGCTACTGACTGAATGAAAGGAGCTGGCATCTCACTCTCTTTGAATCTTCTTTATCATGCTAAGAGGAGCAGGAAAAAGCAAAAAATTTCAGAATTGCACCTCGCAATGCGGAGAAATTACTGTTTGTGCATTTACAATATTCATTGATTTTTGCCATTGAAAAACGTCCAGAAATGATTGAAGCTACTGACTGAATGAAAGGAGCTGGCATCTCACTCTCTTTGAATCTTCTTTATCATGCTAAGAGGAGCAGGAAAAAGCAAAAAATTTCAGAATTGCACCTTGCAATGCGGAGAAATTGCTGTTTGTGCATTTACAAAATTCATTGATTTTTGCCATTGAAAAACATCATGTTATTCATATACCAGAAATGTTTGAAGCTACTGACTGAATGAAAGGAGCTGGCATCTCACTCTCTTTGAATCTTCTTTATCATGCTAAGAGGAGCAGGAAAAAGCAAAAAATTTCAGAATTGCCCTTGCAATGTGGAGAAATTACTGTTTGTGCATTTACAATATTCATTGATTTTTACCATTGAAAAACGTCCAGAAATGATTGAAGCTACTGACTGAATGAAAGTAGCTGCCATCTCACTCTCTTTGAATCTTTTTTATCATGCTAAGAGGAGCAGGAAAAAGCAAAAAATTTCAGACTTGCACCTTGCAATGCGGAGAAATTACTGTTTGTGCATTTACAATATTCATTGATTTTTGCCATTGAAAAACATCATGTTATTCATATACCAGAAATGTTTGAAGCTACTGACTGAATGAAAGGAGCTGGCACCTCACTCTCTTTGAATCTTCTTTATCATGCTAAGAGGAGCGGGAAAAAGCAAAAAATTTCAGAATTGCACCTTGCAATGCGGAGAAATTACTGTTTGTGCATTTACAATATTCATTGATTTTTGCCATTGAAAAACGTCCAGAAATGATTGAAGGTACTGACTGAATGAAAGGAGCTGGCATCTCACTCTCTTTGAATCTTCTTTATCATGCTAAGAGGAGCAGGAAAAAGCAAAAAATTTCAGAATTGCACCTTGCAATGCGGAGAAATTACTGTTTGTGCATTTACAATATTCATTGATTTTTGCCATTGAAAAACGTCCAGAAATGATTGAAGCTACTGACTGAATGAAAGGAGCTGGCATCTCACTCTCTTTGAATCTTCTTTATCATGCTAAGAGGAGCAGGAAAAAGCAAAAAATTTCAGAATTGCACCTTGCAATGCGGAGAAATTACAGTTTGTGCATTTACAATATTCATTGATTTTTGCCATTGAGAAACGTCCAGAAATGATTGAAGCTACTGACTGAATGAAAGGAGCTGGCATCTCACTCTCTTTGAATCTTCTTTATCATGCTAAGAGGAACAGGAAAAAGCAAAAAATTTCAGAATTGCACCTTGCAATGCGGAGAAATTACTGTTTGTGCATTTACAATATTCATTGATTTTTGCCATTGAAAAACATCATGTTATTTATATACCAGAAATGTTTGAAGCTACTGACTGAATGAAAGGAGCTGGCATCTCACTCTCTTTGAATCTTCTTTATCATGCTAAGAGGAGCAGGAAAAAGCAAAAAATTTCAGAATTGCACCTTGCAATGTGGAGAAATTACTGTTTGTGCATTTACAATATTCATTGATTTTTACCATTGAAAAACGTCCAGAAATGATTGAAGCTACTGACTGAATGAAAGTAGCTGGCATCTCACTCTCTTTGAATTTTCTTTATCATGCTAAGAGGAGCAGGAAAAAACAAAAAATTTCAGACTTGCACCTTGCAATGCGGAGAAATTACTGTTTGTGCATTTACAATATTCATTGATTTTTGCCATTGAAAAACATCATGTTATTCATATACCAGAAATGTTTGAAGCTACTGACTGAATGAAAGGAGCTGGCATCTCACTCTCTTTGAATCTTCTTTATCATGCTAAGAGGAGCAGGAAAAAGCAAAAAATTTCAGAATTGCACCTTGCAATGCGGAGAAATTACTGTTTGTGCATTTACAATATTCATTGATTTTTGCCATTGAAAAACGTCCAGAAATGATTGAAGCTACTGACTGAATGAAAGGAGCTGGCATCTCACTCTCTTTGAATCTTTATCATGCTAAGAGGAGCAGGAAAAGGCAAAAAATTTCAGAATTGCACCTTGCAATGCGGAGAAATTACTGTTTGTGCATGTACAATATTCATTGATTTTTGCCATTGAAAAACATCATGTTATTCATATACCAGAAATGTTTGAAGCTACTGACTGAATGAAAGGAGCTGGCATCTCACTCTCTTTGAATCTTCTTTATCATGCTAAGAGGAGCAGGAAAAAGCAAAACATTTCAGAATTGCACCTTGCAATGCGGAGAAATTACTGTTTGTGGATTTACAATATTCATTGATTTTTGCCATTGAAAAACATCATGTTATTCACATACCAGAAATGATTGAAGCTACTGACTGAATGAAAGGAGCTGGCATCTCACTCTCTTTGAATCTTCTTTATCATGCTAAGAGGAGCAGGAAAAAGCAAAAAATTTCAGAATTGCACCTCGCAATGCGGAGAAATTACTGTTTGTGCATTTACAATATTCATTGATTTTTGCCATTGAAAAACGTCCAGAAATGATTGAAGCTACTGACTGAATGAAAGGAGCTGGCATCTCACTCTCTTTGAATCTTCTTTATCATGCTAAGAGGAGCAGGAAAAAGCAAAAAATTTCAGAATTGCACCTTGCAATGCGGAGAAATTGCTGTTTGTGCATTTACAAAATTCATTGATTTTTGCCATTGAAAAACATCATGTTATTCATATACCAGAAATGTTTGAAGCTACTGACTGAATGAAAGGAGCTGGCATCTCACTCTCTTTGAATCTTCTTTATCATGCTAAGAGGAGCAGGAAAAAGCAAAAAATTTCAGAATTGCACCTTGCAATGTGGAGAAATTACTGTTTGTGCATTTACAATATTCATTGATTTTTACCATTGAAAAACGTCCAGAAATGATTGAAGCTACTGACTGAATGAAAGTAGCTGCCATCTCACTCTCTTTGAATCTTTTTTATCATGCTAAGAGGAGCAGGAAAAAGCAAAAAATTTCAGACTTGCACCTTGCAATGCGGAGAAATTACTGTTTGTGCATTTACAATATTCATTGATTTTTGCCATTGAAAAACGTCCAGAAATGATTGAAGGTACTGACTGAATGAAAGGAGCTGGCATCTCACTCACTTTGAATCTTCTTTATCATGCTAAGAGGAGCAGGAAAAAGCAAAAAATTTCAGAATTGCACCTTGCAATGCGGAGAAATTACTGTTTGTGCATTTACAATATTCATTGATTTTTGCCATTGAAAAACGTCCAGAAATGATTGAAGCTACTGACTGAATGAAAGGAGCTGGCATCTCACTCTCTTTGAATCTTCTTTATCATGCTAAGAGGAGCAGGAAAAAGCAAAAAATTTCAGAATTGCACCTTGCAATGCGGAGAAATTACAGTTTGTGCATTTACAATATTCATTGATTTTTGCCATTGAGAAACGTCCAGAAATGATTGAAGCTACTGACTGAATGAAAGGAGCTGGCATCTCACTCTCTTTGAATCTTCTTTATCATGCTAAGAGGAACAGGAAAAAGCAAAAAATTTCAGAATTGCACCTTGCAATGCGGAGAAATTACTGTTTGTGCATTTACAATATTCATTGATTTTTGCCATTGAAAAACATCATGTTATTTATATACCAGAAATGTTTGAAGCTACTGACTGAATGAAAGGAGCTGGCATCTCACTGTCTTTGAATCTTCTTTATCATGCTAAGAGGAGCAGGAAAAAGCAAAAAATTTCAGAATTGCACCTTGCAATGTGGAGAAATTACTGTTTGTGCATTTACAATATTCATTGATTTTTACCATTGAAAAACGTCCAGAAATGATTGAAGCTACTGACTGAATGAAAGTAGCTGGCATCTCACTCTCTTTGAATTTTCTTTATCATGCTAAGAGGAGCAGGAAAAAACAAAAAATTTCAGACTTGCACCTTGCAATGCGGAGAAATTACTGTTTGTGCATTTACAATATTCATTGATTTTTGCCATTGAAAAACATCATGTTATTCATATACCAGAAATGTTTGAAGCTACTGACTGAATGAAAGGAGCTGGCATCTCACTCTCTTTGAATCTTCTTTATCATGCTAAGAGGAGCAGGAAAAAGCAAAAAATTTCAGAATTGCACCTTGCAATGCGGAGAAATTACTGTTTGTGCATTTACAATATTCATTGATTTTTGCCATTGAAAAACGTCCAGAAATGATTGAAGCTACTGACTGAATGAAAGGAGCTGGCATCTCACTCTCTTTGAATCTTTATCATGCTAAGAGGAGCAGGAAAAGGCAAAAAATTTCAGAATTGCACCTTGCAATGCGGAGAAATTACTGTTTGTGCATGTACAATATTCATTGATTTTTGCCATTGAAAAACATCATGTTATTCATATACCAGAAATGTTTGAAGCTACTGACTGAATGAAAGGAGCTGGCATCTCACTCTCTTTGAATCTTCTTTATCATGCTAAGAGGAGCAGGAAAAAGCAAAACATTTCAGAATTGCACCTTGCAATGCGGAGAAATTACTGTTTGTGGATTTACAATATTCATTGATTTTTGCCATTGAAAAACATCATGTTATTCACATACCAGAAATGATTGAAGCTACTGACTGAATGAAAGGAGCTGGCATCTCACTCTCTTTGAATCTTCTTTATCATGCTAAGAGGAGCAGGAAAAAGCAAAAAATTTCAGAATTGCACCTCGCAATGCGGAGAAATTACTGTTTGTGCATTTACAATATTCATTGATTTTTGCCATTGAAAAACGTCCAGAAATGATTGAAGCTACTGACTGAATGAAAGGAGCTGGCATCTCACTCTCTTTGAATCTTCTTTATCATGCTAAGAGGAGCAGGAAAAAGCAAAAAATTTCAGAATTGCACCTTGCAATGCGGAGAAATTGCTGTTTGTGCATTTACAAAATTCATTGATTTTTGCCATTGAAAAACATCATGTTATTCATATACCAGAAATGTTTGAAGCTACTGACTGAATGAAAGGAGCTGGCATCTCACTCTCTTTGAATCTTCTTTATCATGCTAAGAGGAGCAGGAAAAAGCAAAAAATTTCAGAATTGCACCTCGCAATGCGGAGAAATTACTGTTTGTGCATTTACAATATTCATTGATTTTTGCCATTGAAAAACGTCCAGAAATGATTGAAGCTACTGACTGAATGAAAGGAGCTGGCATCTCACTCTCTTTGAATCTTCTTTATCATGCTAAGAGGAGCAGGAAAAAGCAAAAAATTTCAGAATTGCACCTTGCAATGCGGAGAAATTGCTGTTTGTGCATTTACAAAATTCATTGATTTTTGCCATTGAAAAACATCATGTTATTCATATACCAGAAATGTTTGAAGCTACTGACTGAATGAAAGGAGCTGGCATCTCACTCTCTTTGAATCTTCTTTATCATGCTAAGAGGAGCAGGAAAAAGCAAAAAATTTCAGAATTGCACCTTGCAATGTGGAGAAATTACTGTTTGTGCATTTACAATATTCATTGATTTTTACCATTGAAAAACGTCCAGAAATGATTGAAGCTACTGACTGAATGAAAGTAGCTGCCATCTCACTCTCTTTGAATCTTTTTTATCATGCTAAGAGGAGCAGGAAAAAGCAAAAAATTTCAGACTTGCACCTTGCAATGCGGAGAAATTACTGTTTGTGCATTTACAATATTCATTGATTTTTGCCATTGAAAAACATCATGTTATTCATATACCAGAAATGTTTGAAGCTACTGACTGAATGAAAGGAGCTGGCATCTCACTCTCTTTGAATCTTCTTTATCATGCTAAGAGGAGCAGGAAAAAGCAAAAAATTTCAGAATTGCACCTTGCAATGCGGAGAAATTACTTTTTGTGCATTTACAATATTCATTGATTTTTGCCATTGAAAAACGTCCAGAAATGATTGAAGCTACTGACTGAATGAAAGGAGCTGGCATCTCACTCTCTTTGAATCTTCTTTATCATGCTAAGAGGAGCAGGAAAAAGCAAAAAATTTCAGAATTGCACCTTGCAATGCGGAGAAATTACTGTTTGTGCATTTACAATATTCATTGATTTTTGCCATTTAAAAACGTCCAGAAATGATTGAAGCTACTGACTGAATGAAAGGAGCTGGCATCTCACTCTCTTTGAATCTTCTTTATCATGCTAAGAGGAGCAGGAAAAAGCAAAAAATTTCAGAATTGCATCTTGCAATGCGGAGAAATTACTGTTTGTGCATTTACAATATTCATTGATTTTTGCCATTGAAAAACATGTAATTCATATACCAGAAATGTTTGAAGCTACTGACTGAATGAAAGGAGCTGGCACCTCACTCTCTTTGAATCTTCTTTATCATGCTAAGAGGAGCGGGAAAAAGCAAAAAATTTCAGAATTGCACCTTGCAATGCGGAGAAATTACTGTTTGTGCATTTACAATATTCATTGATTTTTGCCATTGAAAAACGTCCAGAAATGATTGAAGGTACTGACTGAATGAAAGGAGCTGGCATCTCACTCTCTTTGAATCTTCTTTATCATGCTAAGAGGAGCAGGAAAAAGCAAAAAATTTCAGAATTGCACCTTGCAATGCGGAGAAATTACTGTTTGTGCATTTACAATATTCATTGATTTTTGCCATTGAAAAACGTCCAGAAATGATTGAAGCTACTGACTGAATGAAAGGAGCTGGCATCTCACTCTCTTTGAATCTTCTTTATCATGCTAAGAGGAGCAGGAAAAAGCAAAAAATTTCAGAATTGCACCTTGCAATGCGGAGAAATTACAGTTTGTGCATTTACAATATTCATTGATTTTTGCCATTGAGAAACGTCCAGAAATGATTGAAGCTACTGACTGAATGAAAGGAGCTGGCATCTCACTCTCTTTGAATCTTCTTTATCATGCTAAGAGGAACAGGAAAAAGCAAAAAATTTCAGAATTGCACCTTGCAATGCGGAGAAATTACTGTTTGTGCATTTACAATATTCATTGATTTTTGCCATTGAAAAACATCATGTTATTTATATACCAGAAATGTTTGAAGCTACTGACTGAATGAAAGGAGCTGGCATCTCACTCTCTTTGAATCTTCTTTATCATGCTAAGAGGAGCAGGAAAAAGCAAAAAATTTCAGAATTGCACCTTGCAATGTGGAGAAATTACTGTTTGTGCATTTACAATATTCATTGATTTTTACCATTGAAAAACGTCCAGAAATGATTGAAGCTACTGACTGAATGAAAGTAGCTGGCATCTCACTCTCTTTGAATTTTCTTTATCATGCTAAGAGGAGCAGGAAAAAACAAAAAATTTCAGACTTGCACCTTGCAATGCGGAGAAATTACTGTTTGTGCATTTACAATATTCATTGATTTTTGCCATTGAAAAACATCATGTTATTCATATACCAGAAATGTTTGAAGCTACTGACTGAATGAAAGGAGCTGGCATCTCACTCTCTTTGAATCTTCTTTATCATGCTAAGAGGAGCAGGAAAAAGCAAAAAATTTCAGAATTGCACCTTGCAATGCGGAGAAATTACTGTTTGTGCATTTACAATATTCATTGATTTTTGCCATTGAAAAACATCATGTTATTCATATACAAGAAATGTTTGAAGCTACTGACTGAATGAAAGGAGCTGGCATCTCAATCTCTTTGAATCTTCTTTACCATGCTAAGAGGAGCAGGAAAAAGCAAAAAATTTCAGAATTGCACCTTGCAATGTGGAGAAATTACTGTTTGTGCATTTACAATATTCATTGATTTTTACCATTGAAAAACGTCCAGAAATGATTGAAGCTACTGACTGAATGAAAGTAGCTGGCATCTCACTCTCTTTGAATCTTCTTTATCATGCTAAGAGGAGCAGGAAAAAGCAAAAAATTTCAGACTTGCACCTTGCAATGCGGAGAAATTACTATTTGTGCATTTACAATATTCATTGATTTTTGCCATTGAAAAACATCATGTTATTCATATACCAGAAATGTTTGAAGCTACTGACTGAATGAAAGGAGCTGGCATCTCACTCTCTTTGAATCTTCTTTATCATGCTAAGAGGAGCAGGAAAAAGCAAAAAATTTCAGAATTGCACCTTGCAATGCGGAGAAATTACTGTTTGTGCATTTACAATATTCATTGATTTTTGCCATTGAAAAACATCATGTTATTCATATACCAGAAATGTTTGAAGCTACTGACTGAATGAAAGGAGCTGACATCTCACTCTCTTTGAATCTTCTTTATCATGCTAAGAGGAGCAGGAAAAAGCAAAAAATTTCAGAATTGCACCTTGCAATGCGGAGAAATTACTGTTTGTGCATTTACAATATTCATTGATTTTTGCCATTGAAAAATGTCCAGAAATGATTGAAGCTACTGACTGAATGAAAGGAGCTGGCATCTCACTCTCTTTGAATCATGCTAAGAGGAGCAGGAAAAAGCAAAAAATTTCAGAATTGCACCTTGCAATGCGGAGAAATTACTGTTTGTGCATTTACAATATTCATTGATTTTTGCCATTGAAAAACATCATGTTATTCATATACCAGAAATGTTTGAAGCTACTGACTGAATGAAAGGAGCTGGCATCTCACTCTCTTTGAATCTTCTTTATCATGCTAAGAGGAGCAGGAAAAAGCAAAAAATTTTAGAATTGCACCTTGCAATGTGGAGAAATTACTGTTTGTGCATTTACAATATTCATGGATTTTTACCATTGAAAAACGTCCAGAAATGATTGAAGCTACTGACTGAATGAAAGTAGCTGGCATCTCACTCTCTTTGAATCTTCTTTATCATGCCAAGAGGAGCAGGAAAAAGCAAAAAATTTCAGACTTGCACCTTGCAATGCGGAGAAATTACTGTTTGTGCATTTACAATATTCATTGATTTTTGCCATTGAAAAACATCATGTTATTCATATACCAGAAATGTTTGAAGCTACTGACTGAATGAAAGGAGCTGGCATCTCACTCTCTTTGAATCTTCTTTATCATGCTAAGAGGAGCAGGAAAAAGCAAAAAATTTCAGAATTGCACCTTGCAATGCGGAGAAATTACTGTTTGTGCATTTACAATATTCATTGATTTTTGCCATTGAAAAACGTCCAGAAATGATTGAAGCTACTGACTGAATGAAAGGAGCTGGCATCTCACTCTCTTTGAATCTTCTTTATCATGCTAAGAGGAGCAGGAAAAAGCAAAAAATTTCAGAATTGCACCTTGCAATGCGGAGAAATTACTGTTTGTGCATTTACAATATTCATTGATTTTTGCCATTGAAAAACGTCCAGAAATGATTGAAGCTACTGACTGAATGAAAGGAGCTGGCATCTCACTCTCTTTGAATCTTCTTTATCATGCTAAGAGGAGCAGGAAAAAGCAAAAAATTTCAGAATTGCACCTTGCAATGCGGAGAAATTACTGTTTGTGCATTTACAATATTCATTGATTTTTGCCATTGAAAAACATGTTATTCATATACCAGAAATGTTTGAAGCTACTGACTGAATGAAAGGAGCTGGCACCTCACTCTCTTTGAATCTTCTTTATCATGCTAAGAGGAGCGGAAAAAAGCAAAAAATTTCAGAATTTCACCTTGCAATGCGGAAAAATTACTGTTTGTGCATTTACAATATTCATTGATTTTTGCCATTGAAAAACGTCCAGAAATGATTGAAGGTACTGACTGAATGAAAGGAGCTGGCACCTCACTCTCTTTGAATCTTCTTTATCATGCTAAGAGGAGCAGGAAAAAGCAAAAAATTTCAGAATTGCACCTTGCAATGCGGAGAAATTACTGTTTGTGCATTTACAATATTCATTGATTTTTGCCATTGAAAAACGTCCAGAAATGATTGAAGCTACTGACTGAATGAAAGGAGCTGGCATCTCACTCTCTTTGAATCTTCTTTATCATGCTAAGAGGAGCAGGAAAAAGCAAAAAATTTCAGAATTGCACCTTGCAATGCGGAGAAATTACAGTTTGTGCATTTACAATATTCATTGATTTTTGCCATTGAAAAACATCCAGAAATGATTGAAGCTACTGACTGAATGAAAGGAGCTGGCATCTCACTCTCTTTGAATCTTCTTTATCATGCTAAGAGGAGCAGGAAAAAGCAAAAAATTTCAGAATTGCACCTTGCAATGCGGAGAAATTACTGTTTGTGCATTTACAATATTCATTGATTTTTGCCATTGAAAAACATCATGTTATTCATATACCAGAAATGTTTGAAGCTACTGACTGAATGAAAGGAGCTGGCATCTCAATCTCTTTGAATCTTCTTTATCATGCTAAGAGGAGCAGGATAAAGCAAAAAATTTCAGAATTGCGCCTTGCAATGTGGAGAAATTACTGTTTGTGCATTTACAATATTCATTGATTTTTACCATTGAAAAACGTCCAGAAATGATTGAAGCTACTGACTGAATGAAAGTAGCTGGCATCTCACTCTCTTTGAATCTTCTTTATCATGCTAAGAGGAGCAGGAAAAAGCAAAAAATTTCAGACTTGCACCCTGCAATGCGGAGAAATTACTGTTTGTGCATTTACAATATTCATTGATTTTTGCCATTGAAAAACATCATGTTATTCATATACCAGAAATGTTTGAAGCTACTGACTGAATGAAAGGAGCTGGCATCTCACTCTCTTTGAATCTTCTTTATCATGCTAAGAGGAGCAGGAAAAAGCAAAAAATTTCAGACTTGCACCTTGCAATGCGGAGAAATTACTGTTTGTGCATTTACAATATTCATTGATTTTTGCCATTGAAAAACATCATGTTATTCATATACCAAAAATGTTTGAAGCTACTGACTGAATGAAAGGAACTGGCATCTCACTCTCTTTGAATCTTCTTTATCATGCTAAGAGGAGCAGGAAAAAGCAAAAAATTTCAGAATTGCACCTTGCAATGCGGAGAAATTACTGTTTGTGCATTTACAATATTCATTGATTTTTGCCATTGAAAAACGTCCAGAAATGATTGAAGGTACTGACTGAATGAAAGGAGCTGGCATCTCACTCTCTTTGAATCTTCTTTATCATTCTAAGAGGAGCAGGAAAAAGCAAAAAATTTCAGAATTGCACCTTGCAATGCGGAGAAATTACTGTTTGTGCATTTACAATATTCATTGATTTTTGCCATTGAAAAACGTCCAGAAATGATTGAAGCTACTGACTCAATGAATGGAGCTGGCATCTCACTCTCTTTGAATCTTCTTTATCATGCTAAGAGGAGCAGGAAAAAGCAAAAAATTTCAGAATTGCACCTTGCAATGCGGAGAAATTACAGTTTGTGCATTTACAATATTCATTGATTTTTGCCATTGAAAAACGTCCAGAAATGATTGAAGCTACTGACTGAATGAAAGGAGCTGGCATCTCACTCTCTTTGAATCTTCTTTATCATGCTAAGAGGAGCAGGAAAAAGCAAAAAATTTCAGAATTGCACCTTGCAATGCGGAGAAATTACTGTTTGTGCATTTACAATATTCGTTGATTTTTGCCATTGAAAAACGTCCAGAAATGATTGAAGCTACTGACTGAATGAAAGGAGCTGGCATCTCACTCTCTTTGAATCTTCTTTATCATGCTAAGAGGAGCAGGAAAAAGCAAAAAATTTCAGAATTGCACCTTGCAATGCGGAGAAATTACAGTTTGTGCATTTACAATATTCATTGATTTTTGCCATTGAAAAACGTCCAGAAATGATTGAAGCTACTGACTGAATGAAAGGAGCTGGCATTTCACTCTCTTTGAATCTTCTTTACCATGCTAAGAGGAGCAGGAAAAAGCAAAAAATTTCAGAATTGCACCTTGCAATGCGGAGAAATTACTGTTTGTGCATTTACAATATTCATTGATTTTTGCCATTGAAAAACATGTTATTCATATACCAGAAATGTTTGAAGCTCCTGACTGAATGAAAGGAGCTGGCACCTCACTCTCTTTGAATCTTCTTTATCATGCTAAGAGGAGCAGGAAAAAGCAAAAAATTTCAGAATTGCACCTTGCAATGCGGAGAAATTACTGTTTGTGCATTTACAATATTCATTGATTTTTGCCATTGAAAAACATCCAGAAATGATTGAAGCTACTGACTGAATGAAAGGAGCTGGCATCTCACTCTCTTTGAATCTTCTTTATCATGCTAAGAGGAGCAGGAAAAAGCAAAAAATTTCAGAATTGCACCTTGCAATGCGGAGAAATTACTGTTTGTGCATTTACAATATTCATTGATTTTTGCCATTGAAAAATGTCCAGAAATGATTGAAGCTACTGACTGAATGAAAGGAGCTGGCATTTCACTCTCTTTGAATCTTCTTTATCATGCTAAGAGGAGCAGGAAAAAGCAAAAAATTTCAGAATTGCGCCTTGCAATGCGGAGAAATTACTGTTTGTGCATTTACAAAATTCATTGATTTTTGCCATTGAAAAACATCATGTTATTCATATACCAGAAATGATTGAAACTACTGACTGAAGGAAAGGAGCTGGCATCTCACTCTCTTTGAATCTTCTTTATCATGCTAAGAGGAGCAGGAAAAAGCAAAAAATTTCAGAATTGCACCTTGCAATGCGGAGAAATTACTGTTTGTGCATTTACAATATTCATTGATTTTTGCCATTGAAAAACGTCCAGAAATGATTGAAGCTACTGACTGAATGAAAGGAGCTGGCATCTCACTCTCTTTGAATCTTCTTTATCATGCTAAGAGGAGCAGGAAAAAGCAAAAAATTTCAGAATTGCACCTTGCAATGCGGAGAAATTACTGTTTGTGCATTTACAATATTCATTGATTTTTGCGATTGAAAAACATCATGTTATTCATATACCAGAAATGATTGAAGCTACTGACTGAATGAAAGGAGCTGGCATCTCATTCTCTTTGAATCTTCTTTATCATGCTAAGAGGAGCAGGAAAAAGTAAAAAATTTCAGAATTGCACCTTGCAATGCGGAGAAATTACTGTTTGTGCATTTACAATATTCAATGATTTTTGCCATTGAAAAACGTCCAGAAATGATTGAAGCTACTGACTGAATGAAAGGAGCTTGCATCTCACTCTCTTTGAATCTTGTTTATCATGCTAAGAGGAGCAGGAAAAAGCAAAAAATTTCAGAATTGCACCTTGCAATGCGGAGAAATTACTGTTTGTGCATTTACAATATTCATTGATTTTTGCCATTGAAAAACGTCCAGAAATGATTGAAGCTACTGACTGAATGAAAGGAGCTGGCATCTCACTCTCTTTGAATCTTCTTTATCATGCTAAGAGGAGCAGGAAAAAGCCAAAAATTTCAGAATTGCACCTTGCAATGCGGAGAAATTACTGTTTGTGCATTTACAATATTCATTGATTTTTGCTATTGAAAAACATCATGTTATTCATATACCAGAAATGATTGAAGCTACTGACTGAATGAAAGGAGCTGGCATCTCACTCTCTTTGAATCTTCTTTATCATGCTAAGAGGAGCAGGAAAAAGCAAAAAATTTCAGAATTGCACCTTGCAATGCGGAGAAATTGCAGTTTGTGCATTTACAATATTCATTGATTTTTGCCATTGAAAAACGTCCAGAAATGATTGAAGCTACTGACTGAATGAAAGGAGCTGGCATCTCACTCTCTTTGAATCTTCTTTATCATGCTAAGAGGAGCAGGAAAAAGCAAAAAATTTCAGAATTGCACCTTGCAATGCGGAGAAATTACTGTTTGTGCATTTACAATATTCATTGATTTTTGCCATTGAAAAACGTCCAGAAATGATTGAAGCTACTGACTGAATGAAAGGAGCTGGCATCTCACTCTCTTTGAATCTTCTTTATCATGCTAAGAGGAGCAGGAAAAAGCAAAAAATTTCAGAATTGCACCTTGCAATGCGGAGAAATTACTGTTTGTGCATTTACAATATTCATTGATTTTTGCCATTGAAAAATGTCCAGAAATGATTGAAGCTACTGACTGAATGAAAGGAGCTGGCATCTCACTCTCTTTGAATCTTCTTTATCATGCTAAGAGGAGCAGGAAAAAGCAAAAAATTTCAGAATTGCGCCTTGCAATGCGGAGAAATTACTGTTTGTGCATTTACAAAATTCATTGATTTTTGCCATTGAAAAACATCATGTTATTCATATACCAGAAATGATTGAAGCTACTGACTGAAGGAAAGGATCTGGCATCTCACTCTCTTTGAATCTTCTTTGTCATGCTAAGAGGAGCAGGAAAAAGCAAAAAATTTCAGAATTGCACCTTGCAATGCGGAGAAATTACTGTTTGTGCATTTACAATATTCATTGATTTTTGCCATTGAAAAACGTCCAGAAATGATTGAAGCTACTGACTGAATGAAAGGAGCTGGCATCTCACTCTCTTTGAATCTTCTTTATCATGCTAAGAGGAGCAGGAAAAAGCAAAACATTTCAGAATTGCACCTTGCAATGCGGAGAAATTACTGTTTGTGCATTTACAATATTCATTGATTTTTGCGATTGAAAAACATCATGTTATTCATATACCAGAAATGATTGAAGCTACTGACTGAATGAAAGGAGCTGGCATCTCACTCTCTTTGAATCTTCTTTATCATGCTAAGAGGAGCAGGAAAAAGTAAAAAATTTCAGAATTGCACCTTGCAATGCGGAGAAATTACTGTTTGTGCATTTACAATATTCAATGATTTTTGCCATTGAAAAACGTCCAGAAATGATTGAAGCTACTGACTGAATGAAAGGAGCTGGCATCTCACTCTCTTTGAATCTTCTTTATCATGCTAAGAGGAGCAGGAAAAAGCAAAAAATTTCAGAATTGCACCTTGCAATGCGGAGAAATTACTGTTTGTGCATTTACAATATTCATTGATTTTTGCCATTGAAAAACGTCCAGAAATGATTGAAGCTACTGACTGAATGAAAGGAGCTGGCATCTCACTCTCTTTGAATCTTCTTTATCATGCTAAGAGGAGCAGGAAAAAGCAAAAAATTTCAGAATTGCACCTTGCAATGCGGAGAAATTACTGTTTGTGCATTTACAATATTCATTGATTTTTGCCATTGAAAAATGTCCAGAAATGAATGAAGCTACTGACTGAATGAAAGGAGCTGGCATCTCACTCTCTTTGAATCTTCTTTATCATGCTAAGAGGAGCAGGAAAAAGCAAAAAATTTCAGAATTGCGCCTTGCAATGCGGAGAAATTACTGTTTGTGCATTTACAAAATTCATTGATTTTTGCCATTGAAAAACATCATGTTATTCATATACCAGAAATGATTGAAGCTACTGACTGAAGGAAAGGATCTGGCATCTCACTCTCTTTGAATCTTCTTTGTCATGCTAAGAGGAGCAGGAAAAAGCAAAAAATTTCAGAATTGCACCTTGCAATGCGGAGAAATTACTGTTTGTGCATTTACAATATTCATTGATATTTGCCATTGAAAAACGTCCAGAAATGATTGAAGCTACTGACTGAATGAAAGGAGCTGGCATCTCACTCTCTTTGAATCTTCTTTATCATGCTAAGAGGAGCAGGAAAAAGCAAAACATTTCAGAATTGCACCTTGCAATGCGGAGAAATTACTGTTTGTGCATTTACAATATTCATTGATTTTTGCGATTGAAAAACATCATGTTATTCATATACCAGAAATGATTGAAGCTACTGACTGAATGAAAGGAGCTGGCATCTCACTCTCTTTGAATCTTCTTTATCATGCTAAGAGGAGCAGGAAAAAGTAAAAAATTTCAGAATTGCACCTTGCAATGCGGAGAAATTACTGTTTGTGCATTTACAATATTCAATGATTTTTGCCATTGAAAAACGTCCAGAAATGATTGAAGCTACTGACTGAATGAAAGGAGCTGGCATCTCACTCTCTTTGAATCTTCTTTATCATGCTAAGAGGAGCAGGAAAAAGCAAAAAATTTCAGAATTGCACCTTGCAATGCGGAGAAATTACTGTTTGTGCATTTACAATATTCATTGATTTTTGCCATTGAAAAACATCATGTTATTCATATACCAGAAATGATTGAAGCTACTGACTGAATGAAAGGAGCTGGCATCTCACTCTCTTTGAATCTTCTTTATCATGCTAAGAGGAGCAGGAAAAAGCAAAAAATTTCAGAATTGCACCTTGCAATGCGGAGAAATTGCAGTTTGTGCATTTACAATATTCATTGATTTTTGCCATTGAAAAACGTCCAGAAATGATTGAAGCTACTGACTGAATGAAAGGAGCTGGCATCTCACTCTCTTTGAATCTTCTTTATCATGCTAAGAGGAGCAGGAAAAAGCAAAAAATTTCAGAATTGCACCTTGCAATGCGGAGAAATTACTGTTTGTGCATTTACAATATTCATTGATTTTTGCCATTGAAAAACGTCCAGAAATGATTGAAGCTACTGACTGAATGAAAGGAGCTGGCATCTCACTCTCTTTGAATCTTCTTTATCATGCTAAGAGGAGCAGGAAAAAGCAAAAAATTTCAGAATTGCACCTTGCAATGCGGAGAAATTACTGTTTGTGCATTTACAATATTCATTGATTTTTGCCATTGAAAAATGTCCAGAAATGATTGAAGCTACTGACTGAATGAAAGGAGCTGGCATCTCACTCTCTTTGAATCTTCTTTATCATGCTAAGAGGAGCAGGAAAAAGCAAAAAATTTCAGAATTGCGCCTTGCAATGCGGAGAAATTACTGTTTGTGCATTTACAAAATTCATTGATTTTTGCCATTGAAAAACATCATGTTATTCATATACCAGAAATGATTGAAGCTACTGACTGAAGGAAAGGATCTGGCATCTCACTCTCTTTGAATCTTCTTTGTCATGCTAAGAGGAGCAGGAAAAAGCAAAAAATTTCAGAATTGCACCTTGCAATGCGGAGAAATTACTGTTTGTGCATTTACAATATTCATTTATTTTTGCCATTGAAAAACGTCCAGAAATGATTGAAGCTACTGACTGAATGAAAGGAGCTGGCATCTCACTCTCTTTGAATCTTCTTTATCATGCTAAGAGGAGCAGGAAAAAGCAAAACATTTCAGAATTTCACCTTGCAATGCGGAGAAATTACTGTTTGTGCATTTACAATATTCATTGATTTTTGCGATTGAAAAACATCATGTTATTCATATACCAGAAATGATTGAAGCTACTGACTGAATGAAAGGAGCTGGCATCTCACTCTCTTTGAATCTTCTTTATCATGCTAAGAGGAGCAGGAAAAAGTAAAAAATTTCAGAATTGCACCTTGCAATGCGGAGAAATTACTGTTTGTGCATTTACAATATTCAATGATTTTTGCCATTGAAAAACGTCCAGAAATGATTGAAGCTACTGACTGAATGAAAGGAGCTGGCATCTCACTCTCTTTGAATCTTCTTTATCATGCTAAGAGGAGCAGGAAAAAGCAAAAAATTTCAGAATTGCACCTTGCAATGCGGAGAAATTACTGTTTGTGCATTTACAATATTCATTGATTTTTGCCATTGAAAAACGTCCAGAAATGATTGAAGCTACTGACTGAATGAAAGGAGCTGGCATCTCACTCTCTTTGAATCTTCTTTATCATGCTAAGAGGAGCAGGAAAAAGCAAAAAATTTCAGAATTGCACCTTGCAATGCGGAGAAATTACTGTTTGTGCATTTACAATATTCATTGATTTTTGCCATTGAAAAATGTCCAGAAATGATTGAAGCTACTGACTGAATGAAAGGAGCTGGCATCTCACTCTCTTTGAATCTTCTTTATCATGCTAAGAGGAGCAGGAAAAAGCAAAAAATTTCAGAATTGCGCCTTGCAATGCGGAGAAATTACTGTTTGTGCATTTACAAAATTCATTGATTTTTGCCATTGAAAAACATCATGTTATTCATATACCAGAAATGATTGAAGCTACTGACTGAAGGAAAGGATCTGGCATCTCACTCTCTTTGAATCTTCTTTGTTATGCTAAGAGGAGCAGGAAAAAGCAAAAAATTTCAGAATTGCACCTTGCAATGCGGAGAAATTACTGTTTGTGCATTTACAATATTCATTGATTTTTGCCATTGAAAAACGTCCAGAAATGATTGAAGCTACTGACTGAATGAAAGGAGCTGGCATCTCACTCTCTTTGAATCTTCTTTATCATGCTAAGAGGAGCAGGAAAAAGCAAAACATTTCAGAATTGCACCTTGCAATGCGGAGAAATTACTGTTTGTGCATTTACAATATTCATTGATTTTTGCGATTGAAAAACATCATGTTATTCATATACCAGAAATGATTGAAGCTACTGACTGAATGAAAGGAGCTGGCATCTCACTCTCTTTGAATCTTCTTTATCATGCTAAGAGGAGCAGGAAAAAGTAAAAAATTTCAGAATTGCACCTTGCAATGCGGAGAAATTACTGTTTGTGCATTTACAATATTCAATGATTTTTGCCATTGAAAAACGTCCAGAAATGATTGAAGCTACTGACTGAATGAAAGGAGCTGGCATCTCACTCTCTTTGAATCTTCTTTATCATGCTAAGAGGAGCAGGAAAAAGCAAAAAATTTCAGAATTGCACCTTGCAATGCGGAGAAATTACTGTTTGTGCATTTACAATATTCATTGATTTTTGCCATTGAAAAACGTCCAGAAATGATTGAAGCTACTGACTGAATGAAAGGAGCTGGCATCTCACTCTCTTTGAATCTTCTTTATCATGCTAAGAGGAGCAGGAAAAAGCAAAAAATTTCAGAATTGCACCTTGCAATGCGGAGAAATTACTGTTTGTGCATTTACAATATTCATTGATTTTTGCCATTGAAAAACATCATGTTATTCATATACCAGAAATGATTGAAGCTACTGACTGAATGAAAGGAGCTGGCATCTCACTCTCTTTGAATCTTCTTTATCATGCTAAGAGGAGCAGGAAAAAGTAAAAAATTTCAGAATTGCACCTTGCAATGCGGAGAAATTACTGTTTGTGCATTTATAATATTCAATGATTTTTGCCATTGAAAAACGTCCAGAAATGATTGAAGCTACTGACTGAACGAAAGGAGCTGGCATCTCACTCTCTTTGAATCTTCTTTATCATGCTAAGAGGAGCAGGAAAAAGCAAAAAATTTCAGAATTGCACCTTGCAATGCGGAGAAATTACTGTTTGTGCATTTACAATATTCATTGATTTTTGCCATTGAAAAACATCATGTTATTCATATACCAGAAATGTTTGAAGCTACTGACTGAATGAAAGGAGCTGGCATCTCACTCTCTTTGAATCTTCTTTATCATGCTAAGAAGAGCAGGAAAAAGCAAAAAATTTCAGAATTGCACCTTGCAATGCGGAGAAATTACTGTTTGTGCATTTACAATATTCAATGATTTTTGCCATTGAAAAACGTCCAGAAATGATTGAAGCTACTGACTGAATGAAAGGAGCTGGCATCTCACTCTCTTTGAATCTTGTTTATCATGCTAAGAGGAGCAGGAAAAAGCAAAAAATTTCAGAATTGCACCTTGCAATGCGGAGAAATTACTGTTTGTGCATTTACAATATTCATTGATTTTTGCCATTGAAAAACGTCCAGAAATGATTGAAGCTACTGACTGAATGAAAGGAGCTGGCATCTCACTCTCTTTGAATCTTCTTTATCATGCTTAGAAGAGCAGGAAAAAGCAAAAAATTTCAGAATTGCACCTTGCAATGCGGAGAAATTACTGTTTGTGCATTTACAATATTCATTGATTTTTGCTATTGAAAAACATCATGTTATTCATATACCAGAAATGTTTGAAGCTACTGACTGAATGAAAGGAGCTGGCATCTCACTCTCTTTGAATCTTCTTTATCATGCTAAGAGGAGCAGGAAAAAGCAAAAAATTTCAGAATTGCACCTTGCAATGCGGAGAAATTATAGTTTGTGCATTTACAATATTCATTGATTTTTGCCATTGAAAAACGTCCAGAAATGATTGAAGCTACTGACTGAATGAAAGGAGCTGGCATCTCACTCTCTTTGAATCTTCTTTATCATGCTAAGAGGAGCAGGAAAAAGCAAAAAATTTCAGAATTGCACCTTGCAATGCGGAGAAATTACTGTTTGTGCATTTACAATATTCATTGATTTTTGCCATTGAAAAACGTCCAGAAATGATTGAAGCTACTGACTGAATGAAAGGAGCTGGCATCTCACTCTCTTTGAATCTTCTTTATCATGCTAAGAGGAGCAGGAAAAAGCAAAAAATTTCAGAATTGCACCTTGCAATGCGGAGAAATTACTGTTTGTGCATTTACAATATTCATTGATTTTTGCTATTGAAAAACATCATGTTATTCATATACCAGAAATGATTGAAGCTACTGACTGAATGAAAGGAGCTGGCATCTCACTCTCTTTGAATCTTCTTTATCATGCTAAGAGGAGCAGGAAAAAGCAAAAAATTTCAGAATTGCACCTTGCAATGCGGAGAAATTACAGTTTGTGCATTTACAATATTCATTGATTTTTGCCATTGAAAAGCGTCCAGAAATGATTGAAGCTACTGACTGAATGAAAGGAGCTGGCATCTCACTCTCTTTGAATCTTCTTTATCATGCTAAGAGGAGCAGGAAAAAGCAAAAAATTTCAGAATTGCACCTTGCAATGCGGAGAAATTACTGTTTGTGCATTTACAATATTCATTGATTTTTGCCATTGAAAAATGTCCAGAAATGATTGAAGCTACTGACTGAATGAAAGGAGCTGGCATCTCACTCTCTTTGAATCTTCTTTATCATGCTAAGAGGAGCAGGAAAAAGCAAAAAATTTCAGAATTGCGCCTTGCAATGCGGAGAAATTACTGTTTGTGCATTTACAAAATTCATTGATTTTTGCCATTGAAAAACATTATGTTATTCATATACCAGAAATGATTGAAGCTACTGACTGAAGGAAAGGAGCTGGCATCTCACTCTCTTTGAATCTTCTTTATCATGCTAAGAGGAGCAGGAAAAAGCAAAAAATTTCAGAATTGCACCTTGCAATGCGGAGAAATTACTGTTTGTGCATTTACAATATTCATTGATTTTTGCCATTGAAAAACGTCCAGAAATGATTGAAGCTACTGACTGAATGAAAGGAGCTGGCATCTCACTCTCTTTGAATCTTCTTTATCATGCTAAGAGGAGCAGGAAAAAGCAAAAAATTTCAGAATTGCACCTTGCAATGCGGAGAAATTACTGTTTGTGCATTTACAATATTCATTGATTTTTGCGATTGAAAAACATCATGTTATTCATATACCAGAAATGATTGAAGCTACTGACTGAATGAAAGGAGCTGGCATCTCATTCTCTTTGAATCTTCTTTATCATGCTAAGAGGAGCAGGAAAAAGTAAAAAATTTCAGAATTGCACCTTGCAATGCGGAGAAATTACTGTTTGTGCATTTACAATATTCAATCATTTTTGCCATTGAAAAACGTCCAGAAATGATTGAAGCTACTGACTGAATGAAAGGAGCTGGCATCTCACTCTCTTTGAATCTTGTTTATCATGCTAAGAGGAGCAGGAAAAAGCAAAAAATTTCAGAATTGCACCTTGCAATGCGGAGAAATTACTGTTTGTGCATTTACAATATTCATTGATTTTTGCCATTGAAAAACGTCCAGAAATGATTGAAGCTACTGACTGAATGAAAGGAGCTGGCATCTCACTCTCTTTGAATCTTCTTTATCATGCTAAGAGGAGCAGGAAAAAGCCAAAAATTTCAGAATTGCACCTTGCAATGCGGAGAAATTACTGTTTGTGCATTTACAATATTCATTGATTTTTGCTATTGAAAAACATCATGTTATTCATATACCAGAAATGATTGAAGCTACTGACTGAATGAAAGGAGCTGGCATCTCACTCTCTTTGAATCTTCTTTATCATGCTAAGAGGAGCAGGAAAAAGCAAAAAATTTCAGAATTGCACCTTGCAATGCGGAGAAATTGCAGTTTGTGCATTTACAATATTCATTGATTTTTGCCATTGAAAAACGTCCAGAAATGATTGAAGCTACTGACTGAATGAAAGGAGCTGGCATCTCACTCTCTTTGAATCTTCTTTATCATGCTAAGAGGAGCAGGAAAAAGCAAAAAATTTCAGAATTGCACCTTGCAATGCGGAGAAATTACTGTTTGTGCATTTACAATATTCATTGATTTTTGCCATTGAAAAACATCATGTTATTCATATACCAGAAATGATTGAAGCTACTGACTGAATGAAAGGAGCTGGCATCTCACTCTCTTTGAATCTTCTTTATCATGCTAAGAGGAGCAGGAAAAAGCAAAAAATTTCAGAATTGCACCTTGCAATGCGGAGAAATTGCAGTTTGTGCATTTACAATATTCATTGATTTTTGCCATTGAAAAACGTCCAGAAATGATTGAAGCTACTGACTGAATGAAAGGAGCTGGCATCTCACTCTCTTTGAATCTTCTTTATCATGCTAAGAGGAGCAGGAAAAAGCAAAAAATTTCAGACTTGCACCTTGCAATGCGGAGAAATTACTGTTTGTGCATTTACAATATTCATTGATTTTTGCCATTGAAAAACGTCCAGAAATGATTGAAGCTACTGACTGAATGAAAGGAGCTGGCATCTCACTCTCTTTGAATCTTCTTTATCATGCTAAGAGGAGCAGGAAAAAGCAAAAAATTTCAGAATTGCACCTTGCAATGCGGAGAAATTACTGTTTGTGCATTTACAATATTCATTGATTTTTGCCATTGAAAAACGTCCAGAAATGATTGAAGCTACTGACTGAATGAAAGGAGCTGGCATCTCACTCTCTTTGAATCTTCTTTATCATGCTAAGAGGAGCAGGAAAAAGCAAAAAATTTCAGAATTGCGCCTTGCAATGCGGAGAAATTACTGTTTGTGCATTTACAAAATTCATTGATTTTTGCCATTGAAAAACATCATGTTATTCATATACCAGAAATGATTGAAGCTACTGACTGAAGGAAAGGATCTGGCATCTCACTCTCTTTGAATCTTCTTTGTCATGCTAAGAGGAGCAGGAAAAAGCAAAAAATTTCAGAATTGCACCTTGCAATGCGGAGAAATTACTGTTTGTGCATTTACAATATTCATTGATTTTTGCCATTGAAAAACGTCCAGAAATGATTGAAGCTACTGACTGAATGAAAGGAGCTGGCATCTCACTCTCTTTGAATCTTCTTTATCATGCTAAGAGGAGCAGGAAAAAGCAAAACATTTCAGAATTGCACCTTGCAATGCGGAGAAATTACTGTTTGTGCATTTACAATATTCATTGATTTTTGCGATTGAAAAACATCATGTTATTCATATACCAGAAATGATTGAAGCTACTGACTCAATGAAAGGAGCTGGCATCTCACTCTCTTTGAATCTTCTTTATCATGCTAAGAGGAGCAGGAAAAAGTAAAAAATTTCAGAATTGCACCTTGCAATGCGGAGAAATTACTGTTTGTGCATTTACAATATTCAATGATTTTTGCCATTGAAAAACGTCCAGAAATGATTGAAGCTACTGACTGAATGAAAGGAGCTGGCATCTCACTCTCTTTGAATCTTCTTTATCATGCTAAGAGGAGCAGGAAAAAGCAAAAAATTTCAGAATTGCACCTTGCAATGCGGAGAAATTACTGTTTGTGCATTTACAATATTCATTGATTTTTGCCATTGAAAAACATCATGTTATTCATATACCAGAAATGATTGAAGCTACTGACTGAATGAAAGGAGCTGGCATCTCACTCTCTTTGAATCTTCTTTATCATGCTAAGACGAGCAGGAAAAAGCAAAAAATTTCAGAATTGCACCTTGCAATGCGGAGAAATTGCAGTTTGTGCATTTACAATATTCATTGATTTTTGCCATTGAAAAACGTCCAGAAATGATTGAAGCTACTGACTGAATGAAAGGAGCTGGCATCTCACTCTCTTTGAATCTTCTTTATCATGCTAAGAGGAGCAGGAAAAAGCAAAAAATTTCAGAATTGCACCTTGCAATGCGGAGAAATTACTGTTTGTGCATTTACAATATTCATTGATTTTTGCCATTGAAAAACATCCAGAAATGATTGAAGCTACTGACTGAATGAAAGGAGCTGGCATCTCACTCTCTTTAAATCTTCTTTATCATGCTAAGAGGAGCAGGAAAAAGCAAAAAATTTCAGAATTGCACCTTGCAATGCGGAGAAATTACTGTTTGTGCATTTACAATATTCATTGATTTTTGCCATTGAAAAATGTCCAGAAATGATTGAAGCTACTGACTGAATGAAAGGAGCTGGCATCTCACTCTCTTTGAATCTTCTTTATCATGCTAAGAGGAGCAGGAAAAAGCAAAAAATTTCAGAATTGCGCCTTGCAATGCGGAGAAATTACTGTTTGTGCATTTACAAAATTCATTGATTTTTGCCATTGAAAAACATCATGTTATTCATATACCAGAAATGATTGAAGCTACTGACTGAAGGAAAGGATCTGGCATCTCACTCTCTTTGAATCTTCTTTGTCATGCTAAGAGGAGCAGGAAAAAGCAAAAAATTTCAGAATTGCACCTTGCAATGCGGAGAAATTACTGTTTGTGCATTTACAATATTCATTGATTTTTGCCATTGAAAAACGTCCAGAAATGATTGAAGCTACTGACTGAATGAAAGGAGCTGGCATCTCACTCTCTTTGAATCTTCTTTATCATGCTAAGAGGAGCAGGAAAAAGCAAAACATTTCAGAATTGCACCTTGCAATGCGGAGAAATTACTGTTTGTGCATTTACAATATTCATTGATTTTTGCGATTGAAAAACATCATGTTATTCATATACCAGAAATGATTGAAGCTACTGACTGAATGAAAGGAGCTGGCATCTCACTCTCTTTGAATCTTCTTTATCATGCTAAGAGGAGCAGGAAAAAGTAAAAAATTTCAGAATTGCACCTTGCAATGCGGAGAAATTACTGTTTGTGCATTTACAATATTCAATGATTTTTGCCATTGAAAAACGTCCAGAAATGATTGAAGCTACTGACTGAATGAAAGGAGCTGGCATCTCACTCTCTTTGAATCTTCTTTATCATGCTAAGAGGAGCAGGAAAAAGCAAAAAATTTCAGAATTGCACCTTGCAATGCGGAGAAATTACTGTTTGTGCATTTACAATATTCATTGATTTTTGCCATTGAAAAACGTCCAGAAATGATTGAAGCTACTGACTGAATGAAAGGAGCTGGCATCTCACTCTCTTTGAATCTTCTTTATCATGCTAAGAGGAGCAGGAAAAAGCAAAAAATTTCAGAATTGCACCTTGCAATGCGGAGAAATTACTGTTTGTGCATTTACAATATTCATTGATTTTTGCCATTGAAAAATGTCCAGAAATGATTGAAGCTACTGACTGAATGAAAGGAGCTGGCATCTCACTCTCTTTGAATCTTCTTTATCATGCTAAGAGGAGCAGGAAAAAGCAAAAAATTTCAGAATTGCGCCTTGCAATGCGGAGAAATTACTGTTTGTGCATTTACAAAATTCATTGATTTTTGCCATTGAAAAACATCATGTTATTCATATACCAGAAATGATTGAAGCTACTGACTGAAGGAAAGGATCTGGCATCTCACTCTCTTTGAATCTTCTTTGTCATGCTAAGAGGAGCAGGAAAAAGAAAAAAATTTCAGAATTGCACCTTGCAATGCGGAGAAATTACTGTTTGTGCATTTACAATATTCATTGATTTTTGCCATTGAAAAACGTCCAGAAATGATTGAAGCTACTGACTGAATGAAAGGAGCTGGCATCTCACTCTCTTTGAATCTTCTTTATCATGCTAAGAGGAGCAGGAAAAAGCAAAACATTTCAGAATTGCACCTTGCAATGCGGAGAAATTACTGTTTGTGCATTTACAATATTCATTGATTTTTGCGATTGAAAAACATCATGTTATTCATATACCAGAAATGATTGAAGCTACTGACTGAATGAAAGGAGCTGGCATCTCACTCTCTTTGAATCTTCTTTATCATGCTAAGAGGAGCAGGAAAAAGTAAAAAATTTCAGAATTGCACCTTGCAATGCGGAGAAATTACTGTTTGTGCATTTACAATATTCAATGATTTTTGCCATTGAAAAACGTCCAGAAATGATTGAAGCTACTGACTGAATGAAAGGAGCTGGCATCTCACTCTCTTTGAATCTTCTTTATCATGCTAAGAGGAGCAGGAAAAAGCAAAAAATTTCAGAATTGCACCTTGCAATGTGGAGAAATTACTGTTTGTGCATTTACAATATTCATTGATTTTTGCCATTGAAAAACGTCCAGAAATGATTGAAGCTACTGACTGAATGAAAGGAGCTGGCATCTCACTCTCTTTGAATCTTCTTTATCATGCTAAGAGGAGCAGGAAAAAGCAAAAAATTTCAGAATTGCACCTTGCAATGCGGAGAAATTACTGTTTGTGCATTTACAATATTCATTGATTTTTGCCATTGAAAAACATCATGTTATTCATATACCAGAAATGATTGAAGCTACTGACTGAATGAAAGGAGCTGGCATCTCACTCTCTTTGAATCTTCTTTATCATGCTAAGAAGAGCAGGAAAAAGTAAAAAATTTCAGAATTGCACCTTGCAATGCGGAGAAATTACTGTTTGTGCATTTATAATATTCAATGATTTTTGCCATTGAAAAACGTCCAGAAATGATTGAAGCTACTGACTGAACGAAAGGAGCTGGCATCTCACTCTCTTTGAATCTTCTTTATCATGCTAAGAGGAGCAGGAAAAAGCAAAAAATTTCAGAATTGCACCTTGCAATGCGGAGAAATTACTGTTTGTGCATTTACAATATTCATTGATTTTTGCCATTGAAAAACATCATGTTATTCATATACCAGAAATGTTTGAAGCTACTGACTGAATGAAAGGAGCTGGCATCTCACTCTCTTTGAATCTTCTTTATCATGCTAAGAGGAGCAGGAAAAAGCAAAAAATTTCAGAATTGCACCTTGCAATGCGGAGAAATTACTGTTTGTGCATTTACAATATTCAATGATTTTTGCCATTGAAAAACGTCCAGAAATGATTGAAGCTACTGACTGAATGAAAGGAGCTGGCATCTCACTCTCTTTGAATCTTGTTTATCATGCTAAGAGGAGCAGGAAAAAGCAAAAAATTTCAGAATTGCACCTTGCAATGCGGAGAAATTACTGTTTGTGCATTTACAATATTCATTGATTTTTGCCATTGAAAAACGTCCAGAAATGATTGAAGCTACTGACTGAATGAAAGGAGCTGGCATCTCACTCTCTTTGAATCTTCTTTATCATGCTAAGAGGAGCAGGAAAAAGCAAAAAATTTCAGAATTGCACCTTGCAATGCGGAGAAATTACTGTTTGTGCATTTACAATATTCATTGATTTTTGCTATTGAAAAACATCATGTTATTCATATACCAGAAATGATTGAAGCTACTGACTGAATGAAAGGAGCTGGCATCTCACTCTCTTTGAATCTTCTTTATCATGCTAAGAGGAGCAGGAAAAAGCAAAAAATTTCAGAATTGCACCTTGCAATGCGGAGAAATTATAGTTTGTGCATTTACAATATTCATTGATTTTTGCCATTGAAAAACGTCCAGAAATGATTGAAGCTACTGACTGAATGAAAGGAGCTGGCATCTCACTCTCTTTGAATCTTCTTTATCATGCTAAGAGGAGCAGGAAAAAGCAAAAAATTTCAGAATTGCACCTTGCAATGCGGAGAAATTGCAGTTTGTGCATTTACAATATTCATTGATTTTTGCCATTGAAAAACGTCCAGAAATGATTGAAGCTACTGACTGAATGAAAGGAGCTGGCATCTCACTCTCTTTGAATCTTCTTTATCATGCTAAGAGGAGCAGGAAAAAGCAAAAAATTTCAGAATTGCACCTTGCAATGCGGAGAAATTACTGTTTGTGCATTTACAATATTCATTGATTTTTGCCATTGAAAAACATCCAGAAATGATTGAAGCTACTGACTGAATGAAAGGAGCTGGCATCTCACTCTCTTTGAATCTTCTTTATCATGCTAAGAGGAGCAGGAAAAAGCAAAAAATTTCAGAATTGCACCTTGCAATGCGGAGAAATTACTGTTTGTGCATTTACAATATTCATTGATTTTTGCCATTGAAAAATGTCCAGAAATGATTGAAGCTACTGACTGAATGAAAGGAGCTGGCATCTCACTCTCTTTGAATCTTCTTTATCATGCTAAGAGGAGCAGGAAAAAGCAAAAAATTTCAGAATTGCGCCTTGCAATGCGGAGAAATTACTGTTTGTGCATTTACAAAATTCATTGATTTTTGCCATTGAAAAACATCATGTTATTCATATACCAGAAATGATTGAAGCTACTGACTGAAGGAAAGGATCTGGCATCTCACTCTCTTTGAATCTTCTTTGTCATGCTAAGAGGAGCAGGAAAAAGCAAAAAATTTCAGAATTGCACCTTGCAATGCGGAGAAATTACTGTTTGTGCATTTACAATATTCATTGATTTTTGCCATTGAAAAACGTCCAGAAATGATTGAAGCTACTGACTGAATGAAAGGAGCTGGCATCTCACTCTCTTTGAATCTTCTTTATCATGCTAAGAGGAGCAGGAAAAAGCAAAACATTTCAGAATTGCACCTTGCAATGCGGAGAAATTACTGTTTGTGCATTTACAATATTCATTGATTTTTGCGATTGAAAAACATCATGTTATTCATATACCAGAAATGATTGAAGCTACTGACTGAATGAAAGGAGCTGGCATCTCACTCTCTTTGAATCTTCTTTATCATGCTAAGAGGAGCAGGAAAAAGTAAAAAATTTCAGAATTGCACCTTGCAATGCGGAGAAATTACTGTTTGTGCATTTACAATATTCAATGATTTTTGCCATTGAAAAACGTCCAGAAATGATTGAAGCTACTGACTGAATGAAAGGAGCTGGCATCTCACTCTCTTTGAATCTTCTTTATCATGCTAAGAGGAGCAGGAAAAAGCAAAAAATTTCAGAATTGCACCTTGCAATGCGGAGAAATTACTGTTTGTGCATTTACAATATTCATTGATTTTTGCCATTGAAAAACGTCCAGAAATGATTGAAGCTACTGACTGAATGAAAGGAGCTGGCATCTCACTCTCTTTGAATCTTCTTTATCATGCTAAGAGGAGCAGGAAAAAGCAAAAAATTTCAGAATTGCACCTTGCAATGCGGAGAAATTACTGTTTGTGCATTTACAATATTCATTGATTTTTGCCATTGAAAAATGTCCAGAAATGATTGAAGCTACTGACTGAATGAAAGGAGCTGGCATCTCACTCTCTTTGAATCTTCTTTATCATGCTAAGAGGAGCAGGAAAAAGCAAAAAATTTCAGAATTGCGCCTTGCAATGCGGAGAAATTACTGTTTGTGCATTTACAAAATTCATTGATTTTTGCCATTGAAAAACATCATGTTATTCATATACCAGAAATGATTGAAGCTACTGACTGAAGGAAAGGATCTGGCATCTCACTCTCTTTGAATCTTCTTTGTCATGCTAAGAGGAGCAGGAAAAAGAAAAAAATTTCAGAATTGCACCTTGCAATGCGGAGAAATTACTGTTTGTGCATTTACAATATTCATTGATTTTTGCCATTGAAAAACGTCCAGAAATGATTGAAGCTACTGACTGAATGAAAGGAGCTGGCATCTCACTCTCTTTGAATCTTCTTTATCATGCTAAGAGGAGCAGGAAAAAGCAAAACATTTCAGAATTGCACCTTGCAATGCGGAGAAATTACTGTTTGTGCGTTTACAATATTCATTGATTTTTGCGATTGAAAAACATCATGTTATTCATATACCAGAAATGATTGAAGCTACTGACTGAATGAAAGGAGCTGGCATCTCACTCTCTTTGAATCTTCTTTATCATGCTAAGAGGAGCAGGAAAAAGTAAAAAATTTCAGAATTGCACCTTGCAATGCGGAGAAATTACTGTTTGTGCATTTACAATATTCAATGATTTTTGCCATTGAAAAACGTCCAGAAATGATTGAAGCTACTGACTGAATGAAAGGAGCTGGCATCTCACTCTCTTTGAATCTTCTTTATCATGCTAAGAGGAGCAGGAAAAAGCAAAAAATTTCAGAATTGCACCTTGCAATGCGGAGAAATTACTGTTTGTGCATTTACAATATTCATTGATTTTTGCCATTGAAAAACGTCCAGAAATGATTGAAGCTACTGACTGAATGAAAGGAGCTGGCATCTCACTCTCTTTGAATCTTCTTTATCATACTAAGAGGAGCAGGAAAAAGCAAAAAATTTCAGAATTGCACCTTGCAATGCGGAGAAATTACTGTTTGTGCATTTACAATATTCATTGATTTTTGCCATTGAAAAACATCATGTTATTCATATACCAGAAATGATTGAAGCTACTGACTGAATGAAAGGAGCTGGCATCTCACTCTCTTTGAATCTTCTTTATCATGCTAAGAAGAGCAGGAAAAAGTAAAAAATTTCAGAATTGCACCTTGCAATGCGGAGAAATTACTGTTTGTGCATTTATAATATTCAATGATTTTTGCCATTGAAAAACGTCCAGAAATGATTGAAGCTACTGACTGAACGAAAGGAGCTGGCATCTCACTCTCTTTGAATCTTCTTTATCATGCTAAGAGGAGCAGGAAAAAGCAAAAAATTTCAGAATTGCACCTTGCAATGCGGAGAAATTACTGTTTGTGCATTTACAATATTCATTGATTTTTGCCATTGAAAAACATCATGTTATTCATATACCAGAAATGTTTGAAGCTACTGACTGAATGAAAGGAGCTGGCATCTCACTCTCTTTGAATCTTCTTTATCATGCTAAGAGGAGCAGGAAAAAGCAAAAAATTTCAGAATTGCACCTTGCAATGCGGAGAAATTACTGTTTGTGCATTTACAATATTCAATGATTTTTGCCATTGAAAAACGTCCAGAAATGATTGAAGCTACTGACTGAATGAAAGGAGCTGGCATCTCACTCTCTTTGAATCTTGTTTATCATGCTAAGAGGAGCAGGAAAAAGCAAAAAATTTCAGAATTGCACCTTGCAATGCGGAGAAATTACTGTTTGTGCATTTACAATATTCATTGATTTTTGCCATTGAAAAACGTCCAGAAATGATTGAAGCTACTGACTGAATGAAAGGAGCTGGCATCTCACTCTCTTTGAATCTTCTTTATCATGCTAAGAGGAGCAGGAAAAAGCAAAAAATTTCAGAATTGCACCTTGCAATGCGGAGAAATTACTGTTTGTGCATTTACAATATTCATTGATTTTTGCTATTGAAAAACATCATGTTATTCATATACCAGAAATGATTGAAGCTACTGACTGAATGAAAGGAGCTGGCATCTCACTCTCTTTGAATCTTCTTTATCATGCTAAGAGGAGCAGGAAAAAGCAAAAAATTTCAGAATTGCACCTTGCAATGCGGAGAAATTATAGTTTGTGCATTTACAATATTCATTGATTTTTGCCATTGAAAAACGTCCAGAAATGATTGAAGCTACTGACTGAATGAAAGGAGCTGGCATCTCACTCTCTTTGAATCTTCTTTATCATGCTAAGAGGAGCAGGAAAAAGCAAAAAATTTCAGAATTGCACCTTGCAATGCGGAGAAATTACAGTTTGTGCATTTACAATATTCATTGATTTTTGCCATTGAAAAGCGTCCAGAAATGATTGAAGCTACTGACTGAATGAAAGGAGCTGGCATCTCACTCTCTTTGAATCTTCTTTATCATGCTAAGAAGAGCAGGAAAAAGCAAAAAATTTCAGAATTGCACCTTGCAATGCGGAGAAATTACTGTTTGTGCATTTACAATATTCATTGATTTTTGCCATTGAAAAACGTCCAGAAATGATTGAAGGTACTGACTGAATGAAAGGAGCTGGCATCTCACTCTCTTTGAATCTTCTTTATCATGCTAAGAGGAGCAGGAAAAAGCAAAAAATTTCAGAATTGCACCTTGCAATGCGGAGAAATTACTGTTTGTGCATTTACAATATTCATTGATTTTTGCCATTGAAAAACGTCCAGAAATGATTGAAGCTACTGACTGAATGAAAGGAGCTGGCATCTCACTCTCTTTGAATCTTCTTTATCATGCTAAGAGGAGCAGGAAAAAGCAAAAAATTTCAGAATTGCACCTTGCAATGCGGAGAAATTACTGTTTGTGCATTTACAATATTCATTGATTTTTGCCATTGAAAAATATCATGTTATTCATATACCAGAAATGATTGATGTTTTTCAATGGCAAAAATCAATGAATATTGTAAATGCACAAACAGTAATTTCTCCGCATTGCAAGGTGCAATTCTGAAATTTTTTGCTTTTTCCTGCTAATCCTAGCATGATAAAGAAGATTCAAAGAGAGTGAGATGCCAGCTCCTTTCATTCAGTCAGTAGCTTCAAACATTTCTGGACGTTTTTCAATGGCAAAAATCAATGAATATTGTAAATGCACAAACAGTAATATCTCCACATTGCAAGGTGCAATTCTGAAATTTTTTGCTTTTTCCTGTTAATCCTAGCATGATAAAGAAGATTTAAAGAGAGTGAGATGCCAGCTCCTTTCATTCAGTCAGTAGCTTCAAACATTTCTGGTATATGAAAAACATGTTTTTCAATGGCAAAAATCAATGAATATTGTAAATGCACAAACAGTAATATCTCCACATTGCAAGGTGCAATTCTGAAATTTTTTGCTTTTTCCTGCTAATCCTAGCATGATAAAGAAGATTCAAAGAGAGTGAGATGCCAGCTCCTTTCATTCAGTCAGTAGCTTCAAACATTTCTGGTATATGAAAAACATGTTTTTCAATGGCAAAAATCAATGAATATTGTAAATGCACAAACAGTAATATCTCCACATTGCAAGGTGCAATTCTGAAATTTTTTGCTTTTTCCTGCTAATCCTAGCATGATAAAGAAGATTCAAAGAGAGTGAGATGCCAGCTCCTTTCATTCAGTCAGTAGCTTCAAACATTTCTGGACGTTTTTCAATGGCAAAAATCAATGAATATTGTAAATGCACAAACAGTAATATCTCCACATTGCAAGGTGCAATTCTGAAATTTTTTGCTTTTTCCTGCTAATCCTAGCATGATAAAGAAGATTCAAAGAGAGTGAGATGCCAGCTCCTTTCATTCAGTCAGTAGCTTCAAACATTTCTGGACGTTTTTCAATGGCAAAAATCAATGAATATTGTAAATGCACAAACAGTAATATCTCCACATTGCAAGGTGCAATTCTGAAATTTTTTGCTTTTTCCTGTTAATCCTAGCATGATAAAGAAGATTCAAAGAGAGTGAGATGCCAGCTCCTTTCATTCAGTCAGTAGCTTCAAACATTTCTGGTATATGAAAAACATGTTTTTCAATGGCAAAAATCAATGAATATTGTAAATGCACAAACAGTAATATCTCCACATTGCAAGGTGCAATTCTGAAATTTTTTGTTTTTTCCTGTTAATCCTATCATGATAAAGAAGATTCAAAGAGAGTGAGATGCCAGCTCCTTTCATTCAGTCAGTAGCTTCAAACATTTCTGGTATATGAAAAACATGTTTTTCAATGGCAAAAATCAATGAATATTGTAAATGCACAAACAGTAATATCTCCACATTGCAAGGTGCAATTCTGAAATTTTTTGCTTTTTCCTGCTAATCCTAGCATGATAAAGAAGATTCAAAGAGAGTGAGATGCCAGCTCCTTTCATTCAGTCAGTAGCTTCAAACATTTCTGGTATATGAAAAACATGTTTTTCAATGGCAAAAATCAATGAATATTGTAAATGCACAAACAGTAATATCTCCACATTGCAAGGTGCAATTCTGAAATTTTTTGCTTTTTCCTGCTAATCCTAGCATGATAAAGAAGATTCAAAGAGAGTGAGATGCCAGCTCCTTTCATTCAGTCAGTAGCTTCAAACATTTCTGGTATATGAAAAACATGTTTTTCAATGGCAAAAATCAATGAATATTGTAAATGCACAAACAGTAATATCTCCACATTGCAAGGTGCAATTCTGAAATTTTTTGCTTTTTCCTGCTAATCCTAGCATGATAAAGAAGATTCAAAGAGAGTGAGATGCCAGCTCCTTTCATTCAGTCAGTAGCTTCAAACATTTCTGGTATATGAAAAACATGTTTTTCAATGGCAAAAATCAATGAATATTGTAAATGCACAAACAGTAATATCTCCACATTGCAAGGTGCAATTCTGAAATTTTTAGCTTTTTCCTGTTAATCCTAGCATGATAAAGAAGATTCAAAGAGAGTGAGATGCCAGCTCCTTTCATTCAGTCAGTAGCTTCAAACATTTCTGGACGTTTTTCAATGGCAAAAATCAATGAATATTGTAAATGCACAAACAGTAATATCTCCATATTGCAAGGTGCAATTCTGAAATTTTTTGCTTTTTCCTGTTAATCCTAGCATGATAAAGAAGATTCAAAGAGAGTGAGATACCAGCTCCTTTCATTCAGTCAGTAGCTTCAAACATTTCTGGTATATGAAAAACATGTTTTTCAATGGCAAAAATCAATGAATATTGTAAATGCACAAACAGTAATATCTCCACATTGCAAGGTGCAATTCTGAAATTTTTTGTTTTTTCCTGTTAATCCTAGCATGATAAAGAAGATTCAAAGAGAGTGAGATGCCAGCTCCTTTCATTCAGTCAGTAGCTTCAAACATTTCTGGTATATGAAAAACATGTTTTTCAATGGCAAAAATCAATGAATATTGTAAATGCACAAACAGTAATATCTCCACATTGCAAGGTGCAATTCTGAAATTTTTTGCTTTTTCCTGCTAATCCTAGCATGATAAAGAAGATTCAAAGAGAGTGAGATGCCAGCTCCTTTCATTCAGTCGGTAGCTTCAAACATTTCTGGTATATGAAAAACATGTTTTTCAATGGCAAAAATCAATGAATATTGTAAATGCACAAACAGTAATATCTCCACATTGCAAGGTGCAATTCTGAAATTTTTTGCTTTTTCCTGCTAATCCTAGCATGATAAAGAAGATTCAAAGAGAGTGAGATGCCAGCTCCTTTCATTCAGTCAGTAGCTTCAAACATTTCTGGTATATGAAAAACAAGTTTTTCAATGGCAAAAATCAATGAATATTGTAAATGCACAAACAGTAATATCTCCACATTGCAAGGTGCAATTCTGAAATTTTTTGCTTTTTCCTGCTAATCCTAGCATGATAAAGAAGATTCAAAGAGAGTGAGATGCCAGCTCCTTTCATTCAGTCAGTAGCTTCAAACATTTCTGGTATATGAAAAACATGTTTTTCAATGGCAAAAATCAATGAATATTGTAAATGCACAAACAGTAATATCTCCACATTGCAAGGTGCAATTCTGAAATTTTTTGCTTTTTCCTGCTAATCCTAGCATGATAAAGAAGATTCAAAGAGAGTGAGATGCCAGCTCCTTTCATTCAGTCAGTAGCTTCAAACATTTCTGGACGTTTTTCAATGGCAAAAATCAATGAATATTGTAAATGCACAAACAGTAATATCTCCACATTGCAAGGTGCAATTCTGAAATTTTTTGCTTTTTCCTGTTAATCCTAGCATGATAAAGAAGATTTAAAGAGAGTGAGATGCCAGCTCCTTTCATTCAGTCAGTAGCTTCAAACATTTCTGGTATATGAAAAACATGTTTTTCAATGGCAAAAATCAATGAATATTGTAAATGCACAAACAGTAATATCTCCACATTGCAAGGTGCAATTCTGAAATTTTTTGCTTTTTCCTGCTAATCCTAGCATGATAAAGAACATTCAAAGAGAGTGAGATGCCAGCTCCTTTCATTAAGTCAGTAGCTTCAAACATTTCTGGTATATGAAAAACATGTTTTTCAATGGCAAAAATCAATGAATATTGTAAATGCACAAACAGTAATATCTCCACATTGCAAGGTGCAATTCTGAAATTTTTTGCTTTTTCCTGCTAATCCTAGCATGATAAAGAAGATTCAAAGAGAGTGAGATGCCAGCTCCTTTCATTCAGTCAGTAGCTTCAAACATTTCTGGACGTTTTTCAATGGCAAAAATCAATGAATATTGTAAATGCACAAACAGTAATATCTCCACATTGCAAGGTGCAATTCTGAAATTTTTTGCTTTTTCCTGCTAATCCTAGCATGATAAAGAAGATTCAAAGAGATTGAGATGCCAGCTCCTTTCATTCAGTCAGTAGCTTCAAACTTTTCTGGACGTTTTTCAATGGCAAAAATCAATGAATATTGTAAATGCACAAACAGTAATATCTCCACATTGCAAGGTGCAATTCTGAAATTTTTTGCTTTTTCCTGTTAATCCTAGCATGATAAAGAAGATTCAAAGAGAGTGAGATGCCAGCTCCTTTCATTCAGTCAGTAGCTTCAAACATTTCTGGTATATGAAAAACATGTTTTTCAATGGCAAAAATCAATGAATATTGTAAATGCACAAACAGTAATATCTCCACATTGCAAGGTGCAATTCTGAAATTTTTTGTTTTTTCCTGTTAATCCTAGCATGATAAAGAAGATTCAAAGAGAGTGAGATGCCAGCTCCTTTCATTCAGTCAGTAGCTTCAAACATTTCTGGTATATGAAAAACATGTTTTTCAATGGCAAAAATCAATGAATATTGTAAATGCACAAACAGTAATATCTCCACATTGCAAGGTGCAATTCTGAAATTTTTTGCTTTTTCCTGCTAATCCTAGCATGATAAAGAAGATTCAAAGAGAGTGAGATGCCAGCTCCTTTCATTCAGTCAGTAGCTTCAAACATTTCTGGTATATGAAAAACATGTTTTTCAATGGCAAAAATCAATGAATATTGTAAATGCACAAACAGTAATATCTCCACATTGCAAGGTGCAATTCTGAAATTTTTTGCTTTTTCCTGCTAATCCTAGCATGATAAAGAAGATTCAAAGAGAGTGAGATGCCAGCTCCTTTCATTCAGTCAGTAGCTTCAAACATTTCTGGTATATGAAAAACATGTTTTTCAATGGCAAAAATCAATGAATATTGTAAATGCACAAACAGTAATATCTCCACATTGCAAGGTGCAATTCTGAAATTTTTAGCTTTTTCCTGTTAATCCTAGCATGATAAAGAAGATTCAAAGAGAGTGAGATGCCAGCTCCTTTCATTCAGTCAGTAGCTTCAAACATTTCTGGACGTTTTTCAATGGCAAAAATCAATGAATATTGTAAATGCACAAACAGTAATATCTCCACATTGCAAGGTGCAATTCTGAAATTTTTTGCTTTTTCCTGTTAATCCTAGCATGATAAAGAAGATTCAAAGAGAGTGAGATACCAGCTCCTTTCATTCAGTCAGTAGCTTCAAACATTTCTGGTATATGAAAAACATGTTTTTCAATGGCAAAAATCAATGAATATTGTAAATGCACAAACAGTAATATCTCCACATTGCAAGGTGCAATTCTGAAATTTTTTGTTTTTTCCTGTTAATCCTAGCATGATAAAGAAGATTCAAAGAGAGTGAGATGCCAGCTCCTTTCATTCAGTCAGTAGCTTCAAACATTTCTGGTATATGAAAAACATGTTTTTCAATGGCAAAAATCAATGAATATTGTAAATGCACAAACAGTAATATCTCCACATTGCAAGGTGCAATTCTGAAATTTTTTGCTTTTTCCTGCTAATCCTAGCATGATAAAGAAGATTCAAAGAGAGTGAGATGCCAGCTCCTTTCATTCAGTCGGTAGCTTCAAACATTTCTGGTATATGAAAAACATGTTTTTCAATGGCAAAAATCAATGAATATTGTAAATGCACAAACAGTAATATCTCCACATTGCAAGGTGCAATTCTGAAATTTTTTGCTTTTTCCTGCTAATCCTAGCATGATAAAGAAGATTCAAAGAGAGTGAGATGCCAGCTCCTTTCATTCAGTCAGTAGCTTCAAACATTTCTGGTATATGAAAAACAAGTTTTTCAATGGCAAAAATCAATGAATATTGTAAATGCACAAACAGTAATATCTCCACATTGCAAGGTGCAATTCTGAAATTTTTTGCTTTTTCCTGCTAATCCTAGCATGATAAAGAAGATTCAAAGAGAGTGAGATGCCAGCTCCTTTCATTCAGTCAGTAGCTTCAAACATTTCTGGACGTTTTTCAATGGCAAAAATCAATGAATATTGTAAATGCACAAACAGTAATATCTCCACATTGCAAGGTGCAATTCTGAAATTTTTTGCTTTTTCCTGTTAATCCTAGCATGATAAAGAAGATTTAAAGAGAGTGAGATGCCAGCTCCTTTCATTCAGTCAGTAGCTTCAAACATTTCTGGTATATGAAAAACATGTTTTTCAATGGCAAAAATCAATGAATATTGTAAATGCACAAACAGTAATATCTCCACATTGCAAGGTGCAATTCTGAAATTTTTTGCTTTTTCCTGCTAATCCTAGCATGATAAAGAACATTCAAAGAGAGTGAGATGCCAGCTCCTTTCATTAAGTCAGTAGCTTCAAACATTTCTGGTATATGAAAAACATGTTTTTCAATGGCAAAAATCAATGAATATTGTAAATGCACAAACAGTAATATCTCCACATTGCAAGGTGCAATTCTGAAATTTTTTGCTTTTTCCTGCTAATCCTAGCATGATAAAGAAGATTCAAAGAGAGTGAGATGCCAGCTCCTTTCATTCAGTCAGTAGCTTCAAACATTTCTGGACGTTTTTCAATGGCAAAAATCAATGAATATTGTAAATGCACAAACAGTAATATCTCCACATTGCAAGGTGCAATTCTGAAATTTTTTGCTTTTTCCTGCTAATCCTAGCATGATAAAGAAGATTCAAAGAGATTGAGATGCCAGCTCCTTTCATTCAGTCAGTAGCTTCAAACTTTTCTGGACGTTTTTCAATGGCAAAAATCAATGAATATTGTAAATGCACAAACAGTAATATCTCCACATTGCAAGGTGCAATTCTGAAATTTTTTGCTTTTTCCTGTTAATCCTAGCATGATAAAGAAGATTCAAAGAGAGTGAGATGCCAGCTCCTTTCATTCAGTCAGTAGCTTCAAACATTTCTGGTATATGAAAAACATGTTTTTCAATGGCAAAAATCAATGAATATTGTAAATGCACAAACAGTAATATCTCCACATTGCAAGGTGCAATTCTGAAATTTTTTGTTTTTTCCTGTTAATCCTAGCATGATAAAGAAGATTCAAAGAGAGTGAGATGCCAGCTCCTTTCATTCAGTCAGTAGCTTCAAACATTTCTGGTATATGAAAAACATGTTTTTCAATGGCAAAAATCAATGAATATTGTAAATGCACAAACAGTAATATCTCCACATTGCAAGGTGCAATTCTGAAATTTTTTGCTTTTTCCTGCTAATCCTAGCATGATAAAGAAGATTCAAAGAGAGTGAGATGCCAGCTCCTTTCATTCAGTCAGTAGCTTCAAACATTTCTGGTATATGAAAAACATGTTTTTCAATGGCAAAAATCAATGAATATTGTAAATGCACAAACAGTAATATCTCCACATTGCAAGGTGCAATTCTGAAATTTTTTGCTTTTTCCTGCTAATCCTAGCATGATAAAGAAGATTCAAAGAGAGTGAGATGCCAGCTCCTTTCATTCAGTCAGTAGCTTCAAACATTTCTGGTATATGAAAAACATGTTTTTCAATGGCAAAAATCAATGAATATTGTAAATGCACAAACAGTAATATCTCCACATTGCAAGGTGCAATTCTGAAATTTTTTGCTTTTTCCTGCTAATCCTAGCATGATAAAGAAGATTCAAAGAGAGTGAGATGCCAGCTCCTTTCATTCAGTCAGTAGCTTCAAACATTTCTGGTATATGAAAAACATGTTTTTCAATGGCAAAAATCAATGAATATTGTAAATGCACAAACAGTAATATCTCCACATTGCAAGGTGCAATTCTGAAATTTTTTGCTTTTTCCTGTTAATCCTAGCATGATAAAGAAGATTCAAAGAGAGTGAGATGCCAGCTCCTTTCATTCAGTCAGTAGCTTCAAACATTTCTGGACGTTTTTCAATGGCAAAAATCAATGAATATTGTAAATGCACAAACAGTAATATCTCCACATTGCAAGGTGCAATTCTGAAATTTTTTGCTTTTTCCTGTTAATCCTAGCATGATAAAGAAGATTCAAAGAGAGTGAGATACCAGCTCCTTTCATTCAGTCAGTAGCTTCAAACATTTCTGGTATATGAAAAACATGTTTTTCAATGGCAAAAATCAATGAATATTGTAAATGCACAAACAGTAATATCTCCACATTGCAAGGTGCAATTCTGAAATTTTTTGTTTTTTCCTGTTAATCCTAACATGATAAAGAAGATTCAAAGAGAGTGAGATGCCAGCTCCTTTCATTCAGTCAGTAGCTTCAAACATTTCTGGTATATGAAAAACATGTTTTTCAATGGCAAAAATCAATGAATATTGTAAATGCACAAACAGTAATATCTCCACATTGCAAGGTGCAATTCTGAAATTTTTTGCTTTTTCCTGCTAATCCTAGCATGATAAAGAAGATTCAAAGAGAGTGAGATGCCAGCTCCTTTCATTCAGTCAGTAGCTTCAAACATTTCTGGTATATGAAAAACATGTTTTTCAATGGCAAAAATCAATGAATATTGTAAATGCACAAACAGTAATATCTCCACATTGCAAGGTGCAATTCTGAAATTTTTTGCTTTTTCCTGCTAATCCTAGCATGATAAAGAAGATTCAAAGAGAGTGAGATGCCAGCTCCTTTCATTCAGTCAGTAGCTTCAAACATTTCTGGTATATGAAAAACATGTTTTTCAATGGCAAAAATCAATGAATATTGTAAATGCACAAACAGTAATATCTCCACATTGCAAGGTGCAATTCTGAAATTTTTTGCTTTTTCCTGCTAATCCTAGCATGATAAAGAAGATTCAAAGAGAGTGAGATGCCAGCTCCTTTCATTCAGTCAGTAGCTTCAAACATCTCTGGTATATGAAAAACATGTTTTTCAATGGCAAAAATCAATGAATATTGTAAATGCACAAACAGTAATATCTCCACATTGCAAGGTGCAATTCTGAAATTTTTTGCTTTTTCCTGTTAATCCTAGCATGATAAAGAAGATTCAAAGAGAGTGAGATGCCAGCTCCTTTCATTCAGTCAGTAGCTTCAAACATTTCTGGACGTTTTTCAATGGCAAAAATCAATGAATATTGTAAATGCACAAACAGTAATATCTCCACATTGCAAGGTGCAATTCTGAAATTTTTTGCTTTTTCCTGTTAATCCTAGCATGATAAAGAAGATTCAAAGAGAGTGAGATACCAGCTCCTTTCATTCAGTCAGTAGCTTCAAACATTTCTGGTATATGAAAAACATGTTTTTCAATGGCAAAAATCAATGAATATTGTAAATGCACAAACAGTAATATCTCCACATTGCAAGGTGCAATTCTGAAATTTTTTGTTTTTTCCTGTTAATCCTAGCATGATAAAGAAGATTCAAAGAGAGTGAGATGCCAGCTCCTTTCATTCAGTCAGTAGCTTCAAACATTTCTGGTATATGAAAAACATGTTTTTCAATGGCAAAAATCAATGAATATTGTAAATGCACAAACAGTAATATCTCCACATTGCAAGGTGCAATTCTGAAATTTTTTGCTTTTTCCTGCTAATCCTAGCATGATAAAGAAGATTCAAAGAGAGTGAGATGCCAGCTCCTTTCATTCAGTCAGTAGCTTCAAACATTTCTGGTATATGAAAAACATGTTTTTCAATGGCAAAAATCAATGAATATTGTAAATGCACAAACAGTAATATCTCCACATTGCAAGGTGCAATTCTGAAATTTTTTGCTTTTTCCTGCTAATCCTAGCATGATAAAGAAGATTCAAAGAGAGTGAGATGCCAGCTCCTTTCATTCAGTCAGTAGCTTCAAACATTTCTGGTATATGAAAAACATGTTTTTCAATGGCAAAAATCAATGAATATTGTAAATGCACAAACAGTAATATCTCCACATTGCAAGGTGCAATTCTGAAATTTTTTGCTTTTTCCTGCTAATCCTAGCATGATAAAGAAGATTCAAAGAGAGTGAGATGCCAGCTCCTTTCATTCAGTCAGTAGCTTCAAACATTTCTGGTATATGAAAAACATGTTTTTCAATGGCAAAAATCAATGAATATTGTAAATGCACAAACAGTAATATCTCCACATTGCAAGGTGCAATTCTGAAATTTTTAGCTTTTTCCTGTTAATCCTAGCATGATAAAGAAGATTCAAAGAGAGTGAGATGCCAGCTCCTTTCATTCAGTCAGTAGCTTCAAACATTTCTGGACGTTTTTCACTGGCAAAAATCAATGAATATTGTAAATGCACAAACAGTAATATCTCCACATTGCAAGGTGCAATTCTGAAATTTTTTGCTTTTTCCTGTTAATCCTTGCATGATAAAGAAGATTCAAAGAGAGTGAGATACCAGCTCCTTTCATTCAGTCAGTAGCTTCAAACATTTCTGGTATATGAAAAACATGTTTTTCAATGGCAAAAATCAATGAATATTGTAAATGCACAAACAGTAATATCTCCACATTGCAAGGTGCAATTCTGAAATTTTTTGCTTTTTCCTGCTAATCCTAGCATGATAAAGAAGATTCAAAGAGAGTGAGATGCCAGCTAATTTCATTCAGTCAGTAGCTTCAAACATTTCTGGACGTTTTTCAATGGCAAAAATCAATGAATATTGTAAATGCACAAACAGTAATATCTCCACATTGCAAGGTGCAATTCTGAAATTTTTTGCTTTTTCCTGCTAATCCTAGCATGATAAAGAAGATTCAAAGAGAGTGAGATGCCAGCTCCTTTCATTCAGTCAGTAGCTTCAAACATTTCTTGTATATGAAAAACATGTTTTTCAATGGCAAAAATCAATGAATATTGTAAATGCATAAACAGTAATATCTCCACATTGCAAGGTGCAATTCTGAAATTTTTTGCTTTTTCCTGCTAATCCTAGCATGATAAAGAAGATTCAAAGAGAGTGAGATACCAGCTCCTTTCATTCAGTCAGTAGCTTCAAACATTTCTGGACGTTTTTCAATGGCAAAAATCAATGAATATTGTAAATGCACAAACAGTAATATCTCCACATTGCAAGGTGCAATTCTGAAATTTTTTGCTTTTTCCTGTTAATCCTAGCATGATAAAGAAGATTCAAAGAGAGTGAGATGCCAGCTCCTTTCATTCAAGTCAGTAGTTTCAAACATTTCTGGTATATGAAAAACATGTTTTTCAATGGCAAAAATCAATGAATATTGTAAATGCACAAACAGTAATATCTCCACATTGCAAGGTGCAATTCTGAAATTTTTTGCTTTTTCCTGCTTATCCTAGCATGATAAAGAAGATTCAAAGAGAGTGAGATGCCAGCTCCTTTCATTCAGTCAGTAGCTTCAAACATTTCTGGTATATGAAAAACATGTTTTTCAATGGCAAAAATCAATGAATATTGTAAATGCACAAACAGTAATATCTCCACATTGCAAGGTGCAATTCTGAAATTTTTTTGCTTTTTCCTACTAATCCTAGCATGATAAAGAAGATTCAAAGAGAGTGAGATGCCAGCTCCTTTCATTCAGTCAGTAGCTTCAAACATTTCTGGACGTTTTTCAATGGCAAAATCAATGAATATTGTAAATGCACAAACAGTAATATCTCCACATTGCAAGGTGCAATTCTGAAATTTTTTGCTTTTTCCTGTTAATCCTAGCATGATAAAGAAGATTCAAAGACAGTGAGATGCCAGCTCCTTTCATTCAGTCAGTAGCTTCAAACATTTCTGGTATATGAAAAACATGTTTTTCAATGGCAAAAATCAATGAATATTGTAAATGCACAAACACTAATATCTCCACATTGCAAGGTGCAATTCTGAAATTTTTTGCTTTTTCCTGCTAATCCTAGCATGATAAAGAAGATTCAAAGAGAGTGAGATGCCAGCTCCTTTCATTCCGTCAGTAGCTTCAAACATTTCTGGTATATGAAAAACATGTTTTTCAATGGCAAAAATCAATGAATATTGTAAATGCACAAACAGTAATATCTCCACATTGCAAGGTGCAATTCTGAAATCTTTTGCTTTTTCCTGCTTATCCTAGCATGATAAAGAAGATTCAAAGAGAGTGAGATGCCAGCTCCTTTCATTCAGTCAGTAGCTTCAAACATTTCTGGACGTTTTTCAATGGCAAAATCAATGAATATTGTAAATGCACAAACAGTAATATCTCCACATTGCAAGGTGCAATTCTGAAATTTTTTGCTTTTTCCTGTTAATCCTAGCATGATAAAGAAAATTCAAAGACAGTGAGATGCCAGCTCCTTTCATTCAGTCAGTAGCTTCAAACATTTCTGGTATATGAAAAACATGTTTTTCAATGGCAAAAATCAATGAATATTGTAAATGCACAAACAGTAATATCTCCACATTGCAAGGTGCAATTCTGAAATCTTTTGCTTTTTCCTGCTTATCCTAGCATGATAAAGAAGATTCAAAGAGAGTGAGATGCCAGCTCCTTTCATTCAGTCAGTAGCTTCAAACATTTCTGGACGTTTTTCAATGGCAAAATCAATGAATATTGTAAATGCACAAACAGTAATATCTCCACATTGCAAGGTGCAATTCTGAAATTTTTTGCTTTTTCCTGTTAATCCTAGCATGATAAAGAAAATTCAAAGACAGTGAGATGCCAGCTCCTTTCATTCAGTCAGTAGCTTCAAACATTTCTGGTATATGAAAAACATGTTTTTCAATGGCAAAAATCAATGAATATTGTAAATGCACAAACAGTAATATCTCCACATTGCAAGGTGCAATTCTGAAATTTTTTGCTTTTTCCTGCTAATCCTAGCATGATAAAGAAGATTCAAAGAGAGTGAGATGCCAGCTCCTTTCATTCCGTCAGTAGCTTCAAACATTTCTGGTATATGAAAAACATGTTTTTCAATGGCAAAAATCAATGAATATTGTAAATGCACAAACAGTAATATCTCCACATTGCAAGGTGCAATTCTGAAATTTTTTGCTTTTTCCTGCTAATCCTAGCATGATAAAGAAGATTCAAAGAGAGTGAGATGCCAGCTCCTTTCATTCAGTCAGTAGCTTCAAACATTTCAGGACGTTTTTCAATGGCAAAATCAATGAATATTGTAAATGCACAAACAGTAATATCTCCACATTGCAAGGTGCAATTCTGAAATTTTTTGCTTTTTCCTGCTAATCCTAGCATGATAAAGAAGATTCAAAGAGAGTGAGATGCCAGCTAATTTCATTCAGTCAGTAGCTTCAAACATTTCTGGACGTTTTTCAATGGCAAAAATCAATGAATATTGTAAATGCACAAACAGTAATATCTCCACATTGCAAGGTGCAATTCTGAAATTTTTTGCTTTTTCCTGCTAATCCTAGCATGATAAAGAAGATTCAAAGAGAGTGAGATGCCAGCTCCTTTCATTCAGTCAGTAGCTTCAAACATTTCTTGTATATGAAAAACATGTTTTTCAATGGCAAAAATCAATGAATATTGTAAATGCACAAACAGTAATATCTCCACATTGCAAGGTGCAATTCTGAAATTTTTTGCTTTTTCCTGCTAATCCTAGCATGATAAAGAAGATTCAAAGAGAGTGAGATACCAGCTCCTTTCATTCAGTCAGTAGCTTCAAACATTTCTGGACGTTTTTCAATGGCAAAAATCAATGAATATTGTAAATGCACAAACAGTAATATCTCCACATTGCAAGGTGCAATTCTGAAATTTTTTGCTTTTTCCTGTTAATCCTAGCATGATAAAGAAGATTCAAAGAGAGTGAGATGCCAGCTCCTTTCATTCAAGTCAGTAGCTTCAAACATTTCTGGTATATGAAAAACATGTTTTTCAATGGCAAAAATCAATGAATATTGTAAATGCACAAACAGTAATATCTCCACATTGCAAGGTGCAATTCTGAAATGTTTTGCTTTTTCCTGCTTATCCTAGCATGATAAAGAAGATTCAAAGAGAGTGAGATGCCAGCTCCTTTCATTCAGTCAGTAGCTTCAAACATTTCTGGTATATGAAAAACATGTTTTTCAATGGCAAAAATCAATGAATATTGTAAATGCACAAACAGTAATATCTCCACATTGCAAGGTGCAATTCTGAAATTTTTTTGCTTTTTCCTGCTAATCCTAGCATGATAAAGAAGATTTAAAGAGAGTGAGATGCCAGCTCCTTTCATTCAGTCAGTAGCTTCAAACATTTCTGGACGTTTTTCAATGGCAAAATCAATGAATATTGTAAATGCACAAACAGTAATATCTCCACATTGCAAGGTGCAATTCTGAAATTTTTTGCATTTTCCTGTTAATCCTAGCATGATAAAGAAGATTCAAAGACAGTGAGATGCCAGCTCCTTTCATTCAGTCAGTAGCTTCAAACATTTCTGGTATATGAAAAACATGTTTTTCAATGGCAAAAATCAATGAATATTGTAAATGCACAAACAGTAATATCTCCACATTGCAAGGTGCAATTCTGAAATTTTTTGGTTTTTCCTGCTAATCCTAGCATGATAAAGAAGATTCAAAGAGAGTGAGATGCCAGCTCCTTTCATTCCGTCAGTAGCTTCAAACATTTCTGGTATATGAAAAACATGTTTTTCAATGGCAAAAATCAATGAATATTGTAAATGCACAAACAGTAATATCTCCACATTGCAAGGTGCAATTCTGAAATTTTTTGCTTTTTCCTGCTAATCCTAGCATGATAAAGAAGATTCAAAGAGAGTGAGATGCCAGCTCCTTTCATTCAGTCAGTAGCTTCAAACATTTCTGGACGTTTTTCAATGGCAAAAATCAATGAATATTGTAAATGCACAAACAGTAATATCTCCACATTGCAAGGTGCAATTCTGAAATTTTTTGCTTTTTCCTGCTAATCCTAGCATGATAAAGAAGATTCAAAGAGAGTGAGATGCCAGCTCCTTTCATTCAGTCAGTAGCTTCAAACATTTCTTGTATATGAAAAACATGTTTTTCAATGGCAAAAATCAATGAATATTGTAAATGCACAAACAGCAATATCTCCACATTGCAAGGTGCAATTCTGAAATTTTTTGCTTTTTCCTGCTAATCCTAGCATGATAAAGAAGATTCAAAGAGAGTGAGATGCCAGCTCATTTCATTCAGTCAGTAGCTTCAAACATTTCTGGACGTTTTTCAATGGCAAAAATCAATGAATATTGTAAATGCACAAACAGTAATATCTCCACATTGCAAGGTGCAATTCTGAAATTTTTTGCTTTTTCCTGTTAATCCTAGCATGATAAAGAAGATTCAAAGAGAGTGAGATGCCAGCTCCTTTCATTCAGTCAGTAGCTTCAAACATTTCTGGTATATGAAAAACATGTTTTTCAATGGCAAAAATCAATGAATATTGTAAATGCACAAACAGTAATATCTCCACATTGCAAGGTGCAATTCTGAAATTTTTTGCTTTTTCCTGCTAATCCTAGCATGATAAAGAAGATTCAAAGAGAGTGAGATGCCAGCTCCTTTCATTCAGTCAGTAGCTTCAAACATTTCTGGTATATGAATAACATGATGTTTTTCAATGGCAAAAATCAATGAATATTGTAAATGCACAAACAGTAATTTCTCCGCATTGCAAGGTGCAATTCTGAAATTTTTTGCTTTTTCCTGCTCCTCTTAGCATGATAAAGAAAATTCAGAGTGAGATGCCAGCTGCTTTCATTCAGTCAGTAGCTTCAATCATTTCTGGACGTTTTTCAATGGCAAAAATCAATGAATATTGTAAATGCACAAACAGTAATATCTCCACATTGCAAGGTGCAATTCTGAAATTTTTTGCTTTTTCCTGTTAATCCTAGCATGATAAAGAAGATTCAAAGAGAGTGAGATGCCAGCTCCTTTCATTCAGTCAGTAGCTTCAAACATTTCTGGTATATGAAAAACATGTTTTTCAATGGCAAAAATCAATGAATATTGTAAATGCACAAACAGTAATATCTCCACATTGCAAGGTGCAATTCTGAAATTTTTTGCTTTTTCCTGCTAATCCTAGCATGATAAAGAAGATTCAAAGAGAGTGAGATGCCAGCTCCTCTCATTCAGTCAGTAGCTTCAAACATTTCTGGTATATGAATAACATGATGTTTTTCAATGGCAAAAATCAATGAATATTGTAAATGCACAAACAGTAATTTCTCCGCATTGCAAGGTGCAATTCTGAAATTTTTTGCTTTTTCCTGCTCCTCTTAGCATGATAAAGAAGATTCAAAGAGAGTGAGATGCCAGCTCCTTTCATTCAGTCAGTAGCTTCAAACATTTCTGGTATATGAATAACATGATGTTTTTCAATGGCAAAAATCAATGAATATTGTAAATGCACAAACAGTAATTTCTCCGCATTGCAAGGTGCAATTCTGAAATTTTTTGCTTTTTCCTGCTCCTCTTAGCATGATAAAGACGATTCAAAGAGAGTGAGATGCCAGCTCCTTTCATTCAGTCAGTAGCTTCAATCATTTCTGGACGTTTTTCAATGGCAAAAATCAATGAATATTGTAAATGCACAAACAGTAATTTCTCCGCATTGCAAGGTGCAATTCTGAAATTTTTTGCTTTTTCCTGCTCCTCTTAGCATGATAAAGAAAATTCAGAGTGAGATGCCAGCTGCTTTCATTCAGTCAGTAGCTTCAATCATTTCTGGACGTTTTTCAATGGCAAAAATCAATGAATATTGTAAATGCACAAACAGTAATATCTCCACATTGCAAGGTGCAATTCTGAAATTTTTTGCTTTTTCCTGTTAATCCTAGCATGATAAAGAAGATTCAAAGAGAGTGAGATGCCAGCTCCTTTCATTCAGTCAGTAGCTTCAAACATTTCTGGTATATGAAAAACATGTTTTTCAATGGCAAAAATCAATGAATATTGTAAATGCACAAACAGTAATATCTCCACATTGCAAGGTGCAATTCTGAAATTTTTTGCTTTTTCCTGCTAATCCTAGCATGATAAAGAAGATTCAAAGAGAGTGAGATGCCAGCTCCTTTCATTCAGTCAGTAGCTTCAAACATTTCTGGTATATGAATAACATGATGTTTTTCAATGGCAAAAATCAATGAATATTGTAAATGCACAAACAGTAATTTCTCCGCATTGCAAGGTGCAATTCTGAAATTTTTTGCTTTTTCCTGCTCCTCTTAGCATGATAAAGAAAATTCAGAGTGAGATGCCAGCTGCTTTCATTCAGTCAGTAGCTTCAATCATTTCTGGACGTTTTTCAATGGCAAAAATCAATGAATATTGTAAATGCACAAACAGTAATATCTCCACATTGCAAGGTGCAATTCTGAAATTTTTTGCTTTTTCCTGTTAATCCTAGCATGATAAAGAAGATTCAAAGAGAGTGAGATGCCAGCTCCTTTCATTCAGTCAGTAGCTTCAAACATTTCTGGTATATGAAAAACATGTTTTTCAATGGCAAAAATCAATGAATATTGTAAATGCACAAACAGTAATATCTCCACATTGCAAGGTGCAATTCTGAAATTTTTTGCTTTTTCCTGCTAATCCTAGCATGATAAAGAAGATTCAAAGAGAGTGAGATGCCAGCTCCTCTCATTCAGTCAGTAGCTTCAAACATTTCTGGTATATGAAAAACATGTTTTTCAATGGCAAAAATCAATGAATATTGTAAATGCACAAACAGTAATATCTCCACATTGCAAGGTGCAATTCTGAAATTTTTTGCTTTTTCCTGCTAATCCAAGCATGATAAAGAAGATTCAAAGAGAGTGAGATGCCAGCTCCTTTCATTCAGTCAGTAGCTTCAAACATTTCTGGTATATGAATAACATGATGTTTTTCAATGGCAAAAATCAATGAATATTGTAAATGCACAAACAGTAATTTCTCCGCATTGCAAGGTGCAATTCTGAAATTTTTTGCTTTTTCCTGCTCCTCTTAGCATGATAAAGAAGATTCAAAGAGAGTGAGATGCCAGCTCCTTTCATTCAGTCAGTAGCTTCAAACATTTCTGGTATATGAATAACATGATGTTTTTCAATGGCAAAAATCAATGAATATTGTAAATGCACAAACAGTAATTTCTCCGCATTGCAAGGTGCAATTCTGAAATTTTTTGCTTTTTCCTGCTCCTCTTAGCATGATAAAGACGATTCAAAGAGAGTGAGATGCCAGCTCCTTTCATTCAGTCAGTAGCTTCAATCATTTCTGGACGTTTTTCAATGGCAAAAATCAATGAATATTGTAAATGCACAAACAGTAATTTCTCCGCATTGCAAGGTGCAATTCTGAAATTTTTTGCTTTTTCCTGCTCCTCTTAGCATGATAAAGAAAATTCAGAGTGAGATGCCAGCTGCTTTCATTCAGTCAGTAGCTTCAATCATTTCTGGACGTTTTTCAATGGCAAAAATCAATGAACATTGTAAATGCACAAACAGTAATATCTCCACATTGCAAGGTGCAATTCTGAAATTTTTTGCTTTTTCCTGTTAATCCTAGCATGATAAAGAAGATTCAAAGAGAGTGAGATGCCAGCTCCTTTCATTCAGTCAGTAGCTTCAAACATTTCTGGTATATGAAAAACATGTTTTTCAATGGCAAAAATCAATGAATATTGTAAATGCACAAACAGTAATATCTCCACATTGCAAGGTGCAATTCTGAAATTTTTTGCTTTTTCCTGCTAATCCAAGCATGATAAAGAAGATTCAAAGAGAGTGAGATGCCAGCTCCTTTCATTCAGTCAGTAGCTTCAAACATTTCTGGTATATGAATAACATGATGTTTTTCAATGGCAAAAATCAATGAATATTGTAAATGCACAAACAGTAATTTCTCCGCATTGCAAGGTGCAATTCTGAAATTTTTTGCTTTTTCCTGCTCCTCTTAGCATGATAAAGAAGATTCAAAGAGAGTGAGATGCCAGCTCCTTTCATTCAGTCAGTAGCTTCAAACATTTCTGGTATATGAATAACATGATGTTTTTCAATGGCAAAAATCAATGAATATTGTAAATGCACAAACAGTAATTTCTCCGCATTGCAAGGTGCAATTCTGAAATTTTTTGCTTTTTCCTGCTCCTCTTAGCATGATAAAGACGATTCAAAGAGAGTGAGATGCCAGCTCCTTTCATTCAGTCAGTAGCTTCAATCATTTCTGGACGTTTTTCAATGGCAAAAATCAATGAATATTGTAAATGCACAAACAGTAATTTCTCCGCATTGCAAGGTGCAATTCTGAAATTTTTTGCTTTTTCCTGCTCCTCTTAGCATGATAAAGAAAATTCAGAGTGAGATGCCAGCTGTTTTCATTCAGTCAGTAGCTTCAATCATTTCTGGACGTTTTTCAATGGCAAAAATCAATGAATATTGTAAATGCACAAACAGTAATTTCTCCGCATTGCAAGGTGCAATTCTGAAATTTTTTGCTTTTTCCTGCTCCTCTTAGCATGATAAAGAAGATTCAAAGAGAGTGAGATGCCAGCTCCTTTCATTCAGTCAGTAGCTTCAAACATTTCTGGTATATGAATAACATGATGTTTTTCAATGGCAAAAATCAATGAATATTGTAAATGCACAAACAGTAATTTCTCCGCATTGCAAGGTGCAATTCTGAAATTTTTTGCTTTTTCCTGCTCCTCTTAGCATGATAAAGAAGATTCAAAGAGAGTGAGATGCCAGCTCCTTTCGTTCAGTCAGTAGCTTCAATCATTTCTGGACGTTTTTCAAAGGCAAAAATCATTGAATATTGTAAATGCACAAACAGTAATTTCTCCGCATTGCAAGGTGCAATTCTGAAATTTTTTACTTTTTCCTGCTCCTCTTAGCATGATAAAGAAGATTCAAAGAGAGTGAAATGCCAGCTCCTTTTATTCAGTCAGTAGCTTCAATCATTTCTGGTATATGAATAACATGATGTTTTTCAATGGCAAAAATCAATGAATATTGTAAATGCACAAACAGTAATTTCTCCGCATTGCAAGGTGCAATTCTGAAGTTTTTTGCTTTTTCCTGCTCCTCTTAGCATGATAAAGAAGATTCAAAGAGAGTGAGATGCCAGCTCCTTTCATTCAGTCAGTAGCTTCAATCATTTCTGGACGTTTTTCAATGGCAAAAATCATTGAATATTGTAAATGCACAAACAGTAATTTCTCCGCATTGCAAGGTGCAATTCTGAAATGTTTTACTTTTCCTGCTCCTCTTAGCATGATAAAGAAGATTCAAAGAGAGTGAGATGCCAGCTCCTTTCATTCAGTCAGTAGCTTCAATCATTTCTGGTATATGAATAACATGATGTTTTTCAATGTCAAAAATCAATGAATATTGTAAATGCACAAACAGTAATTTCTCCGCATTGCAAGGTGCAATTCTGAAATTTTTTGCTTTTTCCTGCTCCTCTTAGCATGATAAAGAAGATTCAAAGAGAGTGAGATGCCAGCTCCTTTCATTCAGTCAGTAGCTTCAATCATTTCTGGACGTTTTTCAATGGCAAAAATCAATGAATATTGTAAATGCACAAACAGTAATTTCTCCGCATTGCAAGGTGCAATTCTGAAATTTTTTGCTTTTTCCTGCTCCTCTTAGCATGATAAAGAAAATTCAGAGTGAGATGCCAGCTCCTTTCATTCAGTCAGTAGCTTCAATCATTTCTGGACGTTTTTCAATGGCAAAAATCAATGAATATTGTAAATGCACAAACAGTAATTTCTCCGCATTGCAAGGTGCAATTCTGAAATTTTTTGCTTTTTCCTGCTCCTCTTAGCATGATAAAGAAGATTCAAAGAGAGTGAGATGCCAGCTCCTTTCGTTCAGTCAGTAGCTTCAATCATTTCTGGACGTTTTTCAAAGGCAAAAATCATTGAATATTGTAAATGCACAAACAGTAATTTCTCCGCATTGCAAGGTGCAATTCTGAAATTTTTTACTTTTTCCTGCTCCTCTTAGCATGATAAAGAAGATTCAAAGAGAGTGAGATGCCAGCTCCTTTCATTCAGTCAGTAGCTTCAATCATTTCTGGTATATGAATAACATGATGTTTTTCAATGGCAAAAATCAATGAATATTGTAAATGCACAAACAGTAATTTCTCCGCATTGCAAGGTGCAATTCTGAAATTTTTTGCTTTTTCCTGCTCCTCTTAGCATGATAAAGAAGATTCAAAGAGAGTGAGATGCCAGCTCCTTTCATTCAGTCAGTAGCTTCAAACATTTCTGGTATATGAATAACATGATGTTTTTCAATGGCAAAAATCAATGAATATTGTAAATGCACAAACAGTAATTTCTCCGCATTGCAAGGTGCAATTCTGAAATTTTTTGCTTTTTCCTGCTCCTCTTAGCATGATAAAGAAGATTCAAAGAGAGTGAGATGCCAGCTCCTTTCATTCAGTCAGTAGCTTCAATCATTTCTGGACGTTTTTCAATTGCAAAAATCAATGAATATTGTAAATGCACAAACAGTAATTTCTCCGCATTGCAAGGTGCAATTCTGAAATTTTTTGCTTTTTCCTGCTCCTCTTAGCATGATAAAGAATATTCAAAGAGAGTGAGATGCCAGCTCCTTTCATTCAGTCAGTAGCTTCAAACATTTCTGGTATATGAATAACATGATGTTTTTCAATGGCAAAAATCAATGAATATTGTAAATGCACAAACAGTAATTTCTCCGCATTGCAAGGTGCAATTCTGAAATTTTTTGCTTTTTCCTGCTCCTCTTAGCATGATAAAGAAGATTCAAAGAGAGTGAGATGCCAGCTCCTTTCATTCAGTCAGTAGCATCAATCATTTCTGGTATATGAATAACATGATGTTTTTCAATGGCAAAAATCAATGAATATTGTAAATGCACAAACAGTAATTTCTCCGCATTGCAAGGTGCAATTCTGAAATTTTTTGCTTTTTCCTGCTCCTCTTAGCATGATAAAGAAGATTCAAAGAGAGTGAGATGCCAGCTCCTTTCGTTCAGTCAGTAGCTTCAATCATTTCTGGACGTTTTTCAAAGGCAAAAATCATTGAATATTGTAAATGCACAAACAGTAATTTCTCCGCATTGCAAGGTGCAATTCTGAAATTTTTTACTTTTTCCTGCTCCTCTTAGCATGATAAAGAAGATTCAAAGAGAGTGAGATGCCAGCTCCTTTCATTCAGTCAGTAGCTTCAATCATTTCTGGTATATGAATAACATGATGTTTTTCAATGGCAAAAATCAATGAATATTGTAAATGCACAAACAGTAATTTCTCCGCATTGCAAGGTGCAATTCTGAAATTTTTTGCTTTTTCCTGCTCCTCTTAGCATGATAAAGAAGATTCAAAGAGAGTGAGATGCCAGCTCCTTTCATTCAGTCAGTAGCTTCAATCATTTCTGGACGTTTTTCAATGGCAAAAATCATTGAATATTGTAAATGCACAAACAGTAATTTCTCCGCATTGCAAGGTGCAATTCTGAAATTTTTTACTTTTTCCTGCTCCTCTTAGCATGATAAAGAAGATTCAAAGAGAGTGAGATGCCAGCTCCTTTCATTCAGTCAGTAGCTTCAATCATTTCTGGTATATGAATAACATGATGTTTTTCAATGGCAAAAATCAATGAATATTGTAAATGCACAAACAGTAATTTCTCCGCATTGCAAGGTGCAATTCTGAAATTTTTTGCTTTTTCCTGCTCCTCTTAGCATGATAAAGAACATTCAAAGAGAGTGAGATGCCAGCTCCTTTCATTCAGTCAGTAGCTTCAATCATTTCTGGACGTTTTTCAATGGCAAAAATCAATGAATATTGTAAATGCACAAACAGTAATTTCTCCGCATTGCAAGGTGCAACTCTGAAATTTTTTGCTTTTTCCTGCTCCTCTTAGCATGATAAACAAGATTAAAAGAGAGTGAGATGCCAGCTCCTTTCATTCAGTCAGTAGCTTCAATCATTTCTGGACGTTTTTCAATGGCAAAAATCAATGAATATTGTAAATGCACAAACAGTAATTTCTCCGCATTGCAAGGTGCAATTCTGAAATTTTTTGCTTTTTCCTGCTCCTCTTAGCATGATAAAGAAGATTCAAAGAGAGTGAGATGCCAGCTCCTTTCATTCAGTCAGTAGCTTCAAACATTCCTGGTATATGAATAACATGATGTTTTTCAATGGCAAAAATCAATGAATATTGTAAATGCACAAACAGTAATTTCTCCGCATTGCAAGGTGCAATTCTGAAATTTTTTGCTTTTTCCTGCTCCTCTTAGCATGATAAAGAAGATTCAAAGAGAGTGAGATGCCAGCTCCTTTCATTCAGTCAGTAGCTTCAATCATTTCTGGACGTTTTTCAATTGCAAAAATCAATGAATATTGTAAATGCACAAACAGTAATTTCTCCGCATTGCAAGGTGCAACTCTGAAATTTTTTGCTTTTTCCTGCTCCTCTTAGCATGATAAAGAAGATTCAAAGAGAGTGAGATGCCAGCTCCTTTCATTCAGTCAGTAGCTTCAATCATTTCTGGTATATGAATAACGTGATGTTTTTCAATGGCAAAAATCAATGAATATTGTAAATGCACAAACAGTAATTTCTCCGCATTGCAAGGTGCAATTCTGAAATTTTTTGCTTTTTCCTGCTCCTCTTAGCATGATAAAGAAGATTCAAAGAGAGTGAGATGCCAGCTCCTTTCATTCAGTCAGTAGCTTCAAACATTTCTGGTATATGAATAACATGATGTTTTTCAATGGCAAAAATCAATGAATATTGTAAATGCACAAACAGTAATTTCTCCGCATTGCAAGGTGCAATTCTGAAATTTTTTGCTTTTTCCTGCTCCTCTTAGCATGATATAGAAGATTCAAGGAGAGTGAGATGCCAGCTCCTTTCATTCAGTCAGTTGCTTCAAACATTTCTGGTATATGAATAACATGATGTTTTTCAATGGCAAAAATCAATGAATATTGTAAATGCACAAACAGTAATTTCTCCGCATTGCAAGGTGCAATTCTGAAATTTTTTGCTTTATCCTGCTCCTCTTAGCATGATAAAGAAGATTCAAAGAGAGTGAGATGCCAGCTCCTTTCATTCAGTCAGTAGCTTCAATCATTTCTGGACGTTTTTCAAAGGCAAAAATCATTGAATATTGTAAATGCACAAACAGTAATTTCTCCGCATTGCAAGGTGCAATTCTGAAATTTTTTACTTTTTCCTGCTCCTCTTAGCATGATAAAGAAGATTCAAAGAGAGTGAGATGCCAGCTCCTTTCATTCAGTCAGTAGCTTCAATCATTTCTGGTATATGAATAACATGATGTTTTTCAATGGCAAAAATCAATGAATATTGTAAATGCACAAACAGTAATTTCTCCGCATTGCAAGGTGCAATTCTGAAATTTTTTGCTTTTTCCTGCTCCTCTTAGCATGATAAAGAAGATTCAAAGAGAGTGAGATGCCAGCTCCTTTCATTCAGTCAGTAGCTTCAATCATTTCTGGACGTTTTTCAATGGCAAAAATCATTGAATATTGTAAATGCACAAACAGTAATTTCTCCGCATTGCAAGGTGCAATTCTGAAATTTTTTACTTTTTCCTGCTCCTCTTAGCATGATAAAGAAGATTCAAAGAGAGTGAGATGCCAGCTCCTTTCATTCAGTCAGTAGCTTCAATCATTTCTGGTATATGAATAACATGATGTTTTTCAATGGCAAAAATCAATGAATATTGTAAATGCACAAACAGTAATTTCTCCGCATTGCAAGGTGCAATTCTGAAATTTTTTGCTTTTTCCTGCTCCTCTTAGCATGATAAAGAAGATTCAAAGAGAGTGAGATGCCAGCTCCTTTCATTCAGTCAGTAGCTTCAATCATTTCTGGACGTTTTTCAATGGCAAAAATCAATGAATATTGTAAATGCACAAACAGTAATTTCTCCGCATTGCAAGGTGCAATTCTGAAATTTTTTGCTTTTTCCTGCTCCTCTTAGCATGATAAACAAGATTAAAAGAGAGTGAGATGCCAGCTCCTTTCATTCAGTCAGTAGCTTCAATCATTTCTGGACGTTTTTCAATGGCAAAAATCAATGAATATTGTAAATGCACAAACAGTAATTTCTCCGCATTGCAAGGTGCAATTCTGAAATTTTTTGCTTTTTCCTGCTCCTCTTAGCATGATAAAGAAGATTCAAAGAGAGTGAGATGCCAGCTCCTTTCATTCAGTCAGTAGCTTCAAACATTCCTGGTATATGAATAACATGATGTTTTTCAATGGCAAAAATCAATGAATATTGTAAATGCACAAACAGTAATTTCTCCGCATTGCAAGGTGCAATTCTGAAATTTTTTGCTTTTTCCTGCTCCTCTTAGCATGATAAAGAAGATTCAAAGAGAGTGAGATGCCAGCTCCTTTCATTCAGTCAGTAGCTTCAATCATTTCTGGACGTTTTTCAATTGCAAAAATCAATGAATATTGTAAATGCACAAACAGTAATTTCTCCGCATTGCAAGGTGCAACTCTGAAATTTTTTGCTTTTTCCTGCTCCTCTTAGCATGATAAAGAAGATTCAAAGAGAGTGAGATGCCAGCTCCTTTCATTCAGTCAGTAGCTTCAATCATTTCTGGTATATGAATAACGTGATGTTTTTCAATGGCAAAAATCAATGAATATTGTAAATGCACAAACAGTAATTTCTCCGCATTGCAAGGTGCAATTCTGAAATTTTTTGCTTTTTCCTGCTCCTCTTAGCATGATAAAGAAGATTCAAAGAGAGTGAGATGCCAGCTCCTTTCATTCAGTCAGTAGCTTCAAACATTTCTGGTATATGAATAACATGATGTTTTTCAATGGCAAAAATCAATGAATATTGTAAATGCACAAACAGTAATTTCTCCGCATTGCAAGGTGCAATTCTGAAATTTTTTGCTTTTTCCTGCTCCTCTTAGCATGATATAGAAGATTCAAGGAGAGTGAGATGCCAGCTCCTTTCATTCAGTCAGTTGCTTCAAACATTTCTGGTATATGAATAACATGATGTTTTTCAATGGCAAAAATCAATGAATATTGTAAATGCACAAACAGTAATTTCTCCGCATTGCAAGGTGCAATTCTGAAATTTTTTGCTTTATCCTGCTCCTCTTAGCATGATAAAGAAGATTCAAAGAGAGTGAGATGCCAGCTCCTTTCATTCAGTCAGTAGCTTCAATCATTTCTGGACGTTTTTCAATGGCAAAAATCATTGAATATTGTAAATGCACAAACAGTAATTTCTCCGCATTGCAAGGTGCAATTCTGAAATTTTTTACTTTTTCCTGCTCCTCTTAGCATGATAAAGAAGATTCAAAGAGAGTGAGATGCCAGCTCCTTTCATTCAGTCAGTAGCTTCAATCATTTCTGGTATATGAATAACATGATGTTTTTCAATGGCAAAAATCAATGAATATTGTAAATGCACAAACAGTAATTTCTCCGCATTGCAAGGTGCAATTCTGAGATTTTTTGCTTTTTCCTGCTCCTCTTAGCATGATAAAGAAGATTCAAAGAGAGTGAGATGCCAGCTCCTTTCATTCAGTCAGTAGCTTCAATCATTTCTGGACGTTTTTCAATGGCAAAAATCAATGAATATTGTAAATGCACAAACAGTAATTTCTCCGCATTGCAAGGTGCAATTCTGAAATTTTTTGCTTTTTCCTGCTCCTCTTAGCATGATAAACAAGATTCAAAGAGAGTGAGATGCCAGCTCCTTTCATTCAGTCAGTAGCTTCAATCATTTCTGGACGTTTTTCAATGGCAAAAATCAATGAATATTGTAAATGCACAAACAGTAATTTCTCCGCATTGCAAGGTGCAATTCTGAAATTTTTTGCTTTTTCCTGCTCCTCTTAGCATGATAAAGAAGATTCAAAGAGAGTGAGATGCCAGCTCCTTTCATTCAGTCAGTAGCTTCAATCATTTCTGGTATATGAATAACATGATGTTTTTCAATGGCAAAAATCAATGAATATTGTAAATGCACAAACAGTAATTTCTCCGCATTGCAAGGTGCAATTCTGAAATTTTTTGCTTTTTCCTGCTCCTCTTAGCATGATAAAGAAGATTCAAAGAGAGTGAGATGCCAGCTCCTTTCATTCAGTCAGTAGCTTCAATCATTTCTGGACGTTTTTCAATGGCAAAAATCAATGAATATTGTAAATGCACAAACAGTAATTTCTCCGCATTGCAAGGTGCAATTCTGAAATTTTTTGCTTTTTCCTGCTCCTTTTAGCATGATAAAGAAGATTCAAAGAGAGTGAGATGCCAGCTCCTTTCATTCAGTCAGTAGCTTCAATCATTTCTGGACGTTTTTCAATGGCAAAAATCAATGAATATTGTAAATGCACAAACAGTAATTTCTCCGCATTGCAAGGTGCAATTCTGAAATTTTTTGCTTTTTCCTGCTCCTCTTAGCATGATAAAAAAGATTCAAAGAGAGTGAGATGCCAGCTCCTTTCATTCAGTCAGTAGCTTCAAACATTTCTGGTATATGAATAACATGATGTTTTTCAATGGCAAAAATCAATGAATATTGTAAATGCACAAACAGTAATTTCTCCGCATTGCAAGGTGCAATTCTGAAATTTTTTGCTTTTTCCTGCTCCTCTTAGCATGATAAAGAAGATTCAAAGAGAGTGAGACGCCAGCTCCTTTCGTTCAGTCAGTAGCTTCAATCATTTCTGGACGTTTTTCAATGGCAAAAATCATTGAATATTGTAAATGCACAAACAGTAATTTCTCCGCATTGCAAGGTGCAATTCTGAAATTTTTTACTTTTTCCTGCTCCTCTTAGCATGATAAAGAAGATTCAAAGAGAGTGAGATGCCAGCTCCTTTCATTCAGTCAGTAGCTTCAATCATTTCTGGTATATGAATAACATGATGTTTTTCAATGGCAAAAATCAATGAATATTGTAAATGCACAAACAGTAATTTCTCCGCATTGCAAGGTGCAATTCTGAAATTTTTTGCTTTTTCCTGCTCCTCTTAGCATGATAAAGAAGATTCAAAGAGAGTGAGATGCCAGCTCCTTTCATTCAGTCAGTAGCTTCAATCATTTCTGGACGTTTTTCAATGGCAAAAATCAACGAATATTGTAAATGCACAAACAGTAATTTCTCCGCATTGCAAGGTGCAATTCTGAAATTTTTTGCTTTTTCCTGCTCCTCTTAGCATGATAAAGAAGATTCAAAGAGAGTGAGATGCCAGCTCCTTACATTCAGTCAGTAGCTTCAATCATTTCTGGTAAATGAATAACATGATGTTTTTCAATGGCAAAAATCAATGAATTTTGTAAATGCACAAACAGTAATTTCTCCGCATTGCAAGGCGCAATTCTGAAATTTTTTGCTTTTCCCTGCTCCTCTTAGCATGATAAAGAAGATTCAAAGAGAGTGAGATGCCAGCTCCTTTCAATCAGTCAGTAGCTTCAATCATTTCTGGACGTTTTTCAATGGCAAAAATCAATGAATATTGTAAATGCACAAACAGTAATTTCTCCGCATTGCAAGGTGCAATTCTGAAATTTTATGCTTTTTCCTGCTCCTCTTAGCATGATAAAGAAGATTCAAAGAGAGTGAGATGCCAGCTCCTTTCATTCAGTCAGTAGCTTCAATCATTTCTGGACGTTTTTCAATTGCAAAAATCAATGAATATTGTAAATGCACAAACAGTAATTTTTCCGCATTGCAAGGTGCAATTCTGAAATTTTTTGCTTATTCCTGCTCCTCTTAGCATGATAAAGAAGATTCAAAGAGAGTGAGGTGCCAGCTCCTTTCATTCAGTCAGTAGCTTCAAACATTTCTGGTATATGAATAACGTTTTTCAATGGCAAAAATCAATGAATATTGTAAATGCACAAACAGTTATTTCTCCGCATTGCAAGGTGCAATTCTGAAATTTTTTGCTTTTTCCTGCTCCTCTTAGCATGATAAAGAAGATTCAAAGAGAGTGAGATGCCAGCTCCTTTCATTCAGTCAGTAGCTTCAATCATTTCTGGACGTTTTTCAATGGCAAAAATCAATGAATATTGTAAATGCACAAACAGTAATTTCTCCGCATTGCAAGGTGCAATTCTGAAATTTTTTGCTTTTTCCTGCTCCTCTTAGCATGATAAAGAAGATTCAAAGAGAGTGAGATGCCAGCTCCTTTCATTCAGTCAGTAGCTTCAATCATTTCTGGACGTTTTTCAATGGCAAAAATCAATGAATATTGTAAATGCACAAACAGTAATTTCTCCGCATTGCAAGGTGCAATTCTGAAATTTTTTGCTTTTTCCTGCTCCTCTTAGCATGATAAAGAAGATTCAAAGAGAGTGAGGTGCCAGCTCCTTTCATTCAGTCAGTAGCTTCAAACATTTCTGGTATATGAATAACATGTTTTTCAATGGCAAAAATCAATGAATATTGTAAATGCACAAACAGTAATTTCTCCGCATTGCAAGGAGCAATTCTGAAATTTTTTGCTTTTTCCTGCTCCTCTTAGCATGATAAAGAAGATTCAAAGAGAGTGAGATGCCAGCTCCTTTCATTCAGTCAGTAGCTTCAATCATTTCTGGACGTTTTTCAATGGCAAAAATCAATGAATATTGTAAATGCACAAACTGTAATTTCTCCGCATTGCAAGGTGCAATTCTGAAATTTTTTGCTTTTTCCTGCTCCTCTTAGCATGATAAAGAAGATTCAAAGAGAGTGAGATGCCAGCTCTTTTCATTCAGTCAGTAGCTTCAATCATTTATGGACGTTTTTCAATGGCAAAAATCAATGAATATTGTAAATGCACAAACAGTAATTTCTCCGCATTGCAAGGTGCAATTCTGAAATTTTTTGCTTTTTCCTGCTCCTCTTAGCATGATAAAGAAGATTCAAAGAGAGTGAGATGCCAGCTCCTTTCATTCAATCAGTAGCTTCAAACATTTCTGGTATATGAATAACATGATGTTTTTCAATGGCAAAAATCAATGAATATTGTAAATGCACAAACAGTAATTTCTCCGCATTGCAAGGTGCAATTCTGAAATTTTTTGCTTTTTCCTGCTCCTCTTAGCATGATAAAGAAGATTCAAAGAGAGTGAGATGCCAGCTCCTTTCATTCAGTCAGTAGCTTCAATCATTTCTGGACGTTTTTCAATGGCAAAAATCAATGAATATTGTAAATGCACAAACAGTAATTTCTCCGCATTGCAAGGTGCAATTCTGAAATTTTTTGCTTTTTCCTGCTCCTCTTAGCATGATAAAGAAGATTCAAAGAGAGTGAGATGCCAGCTCCTTACATTCAGTCAGTAGCTTCAATCATTTCTGGTAAATGAATAACATGATGTTTTTCAATGGCAAAAATCAATGAATTTTGTAAATGCACAAACAGTAATTTCTCCGCATTGCAAGGCGCAATTCTGAAATTTTTTGCTTTTTCCTGCTCCTCTTAGCATGATAAAGAAGATTCAAAGAGAGTGAGATGCCAGCTCCTTTCAATCAGTCAGTAGCTTCAATCATTTCTGGACGTTTTTCAATGGCAAAAATCAATGAATATTGTAAATGCACAAACAGTAATTTCTCCGCATTGCAAGGTGCAATTCTGAAATTTTTTGCTTTTTCCTGCTCCTCTTAGCATGATAAAGAAGATTCAAAGAGAGTGAGATGCCAGCTCCTTTCATTCAGTCAGTAGCTTCAATCATTTCTGGACGTTTTTCAATGGCAAAAATCAATGAATATTGTAAATGCACAAACAGTAATTTTTCCGCATTGCAAGGTGCAATTCTGAAATTTTTTGCTTATTCCTGCTCCTCTTAGCATGATAAAGAAGATTCAAAGAGAGTGAGGTGCCAGCTCCTTTCATTCAGTCAGTAGCTTCAAACATTTCTGGTATATGAATAACGTTTTTCAATGGCAAAAATCAATGAATATTGTAAATGCACAAAGTTATTTCTCCGCATTGCAAGGTGCAATTCTGAAATTTTTTGCTTTTTCCTGCTCCTCTTAGCATGATAAAGAAGATTCAAAGAGAGAGAGATGCCAGCTCCTTTCATTCAGTCAGTAGCTTCAATCATTTCTGGACGTTTTTCAATGGCAAAAATCAATGAATATTGTAAATGCACAAACAGTAATTTCTCCGCATTGCAAGGTGCAATTCTGAAATTTTTTGCTTTTTCCTGCTCCTCTTAGCATGATAAAGAAGATTCAAAGAGAGTGAGATGCCAGCTCCTTTCATTCAGTCAGTAGCTTCAATCATTTCTGGACGTTTTTCAATGGCAAAAATCAATGAATATTGTAAATGCACAAACAGTAATTTCTCCGCATTGCAAGGTGCAATTCTGAAATTTTTTGCTTTTTCCTGCTCCTCTTAGCATGATAAAGAAGATTCAAAGAGAGTGAGATGCCAGCTCCTTTCATTCAGTCAGTAGCTTCAATCATTTCTGGACGTTTTTCAATGGCAAAAATCAATGAATATTGTAAATGCACAAACAGTAATTTCTCCGCATTGCAAGGTGCAATTCTGAAATTTTTGCTTTTTCCTGCTCCTCTTAGCATGATAAAGAAGATTCAAAGAGAGTGAGGTGCCAGCTCCTTTCATTCAGTCAGTAGCTTCAAACATTTCTGGTATATGAATAACATGTTTTTCAATGGCAAAAATCAATGAATATTGTAAATGCACAAACAGTAATTTCTCCGCATTGCAAGGAGCAATTCTGAAATTTTTTGCTTTTTCCTGCTCCTCTTAGCATGATAAAGAAGATTCAAAGAGAGTGAGATGCCAGCTCCTTTCATTCAGTCAGTAGCTTCAATCATTTCTGGACGTTTTTCAATGGCAAAAATCAATGAATATTGTAAATGCACAAACTGTAATTTCTCCGCATTGCAAGGTGCAATTCTGAAATTTTTTGCTTTTTCCTGCTCCTCTTAGCATGATAAAGAAGATTCAAAGAGAGTGAGATGCCAGCTCTTTTCATTCAGTCAGTAGCTTCAATCATTTCTGGACGTTTTTCAATGGCAAAAATCAATGAATATTGTAAATGCACAAACAGTAATTTCTCCGCATTGCAAGGTGCAATTCTGAAATTTTTTGCTTTTTCCTGCTCCTCTTAGCATGATAAAGAAGATTCAAAGAGAGTGAGATGCCAGCTCCTTTCATTCAATCAGTAGCTTCAAACATTTCTGGTATATGAATAACATGATGTTTTTCAATGGCAAAAATCAATGAATATTGTAAATGCACAAACAGTAATTTCTCCGCATTGCAAGGTGCAATTCTGAAATTTTTTGCTTTTTCCTGCTCCTCTTAGCATGATAAAGAAGATTCAAAGAGAGTGAGATGCCAGCTCCTTTCATTCAGTCAGTAGCTTCAATCATTTCTGGACGTTTTTCAATGGCAAAAATCAATGAATATTGTAAATGCACAAACAGTAATTTCTCCGCATTGCAAGGTGCAATTCTGAAATTTTTTGCTTTTTCCTGCTCCTCTTAGCATGATAAAGAAGATTCAAAGAGAGTGAGGTGCCAGCTCCTTTCATTCAGTCAGTAGCTTCAAACATTTCTGGTATATGAATAACATGTTTTTCAATGGCAAAAATCAATGAATATTGTAAATGCACAAACTGTAATTTCTCCGCATTGCAAGGTGCAATTCTGAAATTTTTTGCTTTTTCCTGCTCCTCTTAGCATGATAAAGAAAATTCAAAGAGAGTGAGATGCCAGCTCCTTTCATTCAGTCAGTAGCTTCAATCATTTCTGGACATTTTTCAATGGCAAAAATCAATGAATATTGTAAATGCACAAACAGTAATTTCTCCGCATTGCAAGGTGCAATTCTGAAATTTTTTGCTTTTTCCTGCTCCTCTTAGCATGATAAAGAAGATTCAAAGAGAGTGAGATGCCAGCTCCTTTCATTCAGTCAGTAGCTTCAATCATTTCTGGACGTTTTTCAATGGCAAAAATCAATGAATATTGTAAATGCACAAACTGTAATTTCTCCGCATTGTAAGGTGCAATTCTGAAATTTTTTGCTTTTTCCTGCTCCTCTTAGCATGATAAAGAAGATTCAAAGAGAGTGAGATGCCAGCTCCTTTCATTCAGTCAGTAGCTTCAATCATTTCTGGACGTTTTTCAATGGCAAAAATCAATGAATATTGTAAATGCACAAACAGTAATTTCTCCGCATTGCAAGGTGCAATTCTGAAATTTTTTGCTTTTTCCTGCTCCCCTTAGCATGATAAAGAAGATTCAAAGAGAGTGAGATGCCAGCTCCTTTCATTCAGTCAGTAGCTTCAATCATTTCTGGACGTTTTTCAATGGCAAAAATCAATGAATATTGTAAATGCACAAACAGAAATTTCTCCGCATTGCAAGGTGCAATTCTGAAATTTTTTGCTTTTTCCTGCTCCTCTTAGCATGATAAAGAAGATTCAAAGAGAGTGAGATGCCAGCTCCTTTCATTCAGTCAGTAGCTTCAAACATTTCTGGTATATGAATAACATGATGTTTTTCAATGGCAAAAATCAATGAATATTGTAAATGCACAAACAGTAATTTCTCCGCATTGCAAGGTGCAATTCTGAAATTTTTTGCTTTTTCCTGCTCCTCTTAGCATGATAAAGAAGATTCAAAGAGAGTGAGATGCCAGCTCCTTTCGTTCAGTCAGTAGCTTCAATCATTTCTGGACGTTTTTCAATGGCAAAAATCATTGAATATTGTAAATGCACAAACAGTAATTTCTCCGCATTGCAAGGTGCAATTCTGAAATTTTTTACATTTTCCTGCTCCTCTTAGCATGATAAAGAAGATTCAAAGAGAGTGAGATGCCAGCTCCTTTCATTCAGTCAGTAGCTTCAATCATTTCTGGTATATGAATAACATGATGTTTTTCAATGGCAAAAATCAATGAATATTGTAAATGCACAAACAGTAATTTCTCCGCATTGCAAGGTGCAATTCTGAAATTTTTTGCTTTTTCCTGCTCCTCTTAGCATGATAAAGAAGATTCAAAGAGAGTGAGATGCCAGCTCCTTTCATTCAGTCAGTAGCTTCAATCATTTCTGGACGTTTTTCAATGGCAAAAATCAATGAATATTGTAAATGCACAAACAGTAATTTCTCTGCATTGCAAGGTGCAATTCTGAAATTTTTTGCTTTTTCCTGCTCCTCTTAGCATGATAAAGAAGATTCAAAGAGAGTGAGGTGCCAGCTCCTTTCATTCAGTCAGTAGCTTCAAACATTTCTGGTATATGAATAACATGTTTTTCAATGGCAAAAATCAATGAATATTGTAAATGCACAAACAGTAATTTCTCCGCATTGCAAGGAGCAATTCTGAAATTTTTTGCTTTTTCCTGCTCCTCTTAGCATGATAAAGAAGATTCAAAGAGAGTGAGATGCCAGCTCCTTTCATTCAGTCAGTAGCTTCAATCATTTCTGGACGTTTTTCAATGGCAAAAATCAATGAATATTGTAAATGCACAAACTGTAATTTCTCCGCATTGCAAGGTGCAATTCTGAAATTTTTTGCTTTTTCCTGCTCCTCTTAGCATGATAAAGAAGATTCAAAGAGAGTGAGATGCCAGCTCCTTTCATTCAGTCAGTAGCTTCAATCATTTCTGGACGTTTTTCAATGGCAAAAATCAATGAATATTTTAAATGCACAAACAGTAATTTCTCCGCATTGCAAGGTGCAATTCTGAAATTTTTTGCTTTTTCCTGCTCCTCTTAGCATGATAAAGAAGATTCAAAGAGAGTGAGATGCCAGCTCCTTTCATTCAGTCAGTAGCTTCAAACATTTCTGGTATATGAATAACATGATGTTTTTCAATGGCAAAAATTAATGAATATTGTAAATGCACAAACAGTAATTTCTCCGCATTGCAAGGTGCAATTCTGAAATTTTTTGCTTTTTCCAGCTCCTCTTAGCATGATAAAGATGATTCAAAGAGAGTGAGATGCCAGCTCCTTTCATTCAGTCAGTAGCTTCAATCATTTCTGGACGTTTTTCAATGGCAAAAATCAATGAATATTGTAAATGCACAAACAGTAATTTCTCCGCATTGCAAGGTGCAATTCTGAAATTTTTTGCTTTATCCTGCTCCTCTTAGCATGATAAAGAAGATTCAAAGAGAGTGAGGTGCCAGCTCCTTTCATTCAGTCAGTAGCTTCAAACATTTCTGGTATATGAATAACATGTTTTTCAATGGCAAAAATCAATGAATATTGTAAATGCACAAACAGTAATTTCTCCGCATTGCAAGGTGCAATTCTGAAATTTTTTGCTTTTTCCTGCTCCTCTTAGCATGATAAAGAAAATTCAAAGAGAGTGAGATGCCAGCTCCTTTCATTCAGTCAGTAGCTTCAATCATTTCTGGACGTTTTTCAATGGCAAAAATCAATGAATATTGTAAATGCACAAACAGTAATTTCTCCGCATTGCAAGGTGCAATTCTGAAATTTTTTGCTTTTTCCTGCTCCTCTTAGCATGATAAAGAAGATTCAAAGAGAGTGAGATGCCAGCTCCTTTCATTCAGTCAGTAGCTTCAATCATTTCTGGACGTTTTTCAATGGCAAAAATCAATGAATATTGTAAATGCACAAACTGTAATTTCTCCGCATTGTAAGGTGCAATTCTGAAATTTTTTGCTTTTTCCTGCTCCTCTTAGCATGATAAAGAAGATTCAAAGAGAGTGAGATGCCAGCTCCTTTCATTCAGTCAGTAGCTTCAATCATTTCTGGACGTTTTTCAATGGCAAAAATCAATGAATATTGTAAATGCACAAACTGTAATTTCTCCGCATTGTAAGGTGCAATTCTGAAATTTTTTGCTTTTTCCTGCTCCTCTTAGCATGATAAAGAAGATTCAAAGAGAGTGAGATGCCAGCTCCTTTCATTCAGTCAGTAGCTTCAATCATTTCTGGACGTTTTTCAATGGCAAAAATCAATGAATATTGTAAATGCACAAACAGTAATTTCTCCGCATTGCAAGGTGCAATTCTGAAATTTTTTGCTTTTTCCTGCTCCTCTTAGCATGATAAAGAAGATTCAAAGAGAGTGAGATGCCAGCTCCTTTCATTCAGTCAGTAGCTTCAAACATTTCTGGTATATGAATAACATGATGTTTTTCAATGGCAAAAATCAATGAATATTGTAAATGCACAAACAGTAATTTCTCCGCATTGCAAGGTGCAATTCTGAAATTTTTTGCTTTTTCCTGCTCCTCTTAGCATGATAAAGAAGATTCAAAGAGAGTGAGATGTCAGCTCCTTTCATTCAGTCAGTAGCTTCAATCATTTCTGGTATATGAATAACATGATGTTTTTCAATGGCAAAAATCAATGAATATTGTAAATGCACAAACAGTAATTTCTCCGCATTGCAAGGTGCAATTCTGAAATTTTTTGCTTTTTCCTGCTCCTCTTAGCATGATAAAGAAGATTCAAAGAGAGTGAGATGCCAGCTCCTTTCATTCAGTCAGTAGCTTCAATCATTTCTGGACGTTTTTCAATGGCAAAAATCAATGAATATTGTAAATGCACAAACAGTAATTTCTCCGCATTGCAAGGTGCAATTCTGAAATTTTTTGCTTTTTCCTGCTCCTCTTAGCATGATAAAGAAGATTCAAAGAGAGTGAGGTGCCAGCTCCTTTCATTCAGTCAGTAGCTTCAAACATTTCTGGTATATGAATAACATGTTTTTCAATGGCAAAAATCAATGAATATTGTAAATGCACAAACAGTAATTTCTCCGCATTGCAAGGAGCAATTCTGAAATTTTTTGCTTTTTCCTGCTCCTCTTAGCATGATAAAGAAGATTCAAAGAGAGTGAGATGCCAGCTCCTTTCATTCAGTCAGTAGCTTCAATCATTTCTGGACGTTTTTCAATGGCAAAAATCAATGAATATTGTAAATGCACAAACTGTAATTTCTCCGCATTGCAAGGTGCAATTCTGAAATTTTTTGCTTTTTCCTGCTCCTCTTAGCATGATAAAGAAGATTCAAAGAGAGTGAGATGCCAGCTCCTTTCATTCAGTCAGTAGCTTCAATCATTTCTGGACGTTTTTCAATGGCAAAAATCAATGAATATTGTAAATGCACAAACAGTAATTTCTCCGCATTGCAAGGTGCAATTCTGAAATTTTTTGCTTTTTCCTGCGCCTCTTAGCATGATAAAGAAGATTCAAAGAGAGTGAGATGTCAGCTCCTTTCATTCAGTCAGTAGCTTCAATCATTTCTGGTATATGAATAACATGATGTTTTTCAATGGCAAAAATCAATGAATATTGTAAATGCACAAACAGTAATTTCTCCGCATTGCAAGGTGCAATTCTGAAATTTTTTGCTTTTTCCTGCTCCTCTTAGCATGATAAAGAAGATTCAAAGAGAGTGAGATGCCAGCTCCTTTCATTCAGTCAGTAGCTTCAATCATTTCTGGACGTTTTTCAATGGCAAAAATCAATGAATATTGTAAATGCACAAACAGTAATTTCTCCGCATTGCAAGGTGCAATTCTGAAATTTTTTGCTTTTTCCTGCTCCTCTTAGCATGATAAAGAAGATTCAAAGAGAGTGAGGTGCCAGCTCCTTTCATTCAGTCAGTAGCTTCAAACATTTCTGGTATATGAATAACATGTTTTTCAATGGCAAAAATCAATGAATATTGTAAATGCACAAACAGTAATTTCTCCGCATTGCAAGGAGCAATTCTGAAATTTTTTGCTTTTTCCTGCTCCTCTTAGCATGATAAAGAAGATTCAAAGAGAGTGAGATGCCAGCTCCTTTCATTCAGTCAGTAGCTTCAATCATTTCTGGACGTTTTTCAATGGCAAAAATCAATGAATATTGTAAATGCACAAACTGTAATTTCTCCGCATTGCAAGGTGCAATTCTGAAATTTTTTGCTTTTTCCTGCTCCTCTTAGCATGATAAAGAAGATTCAAAGAGAGTGAGATGCCAGCTCCTTTCATTCAGTCAGTAGCTTCAATCATTTCTGGACGTTTTTCAATGGCAAAAATCAATGAATATTGTAAATGCACAAACAGTAATTTCTCCGCATTGCAAGGTGCAATTCTGAAATTTTTTGCTTTTTCCTGCTCCTCTTAGCATGATAAAGAAGATTCAAAGAGAGTGAGATGCCAGCTCCTTTCATTCAGTCAGTAGCTTCAAACATTTCTGGTATATGAATAACATGATGTTTTTCAATGGCAAAAATTAATGAATATTGTAAATGCACAAACAGTAATTTCTCCGCATTGCAAGGTGCAATTCTGAAATTTTTTGCTTTTTCCAGCTCCTCTTAGCATGATAAAGAAGATTCAAAGAGAGTGAGATGCCAGCTCCTTTCATTCAGTCAGTAGCTTCAATCATTTCTGGACGTTTTTCAATGGCAAAAATCAATGAATATTGTAAATGCACAAACAGTAATTTCTCCGCATTGCAAGGTGCAATTCTGAAATTTTTTGCTTTTTCCTGCGCCTCTTAGCATGATAAAGAAGATTCAAAGAGAGTGAGATGTCAGCTCCTTTCATTCAGTCAGTAGCTTCAATCATTTCTGGTATATGAATAACATGATGTTTTTCAATGGCAAAAATCAATGAATATTGTAAATGCACAAACAGTAATTTCTCCGCATTGCAAGGTGCAATTCTGAAATTTTTTGCTTTTTCCTGCTCCTCTTAGCATGATAAAGAAGATTCAAAGAGAGTGAGATGCCAGCTCCTTTCATTCAGTCAGTAGCTTCAATCATTTCTGGACGTTTTTCAATGGCAAAAATCAATGAATATTGTAAATGCACAAACAGTAATTTCTCCGCATTGCAAGGTGCAATTCTGAAATTTTTTGCTTTTTCCTGCTCCTCTTAGCATGATAAAGAAGATTCAAAGAGAGTGAGGTGCCAGCTCCTTTCATTCAGTCAGTAGCTTCAAACATTTCTGGTATATGAATAACATGTTTTTCAATGGCAAAAATCAATGAATATTGTAAATGCACAAACAGTAATTTCTCCGCATTGCAAGGAGCAATTCTGAAATTTTTTGCTTTTTCCTGCTCCTCTTAGCATGATAAAGAAGATTCAAAGAGAGTGAGATGCCAGCTCCTTTCATTCAGTCAGTAGCTTCAATCATTTCTGGACGTTTTTCAATGGCAAAAATCAATGAATATTGTAAATGCACAAACTGTAATTTCTCCGCATTGCAAGGTGCAATTCTGAAATTTTTTGCTTTTTCCTGCTCCTCTTAGCATGATAAAGAAGATTCAAAGAGAGTGAGATGCCAGCTCCTTTCATTCAGTCAGTAGCTTCAATCATTTCTGGACGTTTTTCAATGGCAAAAATCAATGAATATTGTAAATGCACAAACAGTAATTTCTCCGCATTGCAAGGTGCAATTCTGAAATTTTTTGCTTTTTCCTGCTCCTCTTAGCATGATAAAGAAGATTCAAAGAGAGTGAGATGCCAGCTCCTTTCATTCAGTCAGTAGCTTCAAACATTTCTGGTATATGAATAACATGATGTTTTTCAATGGCAAAAATTAATGAATATTGTAAATGCACAAACAGTAATTTCTCCGCATTGCAAGGTGCAATTCTGAAATTTTTTGCTTTTTCCAGCTCCTCTTAGCATGATAAAGAAGATTCAAAGAGAGTGAGATGCCAGCTCCTTTCATTCAGTCAGTAGCTTCAATCATTTCTGGACGTTTTTCAATGGCAAAAATCAATGAATATTGTAAATGCACAAACAGTAATTTCTCCGCATTGCAAGGTGCAATTCTGAAATTTTTTGCTTTATCCTGCTCCTCTTAGCATGATAAAGAAGATTCAAAGAGAGTGAGGTGCCAGCTCCTTTCATTCAGTCAGTAGCTTCAAACATTTCTGGTATATGAATAACATGTTTTTCAATGGCAAAAATCAATGAATATTGTAAATGCACAAACAGTAATTTCTCCGCATTGCAAGGTGCAATTCTGAAATTTTTTGCTTTTTCCTGCTCCTCTTAGCATGATAAAGAAAATTCAAAGAGAGTGAGATGCCAGCTCCTTTCATTCAGTCAGTAGCTTCAATCATTTCTGGACGTTTTTCAATGGCAAAAATCAATGAATATTGTAAATGCACAAACAGTAATTTCTCCGCATTGCAAGGTGCAATTCTGAAATTTTTTGCTTTTTCCTGCTCCTCTTAGCATGATAAAGAAGATTCAAAGAGAGTGAGATGCCAGCTCCTTTCATTCAGTCAGTAGCTTCAATCATTTCTGGACGTTTTTCAATGGCAAAAATCAATGAATATTGTAAATGCACAAACTGTAATTTCTCCGCATTGTAAGGTGCAATTCTGAAATTTTTTGCTTTTTCCTGCTCCTCTTAGCATGATAAAGAAGATTCAAAGAGAGTGAGATGCCAGCTCCTTTCATTCAGTCAGTAGCTTCAATCATTTCTGGACGTTTTTCAATGGCAAAAATCAATGAATATTGTAAATGCACAAACTGTAATTTCTCCGCATTGTAAGGTGCAATTCTGAAATTTTTTGCTTTTTCCTGCTCCTCTTAGCATGATAAAGAAGATTCAAAGAGAGTGAGATGCCAGCTCCTTTCATTCAGTCAGTAGCTTCAATCATTTCTGGACGTTTTTCAATGGCAAAAATCAATGAATATTGTAAATGCACAAACAGTAATTTCTCCGCATTGCAAGGTGCAATTCTGAAATTTTTTGCTTTTTCCTGCTCCTCTTAGCATGATAAAGAAGATTCAAAGAGAGTGAGATGCCAGCTCCTTTCATTCAGTCAGTAGCTTCAAACATTTCTGGTATATGAATAACATGATGTTTTTCAATGGCAAAAATCAATGAATATTGTAAATGCACAAACAGTAATTTCTCCGCATTGCAAGGTGCAAGTCTGAAATTTTTTGCTTTTTCCTGCTCCTCTTAGCATGATAAAGAAGATTCAAAGAGAGTGAGATGCCAGCTACTTTCATTCAGTCAGTAGCTTCAATCATTTCTGGACGTTTTTCAATGGTAAAAATCAATGAATATTGTAAATGCACAAACAGTAATTTCTCCGCATTGCAAGGTGCAATTCTGAAATTTTTTGCTTTTTCCCGCTCCTCTTAGCATGATAAAGAAGATTCAAAGAGAGTGAGATGCCAGCTCCTTTCATTCAGTCAGTAGCTTCAATCATTTCTGGACGTTTTTCAATGGCAAAAATCAATGAATATTGTAAATGCACAAACAGTAATTTCTCCGCATTGCAAGGTGCAATTCTGAAATTTTTTGCTTTTTCCTGCTCCTCTTAGCATGATAAAGAAGATTCAAAGAGAGTGAGATGCCAGCTCCTTTCATTCAGTCAGTAGCTTCAATCATTTCTGGTAAATGAATAACATGATGTTTTTCAATGGCAAAAATCAATGAATTTTGTAAATGCACAAACAGTAATTTCTCCGCATTGCAAGGCGCAATTCTGAAATTGTTTGCTTTTTCCTGCTCCTCTTAGCATGATAAAGAAGATTCAAAGAGAGTGAGATGCCAGCTCCTTTCATTCAGTCAGTAGCTTCAATCATTTCTGGACGTTTTTCAATGGCAAAAATCAATGAATATTGTAAATGCACAAACAGTAATTTCTCCGCATTGCAAGGTGCAATTCTGAAATTTTTTGCTTTTTCCTGCTCCTCTTAGCATGATAAAGAAGATTCAAAGTGAGTGAGATGCCAGCTCCTTTCATTCAGTCAGTAGCTTCAATCATTTCTGGACGTTTTTCAATGGCAAAAATCAATGAATATTGTAAATGTACAAACAGTAATTTCTCCGCATTGCAAGGTGCAATTCTGAAATTTTTTGCTTTTTCCTGCTCCTCTTAGCATGATAAAGAAGATTCAAAGAGAGTGAGGTTCCAGCTCCTTTCATTCAGTCAGTAGCTTCAAACATTTCTGGTATATGAATAACATGTTTTTCAATGGCAAAAATCAATGAATATTGTAAATGCACAAACAGTAATTTCTCCGCATTGCAAGGTGCAATTCTGAAATTTTTTGCTTTTTCCTGCTCCTCTTAACTTGATAAAGAAGATTCAAAGAGAGTGAGATGCCAGCTCCTTTCATTCAGTCAGTAGCTTCAATCATTTCTGGACGTTTTTCAATGGCAAAAATCAATGAATATTGTAAATGCACAAACTGTAATTTCTCCGCATTGTAAGGTGCAATTCTGAAAATTTTTGCTTTTTCCTGCTCCTCTTAGCATGATAAAGAAGATTCAAAGAGAGTGAGATGCCAGCTCCTTTCATTCAGTCAGTAGCTTCAATCATTTCTGGACGTTTTTCAATGGCAAAAATCAATGAATATTGTAAATGCACAAACAGTAATTTCTCCGCATTGCAAGGTGCAATTCTGAAATTTTTTGCTTTTTCCTGCTCCTCTTAGCATGATAAAGAAGATTCAAAGAGAGTGAGATGCCAGCTCCTTTCATTCAGTCAGTAGCTTCAAACATTTCTGGTATATGAATAACATGATGTTTTTCAATGGCAAAAATCAATGAATATTGTAAATGCACAAACAGTAATTTCTCCGCATTGCAAGGTGCAAGTCTGAAATTTTTTGCTTTTTCCTGCTCCTCTTAGCATGATAAAGAAGATTCAAAGAGAGTGAGATGCCAGCTACTTTCATTCAGTCAGTAGCTTCAATCATTTCTGGACGTTTTTCAATGGTAAAAATCAATGAATATTGTAAATGCACAAACAGTAATTTCTCCGCATTGCAAGGTGCAATTCTGAAATTTTTTGCTTTTTCCTGCTCCTCTTAGCATGATAAAGAAGATTCAAAGAGAGTGAGATGCCAGCTCCTTTCATTCAGTCAGTAGCTTCAATCATTTCTGGACGTTTTTCAATGGCAAAAATCAATGAATATTGTAAATGCACAAACAGTAATTTCTTCGCATTGCAAGGTGCAATTCTAAAATGTTTTGCTTTTTCCTGCTCCTCTTAGCATGATAAAGAAGATTCAAAGAGAGTGAGATGCCAGCTCCTTTCATTCAGTCAGTAGCTTCAATCATTTCTGGTAAATGAATAACATGATGTTTTTCAATGGCAAAAATCAATGAATTTTGTAAATGCACAAACAGTAATTTCTCCGCATTGCAAGGTGCAATTCTGAAATTTTTTGCTTTTTCCTGCTCCTCTTAGCATGATAAAGAAGATTCAAAGAGAGTGAGATGCCAGCTCCTTTCATTCAGTCAGTAGCTTCAATCATTTCTGGACGTTTTTCAATGGCAAAAATCAATGAATATTGTAAATGCACAAACAGTAATTTCTCCGCATTGCAAGGTGCAATTCTGAAATTTTTTGCTTTTTCCTGCTCCTCTTAGCATGATAAAGAAGATTCAAAGAGAGTGAGATGCCAGCTCCTTTCATTCAGTCAGTAGCTTCAATCATTTCTGGATGTTTTTCAATGGCAAAAGTCAATGAATATTGTAAATGCACAAACTGTAATTTCTTCGCATTGCAAGGTGCAATTCTGAAATTTTTTGCTTTTCCTGCTCCTCTTAGCATGATAAAGAAGATTCATAGAGAGTGAAATGCCAGCTCCTTTCATTCAGTCAGTAGCTTCAATCATTTCTGGACGTTTTTCAATGGCAAAAATCAATGAATATTGTAATTGCACAAACAGTAATTTCTCCGCATTGCAAGGTGCAATTCTGAAATTTTTTGCTTTTTCCTGCTCCTCTTAGCATGATAAAGAAGATTCAAAGAGAGTGAGATGCCAGCTCCTTTCATTCATTCAGTAGCTTCAAACATTTCTGGTATATGAATAACATGATGTTTTTCAATGGCAAAAATCAATGAATATTGTAAATGCACAAACAGTAATTTCTCCGCATTGCAAGGTGCAATTCTGAAATTTTTTGCTTTTTCCTGCTCCTCTTAGCATGATAAAGAAGATTCAAAGAGAGTGAGATGCCAGCTCCTTTCATTCAGTCAGTAGCTTCAATCATTTCTGGACGTTTTTCAATGTCAAAAATCAATGAATATTGTAAATGCACAAACAGTAATTTCTCCGCATTGCAAGGTGCAATTCTGAAATTTTTTACTTTTTCCTGCTCCTCTTAGCATGATAAAGAAGATTCAAAGAGAGTGAGATGCCAGCTCCTTTCATTCAGTCAGTAGCTTCAATCATTTCTGGACAATTTTCAATGGCAAAAATCAATGAATATTGTAAATGCACAAACTGTAATTTCTCCGCATTGTAAGGTGCAATTCTGAAATTTTTTGCTTTTTCCTGCTCCTCTTAGCATGATAAAGAAGATTCAAAGAGAGTGAGATGCCAGCTCCTTTCATTCAGTCAGTAGCTTCAATCATTTCTGGACGTTTTTCAATGGCAAAAATCAATGAATATTGTAAATGCACAAAGAGTAATTTCTCCGCATTGCAAGGTGCAATTCTGAAATTTTTTGCTTTTTCCTGCTCCTCTTAGCATGATAAAGAAGATTCAAAGAGAGTGAGATGCCAGCTCCTTTCATTCAGTCAGTAGCTTCAAACATTTCTGGTATATGAATAACATGATGTTTTTCAATGGCAAAAATCAATGAATATTGTAAATGCACAAACAGTAATTTCTCCGCATTGCAAGGTGCAAGTCTGAAATTTTTTGCTTTTTCCTGCTCCTCTTAGCATGATAAAGAAGATTCAAAGAGAGTGAGATGCCAGCTACTTTCATTCAGTCAGTAGCTTCAATCATTTCTGGACGTTTTTCAATGGTAAAAATCAATGAATATTGTAAATGCACAAACAGTAATTTCTCCGCATTGCAAGGTGCAATTCTGAAATTTTTTGCTTTTTCCTGCTCCTCTTAGCATGATAAAGAAGATTCAAAGAGAGTGAGATGCCAGCTCCTTTCATTCAGTCAGTAGCTTCAATCATTTCTGGACGTTTTTCAATGGCAAAAATCAATGAATATTGTAAATGCACAAACAGTAATTTCTCCGCATTGCAAGGTGCAATTCTGAAATTTTTTGCTTTTTCCTGCTCCTCTTAGCATGATAAAGAAGTTTCAAAGAGAGTGAGATGCCAGCTCCTTTCATTCAGTCAGTAGCTTCAATCATTTCTGGTAAATGAATAACATGATGTTTTTCAATGGCAAAAATCAATGAATTTTGTAAATGCACAAACACTAATTTCTCCGCATTGCAAGGCGCAATTCTGAAATTTTTTGCTTTTTCCTGCTCCTCTTAGCATGATAAAGAAGATTCAAAGAGAGTGAGATGCCAGCTCCTTTCATTCAGTCAGTAGCTTCAATCATTTCTGAACGTTTTTCAATGGCAAAAATCAATGAATATTGTAAATGCACAAACAGTAATTTCTCCGCATTGCAAGGTGCAATTCTGAAATTTTTTGCTTTTTCCTGCTCCTCTTAGCATGATAAAGAAGATTCAAAGAGAGTGAGATGCCAGCTCCTTTCATTCAGTCAGTAGCTTCAAACATTTCTGGTATATGAATAACATGATGTTTTTCAATGGCAAAAATCAATGAATATTGTAAATGCACAAACAGTAATTTCTCCGCATTGCAAGGTGCAAGTCTGAAATTTTTTGCTTTTTCCTGCTCCTCTTAGCATGATAAAGAAGATTCAAAGAGAGTGAGATGCCAGCTACTTTCATTCAGTCAGTAGCTTCAATCATTTCTGGACGTTTTTCAATGGTAAAAATCAATGAATATTGTAAATGCACAAACAGTAATTTCTCCGCATTGCAAGGTGCAATTCTGAAATTTTTTGCTTTTTCCTGCTCCTCTTAGCATGATAAAGAAGATTCAAAGAGAGTGAGATGCCAGCTCCTTTCATTCAGTCAGTAGCTTCAATCATTTCTGGACGTTTTTCAATGGCAAAAATCAATGAATATTGTAAATGCACAAACAGTAATTTCTCCGCATTGCAAGGTGCAATTCTGAAATTTTTTGCTTTTTCCTGCTCCTCTTAGCATGATAAAGAAGTTTCAAAGAGAGTGAGATGCCAGCTCCTTTCATTCAGTCAGTAGCTTCAATCATTTCTGGTAAATGAATAACATGATGTTTTTCAATGGCAAAAATCAATGAATTTTGTAAATGCACAAACACTAATTTCTCCGCATTGCAAGGCGCAATTCTGAAATTTTTTGCTTTTTCCTGCTCCTCTTAGCATGATAAAGAAGATTCAAAGAGAGTGAGATGCCAGCTCCTTTCATTCAGTCAGTAGCTTCAATCATTTCTGAACGTTTTTCAATGGCAAAAATCAATGAATATTGTAAATGCACAAACAGTAATTTCTCCGCATTGCAAGGTGCAATTCTGAAATTTTTTGCTTTTTCCTGCTCCTCTTAGCATGATAAAGAAGATTCAAAGAGAGTGAGATGCCAGCTCCTTTCATTCAGTCAGTAGCTTCAATCATTTCTGAACGTTTTTCAATGGCAAAAATCAATGAATATTGTAAATGCACAAACAGTAATTTCTCCGCATTGCAAGGTGCAATTCTGAAATTTTTTGCTTTTTCCTGCTCCTCTTAGCATGATAAAGAAGATTCAAAGAGAGTGAGATGCCAGCTCCTTTCATTCAGTCAGTAGCTTCAATCATTTCTGGACGTTTTTCAATGGCAAAAATCAATGAATATTGTAAATGCACAAACAGTAATTTCTCCGCATTGCAAGGTGCAAGTCTGAAATTTTTTGCTTTTTCCTGCTCCTCTTAGCATGATAAAGAAGATTCAAAGAGAGTGAGATGCCAGCTACTTTCATTCAGTCAGTAGCTTCAATCATTTCTGGACGTTTTTCAATGGTAAAAATCAATGAATATTGTAAATGCACAAACAGTAATTTCTCCGCATTGCAAGGTGCAATTCTGAAATTTTTTGCTTTTTCCTGCTCCTCTTAGCATGATAAAGAAGATTCAAAGAGAGTGAGATGCCAGCTCCTTTCATTCAGTCAGTAGCTTCAATCATTTCTGGACGTTTTTCAATGGCAAAAATCAATGAATATTGTAAATGCACAAACAGTAATTTCTCCGCATTGCAAGGTGCAATTCTGAAATTTTTTGCTTTTTCCTGCTCCTCTTAGCATGATAAAGAAGTTTCAAAGAGAGTGAGATGCCAGCTCCTTTCATTCAGTCAGTAGCTTCAATCATTTCTGGTAAATGAATAACATGATGTTTTTCAATGGCAAAAATCAATGAATTTTGTAAATGCACAAACACTAATTTCTCCGCATTGCAAGGCGCAATTCTGAAATTTTTTGCTTTTTCCTGCTCCTCTTAGCATGATAAAGAAGATTCAAAGAGAGTGAGATGCCAGCTCCTTTCATTCAGTCAGTAGCTTCAATCATTTCTGAACGTTTTTCAATGGCAAAAATCAATGAATATTGTAAATGCACAAACAGTAATTTCTCCGCATTGCAAGGTGCAATTCTGAAATTTTTTGCTTTTTCCTGCTCCTCTTAGCATGATAAAGAAGATTCAAAGAGAGTGAGATGCCAGCTCCTTTCATTCAGTCAGTAGCTTCAAACATTTCTGGTATATGAATAACATGATGTTTTTCAATGGCAAAAATCAATGAATATTGTAAATGCACAAACAGTAATTTCTCCGCATTGCAAGGTGCAAGTCTGAAATTTTTTGCTTTTTCCTGCTCCTCTTAGCATGATAAAGAAGATTCAAAGAGAGTGAGATGCCAGCTACTTTCATTCAGTCAGTAGCTTCAATCATTTCTGGACGTTTTTCAATGGTAAAAATCAATGAATATTGTAAATGCACAAACAGTAATTTCTCCGCATTGCAAGGTGCAATTCTGAAATTTTTTGCTTTTTCCTGCTCCTCTTAGCATGATAAAGAAGATTCAAAGAGAGTGAGATGCCAGCTCCTTTCATTCAGTCAGTAGCTTCAATCATTTCTGGACGTTTTTCAATGGCAAAAATCAATGAATATTGTAAATGCACAAACAGTAATTTCTCCGCATTGCAAGGTGCAATTCTGAAATTTTTTGCTTTTTCCTGCTCCTCTTAGCATGATAAAGAAGTTTCAAAGAGAGTGAGATGCCAGCTCCTTTCATTCAGTCAGTAGCTTCAATCATTTCTGGTAAATGAATAACATGATGTTTTTCAATGGCAAAAATCAATGAATTTTGTAAATGCACAAACACTAATTTCTCCGCATTGCAAGGCGCAATTCTGAAATTTTTTGCTTTTTCCTGCTCCTCTTAGCATGATAAAGAAGATTCAAAGAGAGTGAGATGCCAGCTCCTTTCATTCAGTCAGTAGCTTCAATCATTTCTGAACGTTTTTCAATGGCAAAAATCAATGAATATTGTAAATGCACAAACAGTAATTTCTCCGCATTGCAAGGTGCAATTCTGAAATTTTTTGCTTTTTCCTGCTCCTCTTAGCATGATAAAGAAGATTCAAAGAGAGTGAGATGCCAGCTCCTTTCATTCAGTCAGTAGCTTCAATCATTTCTGGACGTTTTTCAATGGCAAAAATCAATGAATATTGTAAATGCACAAACAGTAATTTCTCCGCATTGCAAGGTGCAATTCTGAAATTTTTTGCTTTTTCCTGCTCCTCTTAGCATGATAAAGAAGATTCAAAGAGAGTGAGGTGCCAGCTCCTTTCATTCAGTCAGTAGCTTCAAACATTTCTGGTATATGAATAACATGTTTTTCAATGGCAAAAATCAATGAATATTGTAAATGCACAAACAGTAATTTCTCCGCATTGCAAGGAGCAATTCTGAAATTTTTTGCTTTTTCCTGCTCCTCTTAGCATGATAAAGAAGATTCAAAGAGAGTGAGATGCCAGCTCCTTTCATTCAGTCAGTAGCTTCAATCATTTCTGGACGTTTTTCAATGGCAAAAATCAATGAATATTGTAAATGCACAAACAGTAATTTCTTCGCATTGCAAGGTGCAATTCTGAAATTTTTTGCTTTTTCCTGCTCCTCTTAGCATGATAAAGAAGATTCAAAGAGAGTGAGATGCCAGCTCCTTTCATTCAGTCAGTAGCTTCAATCATTTCTGGACGTTTTTCAAAGGCAAAAATCAATGAATATTGTAAATGCACAAACTGTAATTTCTCCGCATTGCAAGGTGCAATTCTGAAATTTTTTGCTTTTTCCTGCTCCTCTTAGCATGATAAAGAAGATTCAAAGAGAGTGAGATGCCAGCTCCTTTCATTCAGTCAGTAGCTTCAAACATTTCTGGTATATGAATAACATGTTTTTCAATGGCAAAAATCAATGAATATTGTAAATGCACAAACAGTAATTTCTCCGCATTGCAAGGTGCAATTCTGAAATTTTTTGCTTTTTCCTGCTCCTCTTAGCATGATAAAGAAGATTCAAAGAGAGTGAGATGCCAGCTCCTTTCATTCAGTCAGTAGCTTCAAACATTTCTGGTATATGAATAACATGATGTTTTTCAATGGCAAAAATCAATGAATATTGTAAATGCACAAACAGTAATTTCTCCGCATTGCAAGGTGCAATTCTGAAATTTTTTGCTTTTTCCTGCTCCTCTTAGCATGATAAAGAAGATTCAAAGAGAGTGAGATGCCAGCTCCTTTCATTCAGTCAGTAGCTTCAAACATTTCTGGTATATGAATAACATGATGTTTTTCAATGGCAAAAATCAATGAATATTGTAAATGCACAAACAGTAATTTCTCCGCATTGCAAGGTGCAATTCTGAAATTTTTTGCTTTTTCCTGCTCCTCTTAGCATGATAAAGAAGATTCAAAGAGAGTGAGATGCCAGCTCCTTTCATTGAGTCAGTAGCTTCAATCATTTCTGGACTTTTTTCAATGGCAAAAATCATTGAATATTGTAAATGCACAAACAGTAATTTCTCCGCATTGCAAGGTGCAATTCTGAAATTTTTTACTTTTTCCTGCTCCTCTTAGCATGATAAAGAAGATTCAAAGAGAGTGAGATGCCAGCTCCTTTCATTCAGTCAGTAGCTTCAATCATTTCTGGACGTTTTTCAATGGCAAAAATCAATGAATATTGTAAATGCACAAACAGTAATTTCTCCGCATTGCAAGGTGCAAGTCTGAAATTTTTTGCTTTTTCCTGCTCCTCTTAGCATGATAAAGAAGATTCAAAGAGAGTGAGATGCCAGCTACTTTCATTCAGTCAGTAGCTTCAATCATTTCTGGACGTTTTTCAATGGTAAAAATCAATGAATATTGTAAATGCACAAACAGTAATTTCTCCGCATTGCAAGGTGCAATTCTGAAATTTTTTGCTTTTTCCTGCTCCTCTTAGCATGATAAAGAAGATTCAAAGAGAGTGAGATGCCAGCTCCTTTCATTCAGTCAGTAGCTTCAATCATTTCTGGACGTTTTTCAATGGCAAAAATCAATGAATATTGTAAATGCACAAACAGTAATTTCTCCGCATTGCAAGGTGCAATTCTGAAATTTTTTGCTTTTTCCTGCTCCTCTTAGCATGATAAAGAAGTTTCAAAGAGAGTGAGATGCCAGCTCCTTTCATTCAGTCAGTAGCTTCAATCATTTCTGGTAAATGAATAACATGATGTTTTTCAATGGCAAAAATCAATGAATTTTGTAAATGCACAAACACTAATTTCTCCGCATTGCAAGGCGCAATTCTGAAATTTTTTGCTTTTTCCTGCTCCTCTTAGCATGATAAAGAAGATTCAAAGAGAGTGAGATGCCAGCTCCTTTCATTCAGTCAGTAGCTTCAATCATTTCTGAACGTTTTTCAATGGCAAAAATCAATGAATATTGTAAATGCACAAACAGTAATTTCTCCGCATTGCAAGGTGCAATTCTGAAATTTTTTGCTTTTTCCTGCTCCTCTTAGCATGATAAAGAAGATTCAAAGAGAGTGAGATGCCAGCTCCTTTCATTCAGTCAGTAGCTTCAAACATTTCTGGTATATGAATAACATGATGTTTTTCAATGGCAAAAATCAATGAATATTGTAAATGCACAAACAGTAATTTCTCCGCATTGCAAGGTGCAAGTCTGAAATTTTTTGCTTTTTCCTGCTCCTCTTAGCATGATAAAGAAGATTCAAAGAGAGTGAGATGCCAGCTACTTTCATTCAGTCAGTAGCTTCAATCATTTCTGGACGTTTTTCAATGGTAAAAATCAATGAATATTGTAAATGCACAAACAGTAATTTCTCCGCATTGCAAGGTGCAATTCTGAAATTTTTTGCTTTTTCCTGCTCCTCTTAGCATGATAAAGAAGATTCAAAGAGAGTGAGATGCCAGCTCCTTTCATTCAGTCAGTAGCTTCAATCATTTCTGGACGTTTTTCAATGGCAAAAATCAATGAATATTGTAAATGCACAAACAGTAATTTCTCCGCATTGCAAGGTGCAATTCTGAAATTTTTTGCTTTTTCCTGCTCCTCTTAGCATGATAAAGAAGTTTCAAAGAGAGTGAGATGCCAGCTCCTTTCATTCAGTCAGTAGCTTCAATCATTTCTGGTAAATGAATAACATGATGTTTTTCAATGGCAAAAATCAATGAATTTTGTAAATGCACAAACACTAATTTCTCCGCATTGCAAGGCGCAATTCTGAAATTTTTTGCTTTTTCCTGCTCCTCTTAGCATGATAAAGAAGATTCAAAGAGAGTGAGATGCCAGCTCCTTTCATTCAGTCAGTAGCTTCAATCATTTCTGAACGTTTTTCAATGGCAAAAATCAATGAATATTGTAAATGCACAAACAGTAATTTCTCCGCATTGCAAGGTGCAATTCTGAAATTTTTTGCTTTTTCCTGCTCCTCTTAGCATGATAAAGAAGATTCAAAGAGAGTGAGATGCCAGCTCCTTTCATTCAGTCAGTAGCTTCAATCATTTCTGGACGTTTTTCAATGGCAAAAATCAATGAATATTGTAAATGCACAAACAGTAATTTCTCCGCATTGCAAGGTGCAATTCTGAAATTTTTTGCTTTTTCCTGCTCCTCTTAGCATGATAAAGAAGATTCAAAGAGAGTGAGGTGCCAGCTCCTTTCATTCAGTCAGTAGCTTCAAACATTTCTGGTATATGAATAACATGTTTTTCAATGGCAAAAATCAATGAATATTGTAAATGCACAAACAGTAATTTCTCCGCATTGCAAGGAGCAATTCTGAAATTTTTTGCTTTTTCCTGCTCCTCTTAGCATGATAAAGAAGATTCAAAGAGAGTGAGATGCCAGCTCCTTTCATTCAGTCAGTAGCTTCAATCATTTCTGGACGTTTTTCAATGGCAAAAATCAATGAATATTGTAAATGCACAAACAGTAATTTCTCCGCATTGCAAGGTGCAATTCTGAAATTTTTTGCTTTTTCCTGCTCCTCTTAGCATGATAAAGAAGATTCAAAGAGAGTGAGATGCCAGCTCCTTTCATTCAGTCAGTAGCTTCAATCATTTCTGGACGTTTTTCAAAGGCAAAAATCAATGAATATTGTAAATGCACAAACTGTAATTTCTCCGCATTGCAAGGTGCAATTCTGAAATTTTTTGCTTTTTCCTGCTCCTCTTAGCATGATAAAGAAGATTCAAAGAGAGTGAGATGCCAGCTCCTTTCATTCAGTCAGTAGCTTCAAACATTTCTGGTATATGAATAACATGTTTTTCAATGGCAAAAATCAATGAATATTGTAAATGCACAAACAGTAATTTCTCCGCATTGCAAGGTGCAATTCTGAAATTTTTTGCTTTTTCCTGCTCCTCTTAGCATGATAAAGAAGATTCAAAGAGAGTGAGATGCCAGCTCCTTTCATTCAGTCAGTAGCTTCAAACATTTCTGGTATATGAATAACATGATGTTTTTCAATGGCAAAAATCAATGAATATTGTAAATGCACAAACAGTAATTTCTCCGCATTGCAAGGTGCAATTCTGAAATTTTTTGCTTTTTCCTGCTCCTCTTAGCATGATAAAGAAGATTCAAAGAGAGTGAGATGCCAGCTCCTTTCATTCAGTCAGTAGCTTCAAACATTTCTGGTATATGAATAACATGATGTTTTTCAATGGCAAAAATCAATGAATATTGTAAATGCACAAACAGTAATTTCTCCGCATTGCAAGGTGCAATTCTGAAATTTTTTGCTTTTTCCTGCTCCTCTTAGCATGATAAAGAAGATTCAAAGAGAGTGAGATGCCAGCTCCTTTCATTGAGTCAGTAGCTTCAATCATTTCTGGACTTTTTTCAATGGCAAAAATCATTGAATATTGTAAATGCACAAACAGTAATTTCTCCGCATTGCAAGGTGCAATTCTGAAATTTTTTACTTTTTCCTGCTCCTCTTAGCATGATAAAGAAGATTCAAAGAGAGTGAGATGCCAGCTCCTTTCATTCAGTCAGTAGCTTCAATCATTTCTGGTATATGAATAACATGATGTTTTTCAATGGCAAAAATCAATGAATATTGTAAATGCACAAACAGTAATTTCTCCGCATTGCAAGGTGCAATTCTGAAATTTTTTGTTTTTTCCTGCTCCTCTTAGCATGATAAAGAAGATTCAAAGAGAGTGAGATGCCAGCTCCTTTCATTCAGTCAGTAGCTTCAAACATTTCTGGTATATGAATAACATGATGTTTTTCAATGGCAAAAATCAATGAATATTGTAAATGCACAAACAGTAATTTCTCCGCATTGCAAGGTGCAATTCTGAAATTTTTTGCTTTTTCCTGCTCCTCTTAGCATGTTAAAGAAGATTCAAAGAGAGTGAGATGCCAGCTCCTTTCGTTCAGTCAGTAGCCTCAATCATTTCTGGACGTTTTTCAATGGTAAACATCAATGAATATTGTAAATGCACAAACAGTAATTTCTCCGCATTGCAAGGTGCAATTCTGAAATTTTTTGCTTTTTCCTGCTCCTCTTAGCATGATAAAGAAGATTCAAAGAGAGTGAGATGCCAGCTCCTTTCATTCAGTCAGTAGCTTCAAACATTTCTGGTATATGAATAACATGATGTTTTTCAATGGCAAAAATCAATGAATATTGTAAATGCACAAACAGTAATTTCTCCGCATTGCAAGGTGCAATTCTGAAATTTTTTGCTTTTTCCTGCTCCTCTTAGCATGATAAAGAAGATTCAAAGAGAGTGAGATGCCAGCTCCTTTCATTCAGTCAGTAGCTTCAATCATTTCTGGACGTTTTTCAATGGCAAAAATCAATGAATATTGCAAATGCACAAACAGTAATTTCTCCGCATTGCAAGGTGCAATTCTGAAATTTTTTGCTTTTTCCTGCTCCTCTTAGCATGATAAACAAGATTCAAAGAGAGTGAGATGCCAGCTCCTTTCATTCAGTCAGTAGCTTCAATCATTTCTGGACGTTTTTCAATGGCAAAAATCAATGAATATTGTAAATGCACAAACAGTAATTTCTCCGCATTGCAAGGTGCAATTCTGAAATTTTTTGCTTTTACCTGCTCCTCTTAGCATGATAAAGAAGATTCAAAGAGAGTGAGATGCCAGCTCCTTTCATTCAGTCAGTAGCTTCAATCATTTCTGGACGTTTTTCAATGGCAAAAATCAATGAATATTGTAAATGCACAAACAGTAATTTCTCCGCATTGCAAGGTGCAATTCTGAAATTTTTTGCTTTTTCCTGCTCCTCTTAGCATGATAAAGAAGTTTCAAAGAGAGTGAGATGCCAGCTCCTTTCATTCAGTCAGTAGCTTCAATCATTTCTGGTAAATGAATAACATGATGTTTTTCAATGGCAAAAATCAATGAATTTTGTAAATGCACAAACACTAATTTCTCCGCATTGCAAGGCGCAATTCTGAAATTTTTTGCTTTTTCCTGCTCCTCTTAGCATGATAAAGAAGATTCAAAGAGAGTGAGATGCCAGCTCCTTTCATTCAGTCAGTAGCTTCAATCATTTCTGAACGTTTTTCAATGGCAAAAATCAATGAATATTGTAAATGCACAAACAGTAATTTCTCCGCATTGCAAGGTGCAATTCTGAAATTTTTTGCTTTTTCCTGCTCCTCTTAGCATGATAAAGAAGATTCAAAGAGAGTGAGATGCCAGCTCCTTTCATTCAGTCAGTAGCTTCAAACATTTCTGGTATATGAATAACATGATGTTTTTCAATGGCAAAAATCAATGAATATTGTAAATGCACAAACAGTAATTTCTCCGCATTGCAAGGTGCAAGTCTGAAATTTTTTGCTTTTTCCTGCTCCTCTTAGCATGATAAAGAAGATTCAAAGAGAGTGAGATACCAGCTACTTTCATTCAGTCAGTAGCTTCAATCATTTCTGGACGTTTTTCAATGGTAAAAATCAATGAATATTGTAAATGCACAAACAGTAATTTCTCCGCATTGCAAGGTGCAATTCTGAAATTTTTTGCTTTTTCCTGCTCCTCTTAGCATGATAAAGAAGATTCAAAGAGAGTGAGATGCCAGCTCCTTTCATTCAGTCAGTAGCTTCAATCATTTCTGGACGTTTTTCAATGGCAAAAATCAATGAATATTGTAAATGCACAAACAGTAATTTCTCCGCATTGCAAGGTGCAATTCTGAAATTTTTTGCTTTTTCCTGCTCCTCTTAGCATGATAAAGAAGTTTCAAAGAGAGTGAGATGCCAGCTCCTTTCATTCAGTCAGTAGCTTCAATCATTTCTGGTAAATGAATAACATGATGTTTTTCAATGGCAAAAATCAATGAATTTTGTAAATGCACAAACACTAATTTCTCCGCATTGCAAGGCGCAATTCTGAAATTTTTTGCTTTTTCCTGCTCCTCTTAGCATGATAAAGAAGATTCAAAGAGAGTGAGATGCCAGCTCCTTTCATTCAGTCAGTAGCTTCAATCATTTCTGAACGTTTTTCAATGGCAAAAATCAATGAATATTGTAAATGCACAAACAGTAATTTCTCCGCATTGCAAGGTGCAATTCTGAAATTTTTTGCTTTTTCCTGCTCCTCTTAGCATGATAAAGAAGATTCAAAGAGAGTGAGATGCCAGCTCCTTTCATTCAGTCAGTAGCTTCAATCATTTCTGGACGTTTTTCAATGGCAAAAATCAATGAATATTGTAAATGCACAAACAGTAATTTCTCCGCATTGCAAGGTGCAATTCTGAAATTTTTTGCTTTTTCCTGCTCCTCTTAGCATGATAAAGAAGATTCAAAGAGAGTGAGGTGCCAGCTCCTTTCATTCAGTCAGTAGCTTCAAACATTTCTGGTATATGAATAACATGTTTTTCAATGGCAAAAATCAATGAATATTGTAAATGCACAAACAGTAATTTCTCCGCATTGCAAGGAGCAATTCTGAAATTTTTTGCTTTTTCCTGCTCCTCTTAGCATGATAAAGAAGATTCAAAGAGAGTGAGATGCCAGCTCCTTTCATTCAGTCAGTAGCTTCAATCATTTCTGGACGTTTTTCAATGGCAAAAATCAATGAATATTGTAAATGCACAAACAGTAATTTCTCCGCATTGCAAGGTGCAATTCTGAAATTTTTTGCTTTTTCCTGCTCCTCTTAGCATGATAAAGAAGATTCAAAGAGAGTGAGATGCCAGCTCCTTTCATTCAGTCAGTAGCTTCAATCATTTCTGGACGTTTTTCAAAGGCAAAAATCAATGAATATTGTAAATGCACAAACTGTAATTTCTCCGCATTGCAAGGTGCAATTCTGAAATTTTTTGCTTTTTCCTGCTCCTCTTAGCATGATAAAGAAGATTCAAAGAGAGTGAGATGCCAGCTCCTTTCATTCAGTCAGTAGCTTCAAACATTTCTGGTATATGAATAACATGTTTTTCAATGGCAAAAATCAATGAATATTGTAAATGCACAAACAGTAATTTCTCCGCATTGCAAGGTGCAATTCTGAAATTTTTTGCTTTTTCCTGCTCCTCTTAGCATGATAAAGAAGATTCAAAGAGAGTGAGATGCCAGCTCCTTTCATTCAGTCAGTAGCTTCAAACATTTCTGGTATATGAATAACATGATGTTTTTCAATGGCAAAAATCAATGAATATTGTAAATGCACAAACAGTAATTTCTCCGCATTGCAAGGTGCAATTCTGAAATTTTTTGCTTTTTCCTGCTCCTCTTAGCATGATAAAGAAGATTCAAAGAGAGTGAGATGCCAGCTCCTTTCATTCAGTCAGTAGCTTCAAACATTTCTGGTATATGAATAACATGATGTTTTTCAATGGCAAAAATCAATGAATATTGTAAATGCACAAACAGTAATTTCTCCGCATTGCAAGGTGCAATTCTGAAATTTTTTGCTTTTTCCTGCTCCTCTTAGCATGATAAAGAAGATTCAAAGAGAGTGAGATGCCAGCTCCTTTCATTGAGTCAGTAGCTTCAATCATTTCTGGACTTTTTTCAATGGCAAAAATCATTGAATATTGTAAATGCACAAACAGTAATTTCTCCGCATTGCAAGGTGCAATTCTGAAATTTTTTACTTTTTCCTGCTCCTCTTAGCATGATAAAGAAGATTCAAAGAGAGTGAGATGCCAGCTCCTTTCATTCAGTCAGTAGCTTCAATCATTTCTGGTATATGAATAACATGATGTTTTTCAATGGCAAAAATCAATGAATATTGTAAATGCACAAACAGTAATTTCTCCGCATTGCAAGGTGCAATTCTGAAATTTTTTGTTTTTTCCTGCTCCTCTTAGCATGATAAAGAAGATTCAAAGAGAGTGAGATGCCAGCTCCTTTCATTCAGTCAGTAGCTTCAAACATTTCTGGTATATGAATAACATGATGTTTTTCAATGGCAAAAATCAATGAATATTGTAAATGCACAAACAGTAATTTCTCCGCATTGCAAGGTGCAATTCTGAAATTTTTTGCTTTTTCCTGCTCCTCTTAGCATGTTAAAGAAGATTCAAAGAGAGTGAGATGCCAGCTCCTTTCGTTCAGTCAGTAGCCTCAATCATTTCTGGACGTTTTTCAATGGTAAAAATCAATGAATATTGTAAATGCACAAACAGTAATTTCTCCGCATTGCAAGGTGCAATTGTGAAATTTTTTGCTTTTTCCTGCTCCTCTTAGCATGATAAAGAAGATTCAAAGAGAGTGAGATGCCAGCTCCTTTCATTCAGTCAGTAGCTTCAAACATTTCTGGTATATGAATAACATGATGTTTTTCAATGGCAAAAATCAATGAATATTGTAAATGCACAAACAGTAATTTCTCCGCATTGCAAGGTGCAATTCTGAAATTTTTTGCTTTTTCCTGCTCCTCTTAGCATGATAAAGAAGATTCAAAGAGAGTGAGATGCCAGCTCCTTTCATTCAGTCAGTAGCTTCAATCATTTCTGGACGTTTTTCAATGGCAAAAATCAATGAATATTGCAAATGCACAAACAGTAATTTCTCCGCATTGCAAGGTGCAATTCTGAAATTTTTTGCTTTTTCCTGCTCCTCTTAGCATGATAAACAAGATTCAAAGAGAGTGAGATGCCAGCTCCTTTCATTCAGTCAGTAGCTTCAATCATTTCTGGACGTTTTTCAATGGCAAAAATCAATGAATATTGTAAATGCACAAACAGTAATTTCTCCGCATTGCAAGGTGCAATTCTGAAATTTTTTGCTTTTACCTGCTCCTCTTAGCATGATAAAGAAGATTCAAAGAGAGTGAGATGCCAGCTCCTTTCATTCAGTCAGTAGCTTCAATCATTTCTGGACGTTTTTCAATGGCAAAAATCAATGAATATTGTAAATGCACAAACAGTAATTTCTCCGCATTGCAAGTTGCAATTCTGAAATTTTTTGCTTTTTCCTGCTCCTCTTAGCATGATAAAGAAGATTCAAAGAGAGTGAGATGCCAGCTCCTTTCATTCAGTCAGTAGCTTCAAACATTTCTGGTATATGAATAACATGATGTTTTTCAATGGCAAAAATCAATGAATATTGTAAATGCACAAACAGTAATTTCTCCGCATTGCAAGGTGCAATTCTGAAATTTTTTGCTTTTTCCTGCTCCTCTTAGCATGATAAAGAAGATTCAAAGAGAGTGAGATGCCAGCTCCTTTCGTTCAGTCAGTAGCTTCAATCATTTCTGGACGTTTTTCAATGGCAAAAATCATTGAATATTATAAATGCACAAACAGTAATTTCTCCGCATTGCATAGTGCAATTCTGAAATTTTTTACTTTTTCCTGCTCCTCTTAGCATGATAAAGAAGATTCAAAGAGAGTGAGATGCCAGCTCCTTTCATTCAGTCAGTAGCTTCAATCATTTCTGGTATATGAATAACATGATGTTTTTCAATGGCAAAAATCAATGAATATTGTAAATGCACAAACAGTAATTTCTCCGCATTGCAAGGTGCAATTCTGAAATTTTTTGCTTTTTCCTGCTCCTCTTAGCATGATAAAGAAGATTCAAAGAGAGTGAGATGCCAGCTCCTTTCATTCAGTCAGTAGCTTCAATAATTTCTGGACGTTTTTCAATGGCAAAAATCAATGAATATTGTAAATGCACAAACAGTAATTTCTCCGCATTGCAAGGTGCAATTCTGAAATTTTTTGCTTTTTCCTGCTCCTCTTAGCATGATAAACATGATTCAAAGAGAGTGAGATGCCAGCTCCTTTCATTCAGTCAGTAGCTTCAATCATTTCTGGACGTTTTTCAATGGCAAAAATCAATGAATATTGTAAATGCACAAACAGTAATTTCTCCGCATTGCAAGGTGCAATTATGAAATTTTTTGCTTTTTCCTGCTCCTCTTAGCATGATAAAGAAGATTCAAAGAGAGTGAGATGCCAGCTCCTTTCATTCAGTCAGTAGCTTCAAACATTTCTGGTATATGAATAACATGATGTTTTTCAATGGCAAAAATCAATGAATATTGTAAATGCACAAACAGTAATTTCTCCGCATTGCAAGGTGCAATTCTGAAATTTTTTGCTTTTTCCTGCTCCTCTTAGCATGATAAAGAAGATTCAAAGAGAGTGAGATGCCAGCTCCTTTCATTCAGTCAGTAGCTTCAATCATTTCTGGATGTTTTTCAATGGCAAAAATCAATGAATATTGTAAATGCACAAACAGTAATTTCTCCGCATTGCAAGGTGCAATTCTGAAATTTTTTGCTTTTTCCTGCTCCTCTTAGCATGATAAACAAGATTCAAAGAGAGTGAGATGCCAGCTCCTTTCATTCAGTCAGTAGCTTCAATCATTTCTGGACGTTTTTCAATGGCAAAAATCAATGAATATTGTAAATGCACAAACAGTAATTTCTCCGCATTGCAAGGTGCAATTCTGAAATTTTTTGCTTTTTCCTGCTCCTCTTAGCATGATAAAGAAGATTCAAAGAGAGTGAGATGCCAGCTCCTTTCATTCAGTCAGTAGCTTCAAACATTTCTGGTATATGAATAACATGATGTTTTTCAATGGCAAAAATCAATGAATATTGTAAATGCACAAACAGTAATTTCTCCGCATTGTAAGGTGCAAGTCTGAAATTTTTTGCTTTTTCCTGCTCCTCTTAGCATGATAAAGAAGATTCAAAGAGAGTGAGATGCCAGCTACTTTCATTCAGTCAGTAGCTTCAATCATTTCTGGACGTTTTTCAATGGTAAAAATCAATGAATATTGTAAATGCACAAACAGTAATTTCTCCACATTGCAAGGTGCAATTCTGAAATTTTTTGCTTTTTCCTGCTCCTCTTAGCATGATAAAGAAGATTCAAAGAGAGTGAGATGCCAGCTCCTTTCATTCAGTCAGTAGCTTCAAACATTTCTGGTATATGAATAACATGATGTTTTTCAATGGCAAAAATCAATGAATATTGTAAATGCACAAACAGTAATTTCTCCGCATTGCAAGGTGCAATTCTGAAATTTTTTGCTTTTTCCTGCTCCTCTTAGCATGATAAAGAAGATTCAAAGAGAGTGAGATGCCAGCTCCTTTCATTCAGTCAGTAGCTTCAATCATTTCTGGATGTTTTTCAATGGCAAAAATCAATGAATATTGTAAATGCACAAACTGTAATTTCTCCGCATTGCAAGGTGCAATTCTGAAATTTTTTGCTTTTTCCTGCTCCTCTTAGCATAATAAAGAAGATTCAAAGAGAGTGAGATGCCAGCTCCTTTCATTCAGTCAGTAGCTTCAATCATTTCTGGACGTTTTTCAATGGCAAAAATCAATGAATATTGTAAATGCACAAACAGTAATTTCTCCGCATTGCAAGGTGCAATTCTGAAATTTTTTGCTTTTTCCTGCTCCTCTTAGCATGATAAAGAAGATTCAAAGAGAGTGAGATGCCAGCTGCTTTCATTCAGTCAGTACCTTCAATCATTTCTGGACGTTTTTCAATGGCAAAAATCAATGAATATTGTAAATGCACAAACAGTAATTTCTCCGCATTGCAAGGTGCAATTCTGAAATTTTTTGCTTTTTCCCGCTCCTCTTAGCATGATAAAGATTCAAAGAGAGTGAGGTGCCAGCTCCTTTCATTCAGTCAGTAGCTTCAAACATTTCTGGTATATGAATAACATGTTTTTCAATGGCAAAAATCAATGAATATTGTAAATGCACAAACAGTAATTTCTCCGCATTGCAAGGTGCAATTCTGAAATTTTTTGCTTTTTCCTGCTCCTCTTAGCATGATAAAGAAGATTCAAAGAGAGTGAGATGCCAGCTCCTTTCATTCAGTCAGTAGCTTCAAACATTTCTGGTATATGAATAACATGATGTTTTTCAATGGCAAAAATCAATGAATATTGTAAATGCACAAACAGTAATTTCTCCGCATTGCAAGGTGCAATTCTGAAATTTTTTGCTTTTTCCTGCTCCTCTTAGCATGATAAAGAAGATTCAAAGAGAGTGAGATGCCAGCTCCTTTCATTCAGTCAGTAGCTTCAATCATTTCTGAATGTTTTTCAATGGCAAAAATCAATGAATATTGTAAATGCACAAACTGTAATTTCTCCGCATTGCAAGGTGCAATTCTGAAATTTTTTGCTTTTTCCTGCTCCTCTTAGCATGATAAAGAAGATTCAAAGAGAGTGAGATGCCAGCTCCTTTCATTCAGTCAGTAGCTTCAATCATTTCTGGACGTTTTTCAATGGCAAAAATCAATGAATATTGTAAATGCACAAACAGTAATTTCTCCGCATTGCAAGGTGCAATTCTGAAATTTTTTGCTTTTTCCTGCTCCTCTTAGCATGATAAAGAAGATTCAAAGAGAGTGAGATGCCAGCTCCTTTCATTCAGTCAGTACCTTCAATCATTTCTGGACGTTTTTCAATGGCAAAAATCAATGAAAATTGTAAATGCACAAACAGTAATTTCTCCGCATTGCAAGGTGCGATTCTGAAATTTTTTGCTTTTTCCTGCTCCTCTTAGCATGATAAAGAAGATTCAAAGAGAGTGAGATGCCAGCTCCTTTCATTCAGTCAGTAGCTTCAAACATTTCTGGTATATGAATAACATGATGTTTTTCAATGGCAAAAATCAATGAATATTGTAAATGCACAAACAGTAATTTCTCCGCATTGCAAGGTGCAAGTCTGAAATTTTTTGCTTTTTCCTGCTCCTCTTAGCATGATAAAGAAGATTCAAAGAGAGTGAGATGCCAGCTACTTTCATTCAGTCAGTAGCTTCAATCATTTCTGGACCTTTTTCAATGGTAAAAATCAATGAATATTGTAAATGCACAAACAGTAATTTCTCCACATTGCAAGGTGCAATTCTGAAATTTTTTGCTTTTTCCTGCTCCTCTTAGCATGATAAAGAAGATTCAAAGAGAGTGAGATGCCAGCTCCTTTCATTCAGTCAGTATCTTCAATCATTTCTGGAATATGAATAACATGATGTTTTTCAATGGCAAAAATCAATGAATATTTTAAATGCACAAACAGTAATTTCTCCGCATTGCAAGGTGCAATTCTGAAATTTTTTGCTTTTTCCTGCTCCTCTTAGCATGATAAAGAAGATTCAAAGAGAGTGAGATGCCAGCTCCTTTCATTCAGTCAGTAGCTTCAATCATTTCTGGACGTTTTTCAATGGCAAAAATCAATGAATATTGTAAATGCACAAACAGTAATTTCTCCGCATTGCAAGGTGCAATTCTGAAATTTTTTGCTTTTTCCTGCTCCTCTTAGCATGATAAACAAGATTCAAAGAGAGTGAGATGCCAGCTCCTTTCATTCAGTCAGTAGCTTCAATCATTTCTGGACGTTTTTCAATGGCAAAAATCAATGAATATTGTAAATGCACAAACAGTAATTTCTCCGCATTGCAAGGTGCAATTCTGAAATTTTTTGCTTTTTCCTGCTCCTCTTAGCATGATAAAGAAGATTCAAAGAGAGTGAGATGCCAGCTCCTTTCATTCAGTCAGTAGCTTCAAACATTTCTGGTATATGAATAACATGATGTTTTTCAATGGCAAAAATCAATGAATATTGTAAATGCACAAACAGTAATTTCTCCGCATTGCAAGGTGCAAGTCTGAAATTTTTTGCTTTTTCCTGCTCCTCTTAGCATGATAAAGAAGATACAAAGAGAGTGAGATGCCAGCTACTTTCATTCAGTCAGTAGCTTCAATCATTTCTGGATGTTTTTCAATGGTAAAAATCAATGAATATTGTAAATGCACAAACAGTAATTTCTCCACATTGCAAGGTGCAATTCTGAAATTTTTTGCTTTTTCCTGCTCCTCTTAGCATGATAAAGAAGATTAAAAGAGAGTGAGATGCCAGCTCCTTTCATTCAGTCAGTAGCTTCAAACATTTCTGGTATATGAATAACATGATGTTTTTCAATGGCAAAAATCAATGAATATTGTAAATGCACAAACAGTAATTTCTCTGCATTGCAAGGTGCAATTCTGAAATTTTTTGCTTTTTCCTGCTCCTCTTAGCATGATAAAGAAGATTCAAAGAGAGTGAGATGCCAGCTACTTTCATTCAGTCAGTAGCTTCAATCATTTCTGGATGTTTTTCAATGGTAAAAATCAATGAATATTGTAAATGCACAAACAGTAATTTCTCCACATTGCAAGGTGCAATTCTGAAATTTTTTGCTTTTTCCTGCTCCTCTTAGCATGATAAAGAAGATTCAAAGAGAGTGAGATGCCAGCTCCTTTCATTCAGTCAGTAGCTTCAAACATTTCTGGTATATGAATAACATGATGTTTTTCAATGGCAAAAATCAATGAATATTGTAAATGCACAAACAGTAATTTCTCCGCATTGCAAGGTGCAATTCTGAAATTTTTTCCTTTTTCCTGCTCCTCTTAGCATGATAAAGAAGATTCAAAGAGAGTGAGATGCCAGCTCCTTTCATTCAGTCAGTAGCTTCAAACATTTCTGGTATATGAATAACATGATGTTTTTCAATGGCAAAAATCAATGAATATTGTAAATGCACAAACAGTAATTTATCCGCATTGCAAGGTGCAATTCTGAAATTTTTTGCTTTTTCCTGCTCCTCTTAGCATGATAAAGAATATTCAAAGAGAGTGAGATGCCAGCTCCTTTCATTCAGTCAGTAGCTTCAATCATTTCTGGATGTTTTTCAATGGCAAAAATCAATGAATATTGTAAATGCACAAACTGTAATTTCTTCGCATTGCAAGGTGCAATTCTGAAATTTTTTGTTTTTTCCTGCTCCTCTTAGCATGATAAAGAAGATTCAAAGAGAGTGAGATGCCAGCTCCTTTCATTCAGTCAGTAGCTTCAATCATTTCTGGACGTTTTTCAATGGCAAAAATCAATGAATATTGTAAATGCACAAACAGTAATTTCTCCGCATTGCAAGGTGCAATTCTGAAATTTTTTGCTTTTTCCTGCTCCTCTTAGCATGATAAAGAAGATTCAAAGAGAGTGAGATGCCAGCTCCTTTCATTCAGTCAGTACCTTCAATCATTTCTGGATGTTTTTCAATGGCAAAAATCAATGAATATTGTAAATGCACAAACAGTAATTTCTCCGCATTGCAAGGTGCAATTCTGAAATTTTTTGCTTTTTCCCGCTCCTCTTAGCATGATAAAGAAGATTCAAAGAGAGTGAGGTGCCAGCTCCTTTCATTCAGTCACTAGCTTCAAACATTTCTGGTATATGAATAACATGTTTTTCAATGGCAAAAATCAATGAATATTGTAAATGCACAAACAGTAATTTCTCCGCATTGCAAGGTGCAATTCTGACATTTTTTGATTTTTCCTGCTCCTCTTAGCATGATAAAGAAGATTCAAAGAGAGTGAGATGCCAGCTCCTTTCATTCAGTCAGTAGCTTCAATCATTTCTGGACGTTTTTCAATGGCAAAAATCAATGAATATTGTAAATGCACAAACAGTAATTTCTCCGCATTGCAAGGTGCAATTCTGAAATTTTTTGCTTTTTCCTGCTCCTCTTAGCATGATAAAGAAGATTCAAAGAGAGTGAGATGCCAGCTCCTTTCATTCAGTCAGTAGCTTCAATCATTTCTGGACGTTTTTCAATGGCAAAAATCAATGAATATTGTAAATGCACAAACAGTAATTTCTCCGCATTGCAAGGTGCAATTCTGAAATTTTTTGCTTTTTCCTGCTCCTCTTAGCATGATAAAGAAGATTCAAAGAGAGTGAGATGCCAGATCCTTTCATTCAGTCAGTAGCTTCAAACATTTCTGGTATATGAATAACATGATGTTTTTCAATGGCAAAAATCAATGAATATTGTAAATGCACAAACAGTAATTTCTCCGCATTGCAAGGTGCAAGTCTGAAATTTTTTGCTTTTTCCTGCTCCTCTTAGCATGGTAAAGAAGATTCAAAGAGAGTGAGATGCCAGCTACTTTCATTCAGTCAGTAGCTTCAATCATTTCTGGACGTTTTTCAATGGTAAAAATCAATGAATATTGTAAATGCACAAACAGTAATTTCTCCACATTGCAAGGTGCAATTCTGAAATTTTTTGCTTTTTCCTGCTCCTCTTAGCATGATAAAGAAGATTCAAAGAGAGTGAGATGCCAGCTCCTTTCATTCAGTCAGTAGCTTCAAACATTTCTGGTATATGAATAACATGATGTTTTTCAATGGCAAAAATCAATGAATATTGTAAATGCACAAACAGTAATTTCTCCGCATTGCAAGGTGCAATTCTGAAATTTTTTGCTTTTTCCTGCTCCTCTTAGCATGATAAAGAAGATTCAAAGAGAGTGAGATGCCAGCTCCTTTCATTCAGTCAGTAGCTTCAAACATTTCTGGTATATGAATAACATGATGTTTTTCAATGGCAAAAATCAATGAATATTGTAAATGCACAAACAGTAATTTCTCCGCATTGCAAGGTGCAATTCTGAAATTTTTTGCTTTTTCCTGCTCCTCTTAGCATGATAAAGAAGATTCAAAGAGAGTGAGATGCCAGCTCCTTTCATTCAGTCAGTAGCTTCAATCATTTCTGGACGTTTTTCAATGGCAAAAATCAATGAATATTGTAAATGCACAAACAGTAATTTCTCCGCATTGCAAGGTGCAATTCTGAAATTTTTTGCTTTTTCCTGCTCCTCTTAGCATGATAAAGAAGATTCAAAGAGAGTGAGATGCCAGCTCCTTTCATTCAGTCAGTAGCTTCAATCATTTCTGGACGTTTTTCAATGGCAAAAATCAATGAATATTGTAAATGCACAAACAGTAATTTCTCCGCATTGCAAGGTGCAATTCTGAAATTTTTTGCTTTTTCCTGCTCCTCTTAGCATGATAAAGAAGATTCAAAGAGAGTGAGATGCCAGCTCCTTTCATTCAGTCAGTAGCTTCAATCATTTCTGGACGTTTTTCAATGGCAAAAATCAATGAATATTGTAAATGCACAAACAGTAATTTCTCCGCATTGCAAGGTGCAATTCTGAAATTTTTTGCTTTTTCCTGCTCCTCTTAGCATGATAAAGAAGATTCAAAGAGAGTGAGATGCCAGCTCCTTTCATTCAGTCAGTAGCTTCAATCATTTCTGGACGTTTTTCAATGGCAAAAATCAATGAATATTGTAAATGCACAAACAGTAATTTCTCCGCATTGCAAGGTGCAATTCTGAAATTTTTTGCTTTTTCCTGCTCCTCTTAGCATGACAAAGAAGATTCAAAGAGAGTAAGATGCCAGCTCCTTTCATTCAGTCAGTAGCTTCAATCATTTCTGGTATATGAATAACATGATGTTTTTCAATGGCAAAAATCAATGAATATTGTAAATGCACAAACAGTAATTTCTCCGCATTGCAAGGTGCAATTCTGAAATTTTTTGCTTTTTCCTGCTCCTCTTAGCATGATAAAGAAGATTCAAAGAGAGTGAGATGCCAGCTCCTTTCATTCAGTCAGTAGCTTCAATAATTTCTGGACGTTTTTCAATGGCAAAAATCAATGAATATTGTAAATGCACAAACAGTAATTTCTCCGCATTGCAAGGTGCAATTCTGAAATTTTTTGCTTTTTCCTGCTCCTCTTAGCATGATAAAGAAGATTCAAAGAGAGTGAGATGCCAGCTCCTTTCATTCAGTCAGTAGCTTCAATCATTTCTGGACGTTTTTCAATGGCAAAAATCAATGAATATTGTAAATGCACAAACAGTAATTTCTCCGCATTGCAAGGTGCAATTCTGAAATTTTTTGCTTTTTCCTGCTCCTCTTAGCATGATAAAGAAGATTCAAAGAGAGTGAGATGCCAGCTCCTTTCATTCAGTCAGTAGCTTCAAACATTTCTTGTATATGAATAACATGATGTTTTTCAATGGCAAAAATCAATGAATATTGTAAAAGCACAAACAGTAATTTCTCCGCATTGCAAGGTGCAATTCTGAAATTTTTTGCTTTTTCCTGCTCCTCTTAGCATGATAAAGAAGATTCAAAGAGAGTGAGGTGCCAGCTCCTTTCATTCAGTCAGTAGCTTCAATCATTTCTGGACGTTTTTCAATGGCAAAAATCAATGAATATTGTAAATGCACAAACAGTAATTTCTCCGCATTGCAAGGTGCAATTCTGAAATTTTTTGCTTTTTCCTGCTCCTCTTAGCATGATAAAGAAGATTCAAAGAGAGTGAGATGCCAGCTCCTTTCATTCAGTCAGTAGCTTCAATCATTTCTGGTATATGAATAACATGATGTTTTTCAATGGCAAAAATCAATGAATATTGTAAATGCACAAACAGTAATTTCTCCGCATTGCAAGTTGCAATTCTGAAATTTTTTGCTTTTTCCTGCTCCTCTTAGCATGATAAAGAAGATTCAAAGAGAGTGAGATGCCAGCTCCTTTCATTCAGTCAGTAGCTTCAATCATTTCTGGACGTTTTTCAATGGCAAAAATCAATGAATATTGTAAATGCACAAACAGTAATTTCTCCGCATTGCAAGGTGCAATTCTGAAATTTTTTGCTTTTTCCTGCTCCTCTTAGCATGATAAAGAAGATTCAAAGAGAGTGAGATGCCAGCTCCTTTCATTCAGTCAGTAGCTTCAATCATTTCTGGACGTTTTTCAATGGCAAAAATCAATGAATATTGTAAATGCACAAACAGTAATTTCTCCGCATTGCAAGGTGCAATTCTGAAATTTTTTGCTTTTTCCTGCTCCTCTTAGCATGATAAAGAAGATTCAAAGAGAGTTAGATGCCAGCTCCTTTCATTCAGTCAGTAGCTTCAAACATTTCTGGTATATGAATAACATGATGTTTTTCAATGGCAAAAATCAATGAATATTGTAAAAGCACAAACAGTAATTTCTCCGCATTGCAAGGTGCAATTCTGAAATTTTTTGCTTTTTCCTGCTCCTCTTAGCATGATAAAGAAGATTCAAAGAGAGTGAGATGCCAGCTCCTTTCATTCAGTCAGTAGCTTCAATCATTTCTGGACGTTTTTCAATGGCAAAAATCAATGAATATTGTAAATGCACAAACAGTAATTTCTCCGCATTGCAAGGTGCAATTCTGAAATTTTTTGCTTTTTCCTGCTCCTCTTAGCATGATAAAGAAGATTCAAAGAGAGTGAGATGCCAGCTCCTTTCATTCAGTCAGTAGCTTCAATCATTTCTGGACGTTTTTCAATGGCAAAAATCAATGAATATTGTAAATGCACAAACAGTAATTTCTCCGCATTGCAAGGTGCAATTCTGAAATTTTTTGCTTTTTCCTGCTCCTCTTAGCATGATAAAGAAGATTCAAAGAGAGTGAGATGCCAGCTCCTTTCATTCAGTCAGTAGCTTCAATCATTTCTGGTATATGAATAACATGATGTTTTTCAATGGCAAAAATCAATGAATATTGTAAATGCACAAACAGTAATTTCTCCGCATTGCAAGTTGCAATTCTGAAATTTTTTGCTTTTTCCTGCTCCTCTTAGCATGATAAAGAAGATTCAAAGAGAGTGAGATGCCAGCTCCTTTCATTCAGTCAGTAGCTTCAATCATTTCTGGACGTTTTTCAATGGCAAAAATCAATGAATATTGTAAATGCACAAACAGTAATTTCTCCGCATTGCAAGGTGCAATTCTGAAATTTTTTGCTTTTTCCTGCTCCTCTTAGCATGATAAAGAAGATTCAAAGAGAGTGAGATGCCAGCTCCTTTCATTCAGTCAGTAGCTTCAATCATTTCTGGACGTTTTTCAATGGCAAAAATCAATGAATATTGTAAATGCACAAACAGTAATTTCTCCGCATTGCAAGGTGCAATTCTGAAATTTTTTGCTTTTTCCTGCTCCTCTTAGCATGATAAAGAAGATTCAAAGAGAGTTAGATGCCAGCTCCTTTCATTCAGTCAGTAGCTTCAAACATTTCTGGTATATGAATAACATGATGTTTTTCAATGGCAAAAATCAATGAATATTGTAAAAGCACAAACAGTAATTTCTCCGCATTGCAAGGTGCAATTCTGAAATTTTTTGCTTTTTCCTGCTCCTCTTAGCATGATAAAGAAGATTCAAAGAGAGTGAGATGCCAGCTCCTTTCATTCAGTCAGTAGCTTCAATCATTTCTGGACGTTTTTCAATGGCAAAAATCAATGAATATTGTAAATGCACAAACAGTAATTTCTCTGCATTGCAAGGTGCAATTCTGAAATTTTTTGCTTTTTCCTGCTCCTCTTAGCATGATAAAGAAGATTCAAAGAGAGTGAGATGCCAGCTCCTTTCATTCAGTCAGTACCTTCAATCATTTCTGGATGTTTTTCAATGGCAAAAATCAATGAATATTGTAAATGCACAAACAGTAATTTCTCCGCATTGCAAGGTGCAATTCTGAAATTTTTTGCTTTTTCCCGCTCCTCTTAGCATGATAAAGAAGATTCAAAGAGAGTGAGGTGCCAGCTCCTTTCATTCAGTCAGTAGCTTCAAACATTTCTGGTATATGAATAACATGATGTTTTTCAATGGCAAAAATCAATGAATATTGTAAATGCACAAACAGTAATTTCTCCGCATTGCAAGGTGCAAGTCTGAAATTTTTTGCTTTTTCCTGCTCCTCTTAGCATGGTAAAGAAGATTCAAAGAGAGTGAGATGCCAGCTACTTTCATTCAGTCAGTAGCTTCAATCATTTCTGGACGTTTTTCAATGGTAAAAATCAATGAATATTGTAAATGCACAAACAGTAATTTCTCCACATTGCAAGGTGCAATTCTGAAATTTTTTGCTTTTTCCTGCTCCTCTTAGCATGATAAAGAAGATTCAAAGAGAGTGAGATGCCAGCTCCTTTCATTCAGTCAGTAGCTTCAAACATTTCTGGTATATGAATAACATGATGTTTTTCAATGGCAAAAATCAATGAATATTGTAAATGCACAAACAGTAATTTCTCCGCATTGCAAGGTGCAATTCTGAAATTTTTTGCTTTTTCCTGCTCCTCTTAGCATGATAAAGAAGATTCAAAGAGAGTGAGATGCCAGCTCCTTTCATTCAGTCAGTAGCTTCAAACATTTCTGGTATATGAATAACATGATGTTTTTCAATGGCAAAAATCAATGAATATTGTAAATGCACAAACAGTAATTTCTCCGCATTGCAAGGTGCAATTCTGAAATTTTTTGCTTTTTCCTGCTCCTCTTAGCATGATAAAGAAGATTCAAAGAGAGTGAGATGCCAGCTCCTTTCATTCAGTCAGTAGCTTCAATCATTTCTGGACGTTTTTCAATGGCAAAAATCAATGAATATTGTAAATGCACAAACAGTAATTTCTCCGCATTGCAAGGTGCAATTCTGAAATTTTTTGCTTTTTCCTGCTCCTCTTAGCATGATAAAGAAGATTCAAAGAGAGTGAGATGCCAGCTCCTTTCATTCAGTCAGTAGCTTCAATCATTTCTGGACGTTTTTCAATGGCAAAAATCAATGAATATTGTAAATGCACAAACAGTAATTTCTCCGCATTGCAAGGTGCAATTCTGAAATTTTTTGCTTTTTCCTGCTCCTCTTAGCATGATAAAGAAGATTCAAAGAGAGTGAGATGCCAGCTCCTTTCATTCAGTCAGTAGCTTCAATCATTTCTGGACGTTTTTCAATGGCAAAAATCAATGAATATTGTAAATGCACAAACAGTAATTTCTCCGCATTGCAAGGTGCAATTCTGAAATTTTTTGCTTTTTCCTGCTCCTCTTAGCATGATAAAGAAGATTCAAAGAGAGTGAGATGCCAGCTCCTTTCATTCAGTCAGTAGCTTCAATCATTTCTGGACGTTTTTCAATGGCAAAAATCAATGAATATTGTAAATGCACAAACAGTAATTTCTCCGCATTGCAAGGTGCAATTCTGAAATTTTTTGCTTTTTCCTGCTCCTCTTAGCATGACAAAGAAGATTCAAAGAGAGTAAGATGCCAGCTCCTTTCATTCAGTCAGTAGCTTCAATCATTTCTGGTATATGAATAACATGATGTTTTTCAATGGCAAAAATCAATGAATATTGTAAATGCACAAAGCAAGGTGCAATTCTGAAATTTTTGCTTTTTCCTGCTCCTCTTAGCATGATAAAGAAGATTCAAAGAGAGTGAGATGCCAGCTCCTTTCATTCAGTCAGTAGCTTCAATCATTTCTGGACATTTTTCAATGGCAAAAATCAATGAATATTGTAAATGCACAAACAGTAATTTCTCCGCATTGCAAGTGCAATTCTGAAATTTTTGCTTTTTCCTGCTCTCTTAGCATGATAAAGAAGATTCAAAGAGAGTGAGATGCCAGCTCCTTTCATTCAGTCAGTAGCTTCAATCATTTCTGGACGTTTTTCAATGGCAAAAATCAATGAATATTGTAAATGCACAACAGTAATTTCTCCGCATTGCAAGGTGCAATTCTGAAATTTTTTGCTTTTTCCTGCTCCTCTTAGCATGATAAAGAAGATTCAAAGAGAGTGAGATGCCAGCTCCTTTCATTCAGTCAGTAGCTTCAATCATTTCTTGTATATGAATAACATGATGTTTTTCAATGGCAAAAATCAATGAATATTGTAAATGCACAAACAGTAATTTCTCCGCATTGCAAGGTGCAATTCTGAAATTTTTTGCTTTTTCCTGCTCCTCTTAGCATGATAAAGAAGATTCAAAGAGAGTGAGATGCCAGCTCCTTTCATTCAGTCAGTAGCTTCATCATTTCTGGACGTTTTTCAATGGCAAAAATCAATGAATATTGTAAATGCACAAACAGTAATTTCTCCGCATTGCAAGGTGCAATTCTGAATTTTTGCTTTTTCCTGCTCCTCTTAGCATGATAAAGAAGATTCAAAGAGAGTGAGATGCCAGCTCCTTTCATTCAGTCAGTAGCTTCAAATCATTTCTTGTATATGAATAACATGATGTTTTTCAATGGCAAAAATCAATGAATATTGTAAATGCACAAACAGTAATTTCTCCGCATTGCAAGGTTGCAATTCTGAAATTTTTTGCTTTTTCCTGCTCCTCTTAGCATGATAAAGAAGATTCAAAGAGAGTGAGATGCCAGCTCCTTTCATTCAGTCAGTAGCTTCAATCATTTCTGGACGTTTTTCAATGGCAAAAATCAATGAATATTGTAAATGCACAAACAGTAATTTCTCCGCATTGCAAGGTGCAATTCTGAAATTTTTTGCTTTTTCCTGCTCCTCTTAGCATGATAAAGAAGATTCAAAGAGAGTGAGATGCCAGCTCCTTTCATTCAGTCAGTAGCTTCAATCATTTCTGGTAATATGATAACATGATGTTTTTCAATGGCAAAAATCAATGAATATTGTAAATGCACAAACAGTAATTTCTCCGCATTGCAAGGTGCAATTCTGAAATTTTTTGCTTTTTCCTGCTCCTCTTAGCATGATAAAGACGATTCAAAGAGAGTTAGATGCCAGCTCCTTTCATTCAGTCAGTAGCTTCAAACATTTCTGGTATATGAATAACATGATGTTTTTCAATGGCAAAAATCAATGAATATTGTAAAAGCACACACAGTAATTTCTCCGCATTGCAAGGTGCAATTCTGAAATTTTTTGCTTTTTCCTGCTCCTCTTAGCATGATAAAGAAGATTCAAAGAGAGTGAGATGCCAGCTCCTTTCATTCAGTCAGTAGCTTCAATCATTTCTGGACGTTTTTCAATGGCAAAAATCAATGAATATTGTAAATGCACAAACAGTAATTTCTCCGCATTGCAAGGTGCAATTCTGAAATTTTTTGCTTTTTCCTGCTCCTCTTAGCATGATAAAGAAGATTCAAAGAGAGTGAGATGCCAGCTCCTTTCATTCAGTCAGTTGCTTCAATCATTTCTGGTATATGAATAACATGATGTTTTTCAATGGCAAAAATCAATGAATATTGTAAATGCACAAACAGTAATTTCTCCACATTGCAAGGTGCAATTCTGAAATTTTTTGCTTTTTCCTGCTCCTCTTAGCATGATAAAGAAGATTCAAAGAGAGTGAGATGCCAGCTCCTTTCATTCAGTCAGTAGCTTCAATCATTTCGTGAATAACATGGCGTTTTTCAATGGCAAAAATCAATGAATATTGTAAATGCACAAACAGTAATTTCTCCGCATTGCAAGGTGCAATTCTGAAATTTTTTGCTTTTTCCTGCTCCTCTTAGCATGATAAAGAAGATTCAAAGAGAGTGAGATGCCAGCTCCTTTCATTCAGTCAGTAGCTTCAATCATTTCTGGACGTTTTTCAATGGCAAAAATCAATGAATATTGTAAATGCACAAACAGTAATTTCTCCGCATTGCAAGGTGCAATTCTGAAATTTTTTGCTTTTTCCTGCTCCTCTTAGCATGACAAAGAAGATTCAAAGAGAGTAAGATGTCAGCTCCTTTCATTCAGTCAGTAGCTTCAATCATTTCTGGTATATGAATAACATGATGTTTTTCAATGGCAAAAATCAATGAATATTGTAAATGCACAAACAGTAATTTCTCCGCATTGCAAGGTGCAATTCTGAAATTTTTTGCTTTTTCCTGCTCCTCTTAGCATGATAAAGAAGATTCAAAGAGAGTGAGATGCCAGCTCCTTTCATTCAGTCAGTAGCTTCAATCATTTCTGGACGTTTTTCAATGGCAAAAATCAATGAATATTGTAAATGCACAAACAGTAATTTCTCCGCATTGCAAGGTGCAATTCTGAAATTTTTTGCTTTTTCCTGCTCCTCTTAGCATGATAAAGAAGATTCAAAGAGAGTGAGATGCCAGCTCCTTTCATTCAGTCAGTAGCTTCAATCATTTCTGGACGTTTTTCAATGGCAAAAATCAATGAATATTGTAAATGCACAAACAGTAATTTCTCCGCATTGCAAGGTGCAATTCTGAAATTTTTTGCTTTTTCCTGCTCCTCTTAGCATGATAAAGAAGATTCAAAGAGAGTGAGATGCCAGCTCCTTTCATTCAGTCAGTAGCTTCAAACATTTCTTGTATATGAATAACATGATGTTTTTCAATGGCAAAAATCATTGAATATTGTAAAAGCACAAACAGTAATTTCTCCGCATTGCAAGGTGCAATTCTGAAATTTTTTGCTTTTTCCTGCTCCTCTTAGCATGATAAAGAAGATTCAAAGAGAGTGAGATGCCAGCTCCTTTCATTCAGTCAGTAGCTTCAATCATTTCTTGACGTTTTTCAATGGCAAAAATCAATGAATATTGTAAATGCACAAACAGTAATTTCTCCGCATTGCAAGGTGCAATTCTGAAATTTTTTGCTTTTTCCTGCTCCTCTTAGCATGATAAAGAAGATTCAAAGAGAGTGAGATGCCAGCTGCTTTCATTCAGTCAGTACCTTCAATCATTTCTGGACGTTTTTCAATGGCAAAAATCAATGAATATTGTAAATGCACAAACAGTAATTTCTCCGCATTGCAAGGTGCAATTCTGAAATTTTTTGCTTTTTCCCGCTCCTCTTAGCATGATAAAGATTCAAAGAGAGTGAGGTGCCAGCTCCTTTCATTCAGTCAGTAGCTTCAAACATTTCTGGTATATGAATAACATGTTTTTCAATGGCAAAAATCAATGAATATTGTAAATGCACAAACAGTAATTTCTCCGCATTGCAAGGTGCAATTCTGAAATTTTTTGCTTTTTCCTGCTCCTCTTAGCATGATAAAGAAGATTCAAAGAGAGTGAGATGCCAGCTCCTTTCATTCAGTCAGTAGCTTCAAACATTTCTGGTATATGAATAACATGATGTTTTTCAATGGCAAAAATCAATGAATATTGTAAATGCACAAACAGTAATTTCTCCGCATTGCAAGGTGCAATTCTGAAATTTTTTGCTTTTTCCTGCTCCTCTTAGCATGATAAAGAAGATTCAAAGAGAGTGAGATGCCAGCTCCTTTCATTCAGTCAGTAGCTTCAATCATTTCTGAATGTTTTTCAATGGCAAAAATCAATGAATATTGTAAATGCACAAACTGTAATTTCTCCGCATTGCAAGGTGCAATTCTGAAATTTTTTGCTTTTTCCTGCTCCTCTTAGCATGATAAAGAAGATTCAAAGAGAGTGAGATGCCAGCTCCTTTCATTCAGTCAGTAGCTTCAATCATTTCTGGACGTTTTTCAATGGCAAAAATCAATGAATATTGTAAATGCACAAACAGTAATTTCTCCGCATTGCAAGGTGCAATTCTGAAATTTTTTGCTTTTTCCTGCTCCTCTTAGCATGATAAAGAAGATTCAAAGAGAGTGAGATGCCAGCTCCTTTCATTCAGTCAGTACCTTCAATCATTTCTGGACGTTTTTCAATGGCAAAAATCAATGAAAATTGTAAATGCACAAACAGTAATTTCTCCGCATTGCAAGGTGCGATTCTGAAATTTTTTGCTTTTTCCTGCTCCTCTTAGCATGATAAAGAAGATTCAAAGAGAGTGAGATGCCAGCTCCTTTCATTCAGTCAGTAGCTTCAAACATTTCTGGTATATGAATAACATGATGTTTTTCAATGGCAAAAATCAATGAATATTGTAAATGCACAAACAGTAATTTCTCCGCATTGCAAGGTGCAAGTCTGAAATTTTTTGCTTTTTCCTGCTCCTCTTAGCATGATAAAGAAGATTCAAAGAGAGTGAGATGCCAGCTACTTTCATTCAGTCAGTAGCTTCAATCATTTCTGGACCTTTTTCAATGGTAAAAATCAATGAATATTGTAAATGCACAAACAGTAATTTCTCCACATTGCAAGGTGCAATTCTGAAATTTTTTGCTTTTTCCTGCTCCTCTTAGCATGATAAAGAAGATTCAAAGAGAGTGAGATGCCAGCTCCTTTCATTCAGTCAGTATCTTCAATCATTTCTGGAATATGAATAACATGATGTTTTTCAATGGCAAAAATCAATGAATATTTTAAATGCACAAACAGTAATTTCTCCGCATTGCAAGGTGCAATTCTGAAATTTTTTGCTTTTTCCTGCTCCTCTTAGCATGATAAAGAAGATTCAAAGAGAGTGAGATGCCAGCTCCTTTCATTCAGTCAGTAGCTTCAATCATTTCTGGACGTTTTTCAATGGCAAAAATCAATGAATATTGTAAATGCACAAACAGTAATTTCTCCGCATTGCAAGGTGCAATTCTGAAATTTTTTGCTTTTTCCTGCTCCTCTTAGCATGATAAACAAGATTCAAAGAGAGTGAGATGCCAGCTCCTTTCATTCAGTCAGTAGCTTCAATCATTTCTGGACGTTTTTCAATGGCAAAAATCAATGAATATTGTAAATGCACAAACAGTAATTTCTCCGCATTGCAAGGTGCAATTCTGAAATTTTTTGCTTTTTCCTGCTCCTCTTAGCATGATAAAGAAGATTCAAAGAGAGTGAGATGCCAGCTCCTTTCATTCAGTCAGTAGCTTCAAACATTTCTGGTATATGAATAACATGATGTTTTTCAATGGCAAAAATCAATGAATATTGTAAATGCACAAACAGTAATTTCTCCGCATTGCAAGGTGCAAGTCTGAAATTTTTTGCTTTTTCCTGCTCCTCTTAGCATGATAAAGAAGATACAAAGAGAGTGAGATGCCAGCTACTTTCATTCAGTCAGTAGCTTCAATCATTTCTGGATGTTTTTCAATGGTAAAAATCAATGAATATTGTAAATGCACAAACAGTAATTTCTCCACATTGCAAGGTGCAATTCTGAAATTTTTTGCTTTTTCCTGCTCCTCTTAGCATGATAAAGAAGATTCAAAGAGAGTGAGATGCCAGCTCCTTTCATTCAGTCAGTAGCTTCAAACATTTCTGGTATATGAATAACATGATGTTTTTCAATGGCAAAAATCAATGAATATTGTAAATGCACAAACAGTAATTTCTCTGCATTGCAAGGTGCAATTCTGAAATTTTTTGCTTTTTCCTGCTCCTCTTAGCATGATAAAGAAGATTCAAAGAGAGTGAGATGCCAGCTACTTTCATTCAGTCAGTAGCTTCAATCATTTCTGGATGTTTTTCAATGGTAAAAATCAATGAATATTGTAAATGCACAAACAGTAATTTCTCCACATTGCAAGGTGCAATTCTGAAATTTTTTGCTTTTTCCTGCTCCTCTTAGCATGATAAAGAAGATTCAAAGAGAGTGAGATGCCAGCTCCTTTCATTCAGTCAGTAGCTTCAAACATTTCTGGTATATGAATAACATGATGTTTTTCAATGGCAAAAATCAATGAATATTGTAAATGCACAAACAGTAATTTCTCCGCATTGCAAGGTGCAATTCTGAAATTTTTTCCTTTTTCCTGCTCCTCTTAGCATGATAAAGAAGATTCAAAGAGAGTGAGATGCCAGCTCCTTTCATTCAGTCAGTAGCTTCAAACATTTCTGGTATATGAATAACATGATGTTTTTCAATGGCAAAAATCAATGAATATTGTAAATGCACAAACAGTAATTTATCCGCATTGCAAGGTGCAATTCTGAAATTTTTTGCTTTTTCCTGCTCCTCTTAGCATGATAAAGAATATTCAAAGAGAGTGAGATGCCAGCTCCTTTCATTCAGTCAGTAGCTTCAATCATTTCTGGATGTTTTTCAATGGCAAAAATCAATGAATATTGTAAATGCACAAACTGTAATTTCTTCGCATTGCAAGGTGCAATTCTGAAATTTTTTGTTTTTTCCTGCTCCTCTTAGCATGATAAAGAAGATTCAAAGAGAGTGAGATGCCAGCTCCTTTCATTCAGTCAGTAGCTTCAATCATTTCTGGACGTTTTTCAATGGCAAAAATCAATGAATATTGTAAATGCACAAACAGTAATTTCTCCGCATTGCAAGGTGCAATTCTGAAATTTTTTGCTTTTTCCTGCTCCTCTTAGCATGATAAAGAAGATTCAAAGAGAGTGAGATGCCAGCTCCTTTCATTCAGTCAGTACCTTCAATCATTTCTGGATGTTTTTCAATGGCAAAAATCAATGAATATTGTAAATGCACAAACAGTAATTTCTCCGCATTGCAAGGTGCAATTCTGAAATTTTTTGCTTTTTCCCGCTCCTCTTAGCATGATAAAGAAGATTCAAAGAGAGTGAGGTGCCAGCTCCTTTCATTCAGTCACTAGCTTCAAACATTTCTGGTATATGAATAACATGTTTTTCAATGGCAAAAATCAATGAATATTGTAAATGCACAAACAGTAATTTCTCCGCATTGCAAGGTGCAATTCTGAAATTTTTTGATTTTTCCTGCTCCTCTTAGCATGATAAAGAAGATTCAAAGAGAGTGAGATGCCAGCTCCTTTCATTCAGTCAGTAGCTTCAATCATTTCTGGACGTTTTTCAATGGCAAAAATCAATGAATATTGTAAATGCACAAACAGTAATTTCTCCGCATTGCAAGGTGCAATTCTGAAATTTTTTGCTTTTTCCTGCTCCTCTTAGCATGATAAAGAAGATTCAAAGAGAGTGAGATGCCAGCTCCTTTCATTCAGTCAGTAGCTTCAATCATTTCTGGACGTTTTTCAATGGCAAAAATCAATGAATATTGTAAATGCACAAACAGTAATTTCTCCGCATTGCAAGGTGCAATTCTGAAATTTTTTGCTTTTTCCTGCTCCTCTTAGCATGATAAAGAAGATTCAAAGAGAGTGAGATGCCAGATCCTTTCATTCAGTCAGTAGCTTCAAACATTTCTGGTATATGAATAACATGATGTTTTTCAATGGCAAAAATCAATGAATATTGTAAATGCACAAACAGTAATTTCTCCGCATTGCAAGGTGCAAGTCTGAAATTTTTTGCTTTTTCCTGCTCCTCTTAGCATGGTAAAGAAGATTCAAAGAGAGTGAGATGCCAGCTACTTTCATTCAGTCAGTAGCTTCAATCATTTCTGGACGTTTTTCAATGGTAAAAATCAATGAATATTGTAAATGCACAAACAGTAATTTCTCCACATTGCAAGGTGCAATTCTGAAATTTTTTGCTTTTTCCTGCTCCTCTTAGCATGATAAAGAAGATTCAAAGAGAGTGAGATGCCAGCTCCTTTCATTCAGTCAGTAGCTTCAAACATTTCTGGTATATGAATAACATGATGTTTTTCAATGGCAAAAATCAATGAATATTGTAAATGCACAAACAGTAATTTCTCCGCATTGCAAGGTGCAATTCTGAAATTTTTTGCTTTTTCCTGCTCCTCTTAGCATGATAAAGAAGATTCAAAGAGAGTGAGATGCCAGCTCCTTTCATTCAGTCAGTAGCTTCAAACATTTCTGGTATATGAATAACATGATGTTTTTCAATGGCAAAAATCAATGAATATTGTAAATGCACAAACAGTAATTTCTCCGCATTGCAAGGTGCAATTCTGAAATTTTTTGCTTTTTCCTGCTCCTCTTAGCATGATAAAGAAGATTCAAAGAGAGTGAGATGCCAGCTCCTTTCATTCAGTCAGTAGCTTCAATCATTTCTGGACGTTTTTCAATGGCAAAAATCAATGAATATTGTAAATGCACAAACAGTAATTTCTCCGCATTGCAAGGTGCAATTCTGAAATTTTTTGCTTTTTCCTGCTCCTCTTAGCATGATAAAGAAGATTCAAAGAGAGTGAGATGCCAGCTCCTTTCATTCAGTCAGTAGCTTCAATCATTTCTGGACGTTTTTCAATGGCAAAAATCAATGAATATTGTAAATGCACAAACAGTAATTTCTCCGCATTGCAAGGTGCAATTCTGAAATTTTTTGCTTTTTCCTGCTCCTCTTAGCATGATAAAGAAGATTCAAAGAGAGTGAGATGCCAGCTCCTTTCATTCAGTCAGTAGCTTCAATCATTTCTGGACGTTTTTCAATGGCAAAAATCAATGAATATTGTAAATGCACAAACAGTAATTTCTCCGCATTGCAAGGTGCAATTCTGAAATTTTTTGCTTTTTCCTGCTCCTCTTAGCATGATAAAGAAGATTCAAAGAGAGTGAGATGCCAGCTCCTTTCATTCAGTCAGTAGCTTCAATCATTTCTGGACGTTTTTCAATGGCAAAAATCAATGAATATTGTAAATGCACAAACAGTAATTTCTCCGCATTGCAAGGTGCAATTCTGAAATTTTTTGCTTTTTCCTGCTCCTCTTAGCATGACAAAGAAGATTCAAAGAGAGTAAGATGCCAGCTCCTTTCATTCAGTCAGTAGCTTCAATCATTTCTGGTATATGAATAACATGATGTTTTTCAATGGCAAAAATCAATGAATATTGTAAATGCACAAACAGTAATTTCTCCGCATTGCAAGGTGCAATTCTGAAATTTTTTGCTTTTTCCTGCTCCTCTTAGCATGATAAAGAAGATTCAAAGAGAGTGAGATGCCAGCTCCTTTCATTCAGTCAGTAGCTTCAATAATTTCTGGACGTTTTTCAATGGCAAAAATCAATGAATATTGTAAATGCACAAACAGTAATTTCTCCGCATTGCAAGGTGCAATTCTGAAATTTTTTGCTTTTTCCTGCTCCTCTTAGCATGATAAAGAAGATTCAAAGAGAGTGAGATGCCAGCTCCTTTCATTCAGTCAGTAGCTTCAATCATTTCTGGACGTTTTTCAATGGCAAAAATCAATGAATATTGTAAATGCACAAACAGTAATTTCTCCGCATTGCAAGGTGCAATTCTGAAATTTTTTGCTTTTTCCTGCTCCTCTTAGCATGATAAAGAAGATTCAAAGAGAGTGAGATGCCAGCTCCTTTCATTCAGTCAGTAGCTTCAAACATTTCTTGTATATGAATAACATGATGTTTTTCAATGGCAAAAATCAATGAATATTGTAAAAGCACAAACAGTAATTTCTCCGCATTGCAAGGTGCAATTCTGAAATTTTTTGCTTTTTCCTGCTCCTCTTAGCATGATAAAGAAGATTCAAAGAGAGTGAGGTGCCAGCTCCTTTCATTCAGTCAGTAGCTTCAATCATTTCTGGACGTTTTTCAATGGCAAAAATCAATGAATATTGTAAATGCACAAACAGTAATTTCTCCGCATTGCAAGGTGCAATTCTGAAATTTTTTGCTTTTTCCTGCTCCTCTTAGCATGATAAAGAAGATTCAAAGAGAGTGAGATGCCAGCTCCTTTCATTCAGTCAGTAGCTTCAATCATTTCTGGTATATGAATAACATGATGTTTTTCAATGGCAAAAATCAATGAATATTGTAAATGCACAAACAGTAATTTCTCCGCATTGCAAGTTGCAATTCTGAAATTTTTTGCTTTTTCCTGCTCCTCTTAGCATGATAAAGAAGATTCAAAGAGAGTGAGATGCCAGCTCCTTTCATTCAGTCAGTAGCTTCAATCATTTCTGGACGTTTTTCAATGGCAAAAATCAATGAATATTGTAAATGCACAAACAGTAATTTCTCCGCATTGCAAGGTGCAATTCTGAAATTTTTTGCTTTTTCCTGCTCCTCTTAGCATGATAAAGAAGATTCAAAGAGAGTGAGATGCCAGCTCCTTTCATTCAGTCAGTAGCTTCAATCATTTCTGGACGTTTTTCAATGGCAAAAATCAATGAATATTGTAAATGCACAAACAGTAATTTCTCCGCATTGCAAGGTGCAATTCTGAAATTTTTTGCTTTTTCCTGCTCCTCTTAGCATGATAAAGAAGATTCAAAGAGAGTTAGATGCCAGCTCCTTTCATTCAGTCAGTAGCTTCAAACATTTCTGGTATATGAATAACATGATGTTTTTCAATGGCAAAAATCAATGAATATTGTAAAAGCACAAACAGTAATTTCTCCGCATTGCAAGGTGCAATTCTGAAATTTTTTGCTTTTTCCTGCTCCTCTTAGCATGATAAAGAAGATTCAAAGAGAGTGAGATGCCAGCTCCTTTCATTCAGTCAGTAGCTTCAATCATTTCTGGACGTTTTTCAATGGCAAAAATCAATGAATATTGTAAATGCACAAACAGTAATTTCTCCGCATTGCAAGGTGCAATTCTGAAATTTTTTGCTTTTTCCTGCTCCTCTTAGCATGATAAAGAAGATTCAAAGAGAGTGAGATGCCAGCTCCTTTCATTCAGTCAGTAGCTTCAATCATTTCTGGACGTTTTTCAATGGCAAAAATCAATGAATATTGTAAATGCACAAACAGTAATTTCTCCGCATTGCAAGGTGCAATTCTGAAATTTTTTGCTTTTTCCTGCTCCTCTTAGCATGATAAAGAAGATTCAAAGAGAGTGAGATGCCAGCTCCTTTCATTCAGTCAGTAGCTTCAATCATTTCTGGTATATGAATAACATGATGTTTTTCAATGGCAAAAATCAATGAATATTGTAAATGCACAAACAGTAATTTCTCCGCATTGCAAGTTGCAATTCTGAAATTTTTTGCTTTTTCCTGCTCCTCTTAGCATGATAAAGAAGATTCAAAGAGAGTGAGATGCCAGCTCCTTTCATTCAGTCAGTAGCTTCAATCATTTCTGGACGTTTTTCAATGGCAAAAATCAATGAATATTGTAAATGCACAAACAGTAATTTCTCCGCATTGCAAGGTGCAATTCTGAAATTTTTTGCTTTTTCCTGCTCCTCTTAGCATGATAAAGAAGATTCAAAGAGAGTGAGATGCCAGCTCCTTTCATTCAGTCAGTAGCTTCAATCATTTCTGGACGTTTTTCAATGGCAAAAATCAATGAATATTGTAAATGCACAAACAGTAATTTCTCCGCATTGCAAGGTGCAATTCTGAAATTTTTTGCTTTTTCCTGCTCCTCTTAGCATGATAAAGAAGATTCAAAGAGAGTTAGATGCCAGCTCCTTTCATTCAGTCAGTAGCTTCAAACATTTCTGGTATATGAATAACATGATGTTTTTCAATGGCAAAAATCAATGAATATTGTAAAAGCACAAACAGTAATTTCTCCGCATTGCAAGGTGCAATTCTGAAATTTTTTGCTTTTTCCTGCTCCTCTTAGCATGATAAAGAAGATTCAAAGAGAGTGAGATGCCAGCTCCTTTCATTCAGTCAGTAGCTTCAATCATTTCTGGACGTTTTTCAATGGCAAAAATCAATGAATATTGTAAATGCACAAACAGTAATTTCTCTGCATTGCAAGGTGCAATTCTGAAATTTTTTGCTTTTTCCTGCTCCTCTTAGCATGATAAAGAAGATTCAAAGAGAGTGAGATGCCAGCTCCTTTCATTCAGTCAGTACCTTCAATCATTTCTGGATGTTTTTCAATGGCAAAAATCAATGAATATTGTAAATGCACAAACAGTAATTTCTCCGCATTGCAAGGTGCAATTCTGAAATTTTTTGCTTTTTCCCGCTCCTCTTAGCATGATAAAGAAGATTCAAAGAGAGTGAGGTGCCAGCTCCTTTCATTCAGTCAGTAGCTTCAAACATTTCTGGTATATGAATAACATGATGTTTTTCAATGGCAAAAATCAATGAATATTGTAAATGCACAAACAGTAATTTCTCCGCATTGCAAGGTGCAAGTCTGAAATTTTTTGCTTTTTCCTGCTCCTCTTAGCATGGTAAAGAAGATTCAAAGAGAGTGAGATGCCAGCTACTTTCATTCAGTCAGTAGCTTCAATCATTTCTGGACGTTTTTCAATGGTAAAAATCAATGAATATTGTAAATGCACAAACAGTAATTTCTCCACATTGCAAGGTGCAATTCTGAAATTTTTTGCTTTTTCCTGCTCCTCTTAGCATGATAAAGAAGATTCAAAGAGAGTGAGATGCCAGCTCCTTTCATTCAGTCAGTAGCTTCAAACATTTCTGGTATATGAATAACATGATGTTTTTCAATGGCAAAAATCAATGACTATTGTAAATGCACAAACAGTAATTTCTCCGCATTGCAAGGTGCAATTCTGAAATTTTTTGCTTTTTCCTGCTCCTCTTAGCATGATAAAGAAGATTCAAAGAGAGTGAGATGCCAGCTCCTTTCATTCAGTCAGTAGCTTCAAACATTTCTGGTATATGAATAACATGATGTTTTTCAATGGCAAAAATCAATGAATATTGTAAATGCACAAACAGTAATTTCTCCGCATTGCAAGGTGCAATTCTGAAATTTTTTGCTTTTTCCTGCTCCTCTTAGCATGATAAAGAAGATTCAAAGAGAGTGAGATGCCAGCTCCTTTCATTCAGTCAGTAGCTTCAATCATTTCTGGACGTTTTTCAATGGCAAAAATCAATGAATATTGTAAATGCACAAACAGTAATTTCTCCGCATTGCAAGGTGCAATTCTGAAATTTTTTGCTTTTTCCTGCTCCTCTTAGCATGATAAAGAAGATTCAAAGAGAGTGAGATGCCAGCTCCTTTCATTCAGTCAGTAGCTTCAATCATTTCTGGACGTTTTTCAATGGCAAAAATCAATGAATATTGTAAATGCACAAACAGTAATTTCTCCGCATTGCAAGGTGCAATTCTGAAATTTTTTGCTTTTTCCTGCTCCTCTTAGCATGATAAAGAAGATTCAAAGAGAGTGAGATGCCAGCTCCTTTCATTCAGTCAGTAGCTTCAAACATTTCTGGTATATGAATAACATGATGTTTTTCAATGGCAAAAATCAATGAATATTGTAAATGCACAAACAGTAATTTCTCCGCATTGCAAGGTGCAATTCTGAAATTTTTTGCTTTTTCCTGCTCCTCTTAGCATGATAAAGAAGATTCAAAGAGAGTGAGATGCCAGCTCCTTTCATTCAGTCAGTAGCTTCAATCATTTCTGGACGTTTTTCAATGGCAAAAATCAATGAATATTGTAAATGCACAAACAGTAATTTCTCCGCATTGCAAGGTGCAATTCTGAAATTTTTTGCTTTTTCCTGCTCCTCTTAGCATGATAAAGAAGATTCAAAGAGAGTTAGATGCCAGCTCCTTTCATTCAGTCAGTAGCTTCAAACATTTCTGGTATATGAATAACATGATGTTTTTCAATGGCAAAAATCAATGAATATTGTAAAAGCACAAACAGTAATTTCTCCGCATTGCAAGGTGCAATTCTGAAATTTTTTGCTTTTTCCTGCTCCTCTTAGCATGATAAAGAAGATTCAAAGAGAGTGAGATGCCAGCTCCTTTCATTCAGTCAGTAGCTTCAATCATTTCTGGACGTTTTTCAATGGCAAAAATCAATGAATATTGTAAATGCACAAACAGTAATTTCTCTGCATTGCAAGGTGCAATTCTGAAATTTTTTGCTTTTTCCTGCTCCTCTTAGCATGATAAAGAAGATTCAAAGAGAGTGAGATGCCAGCTCCTTTCATTCAGTCAGTACCTTCAATCATTTCTGGATGTTTTTCAATGGCAAAAATCAATGAATATTGTAAATGCACAAACAGTAATTTCTCCGCATTGCAAGGTGCAATTCTGAAATTTTTTGCTTTTTCCCGCTCCTCTTAGCATGATAAAGAAGATTCAAAGAGAGTGAGGTGCCAGCTCCTTTCATTCAGTCAGTAGCTTCAAACATTTCTGGTATATGAATAACATGATGTTTTTCAATGGCAAAAATCAATGAATATTGTAAATGCACAAACAGTAATTTCTCCGCATTGCAAGGTGCAAGTCTGAAATTTTTTGCTTTTTCCTGCTCCTCTTAGCATGGTAAAGAAGATTCAAAGAGAGTGAGATGCCAGCTACTTTCATTCAGTCAGTAGCTTCAATCATTTCTGGACGTTTTTCAATGGTAAAAATCAATGAATATTGTAAATGCACAAACAGTAATTTCTCCACATTGCAAGGTGCAATTCTGAAATTTTTTGCTTTTTCCTGCTCCTCTTAGCATGATAAAGAAGATTCAAAGAGAGTGAGATGCCAGCTCCTTTCATTCAGTCAGTAGCTTCAAACATTTCTGGTATATGAATAACATGATGTTTTTCAATGGCAAAAATCAATGACTATTGTAAATGCACAAACAGTAATTTCTCCGCATTGCAAGGTGCAATTCTGAAATTTTTTGCTTTTTCCTGCTCCTCTTAGCATGATAAAGAAGATTCAAAGAGAGTGAGATGCCAGCTCCTTTCATTCAGTCAGTAGCTTCAAACATTTCTGGTATATGAATAACATGATGTTTTTCAATGGCAAAAATCAATGAATATTGTAAATGCACAAACAGTAATTTCTCCGCATTGCAAGGTGCAATTCTGAAATTTTTTGCTTTTTCCTGCTCCTCTTAGCATGATAAAGAAGATTCAAAGAGAGTGAGATGCCAGCTCCTTTCATTCAGTCAGTAGCTTCAATCATTTCTGGACGTTTTTCAATGGCAAAAATCAATGAATATTGTAAATGCACAAACAGTAATTTCTCCGCATTGCAAGGTGCAATTCTGAAATTTTTTGCTTTTTCCTGCTCCTCTTAGCATGATAAAGAAGATTCAAAGAGAGTGAGATGCCAGCTCCTTTCATTCAGTCAGTAGCTTCAATCATTTCTGGACGTTTTTCAATGGCAAAAATCAATGAATATTGTAAATGCACAAACAGTAATTTCTCCGCATTGCAAGGTGCAATTCTGAAATTTTTTGCTTTTTCCTGCTCCTCTTAGCATGATAAAGAAGATTCAAAGAGAGTGAGATGCCAGCTCCTTTCATTCAGTCAGTAGCTTCAAACATTTCTGGTATATGAATAACATGATGTTTTTCAATGGCAAAAATCAATGAATATTGTAAATGCACAAACAGTAATTTCTCCGCATTGCAAGGTGCAATTCTGAAATTTTTTGCTTTTTCCTGCTCCTCTTAGCATGATAAAGAAGATTCAAAGAGAGTGAGATGCCAGCTCCTTTCATTCAGTCAGTAGCTTCAATCATTTCTGGACGTTTTTCAATGGCAAAAATCAATGAATATTGTAAATGCACAAACAGTAATTTCTCCGCATTGCAAGGTGCAATTCTGAAATTTTTTGCTTTTTCCTGCTCCTCTTAGCATGATAAAGAAGATTCAAAGAGAGTGAGATGCCAGCTCCTTTCATTCAGTCAGTAGCTTCAATCATTTCTGGACGTTTTTCAATGGCAAAAATCAATGAATATTGTAAATGCACAAACAGTAATTTCTCCGCATTGCAAGGTGCAATTCTGAAATTTTTTGCTTTTTCCTGCTCCTCTTAGCATGACAAAGAAGATTCAAAGAGAGTAAGATGCCAGCTCCTTTCATTCAGTCAGTAGCTTCAATCATTTCTGGTATATGAATAACATGATGTTTTTCAATGGCAAAAATCAATGAATATTGTAAATGCACAAACAGTAATTTCTCCGCATTGCAAGGTGCAATTCTGAAATTTTTTGCTTTTTCCTGCTCCTCTTAGCATGATAAAGAAGATTCAAAGAGAGTGAGATGCCAGCTCCTTTCATTCAGTCAGTAGCTTCAATCATTTCTGGACATTTTTCAATGGCAAAAATCAATGAATATTGTAAATGCACAAACAGTAATTTCTCCGCATTGCAAGGTGCAATTCTGAAATTTTTTGCTTTTTCCTGCTCCTCTTAGCATGATAAAGAAGATTCAAAGAGAGTGAGATGCCAGCTCCTTTCATTCAGTCAGTAGCTTCAATCATTTCTGGACGTTTTTCAATGGCAAAAATCAATGAATATTGTAAATGCACAAACAGTAATTTCTCCGCATTGCAAGGTGCAATTCTGAAATTTTTTGCTTTTTCCTGCTCCTCTTAGCATGATAAAGAAGATTCAAAGAGAGTGAGATGCCAGCTCCTTTCATTCAGTCAGTAGCTTCAAACATTTCTTGTATATGAATAACATGATGTTTTTCAATGGCAAAAATCAATGAATATTGTAAAAGCACAAACAGTAATTTCTCCGCATTGCAAGGTGCAATTCTGAAATTTTTTGCTTTTTCCTGCTCCTCTTAGCATGATAAAGAAGATTCAAAGAGAGTGAGATGCCAGCTCCTTTCATTCAGTCAGTAGCTTCAATCATTTCTTGACGTTTTTCAATGGCAAAAATCAATGAATATTGTAAATGCACAAACAGTAATTTCTCCGCATTGCAAGGTGCAATTCTGAAATTTTTTGCTTTTTCCTGCTCCTCTTAGCATGATAAAGAAGATTCAAAGAGAGTGAGATGCCAGCTCCTTTCATTCAGTCAGTAGCTTCAATCATTTCTGGTATATGAATAACATGATGTTTTTCAATGGCAAAAATCAATGAATATTGTAAATGCACAAACAGTAATTTCTCCGCATTGCAAGTTGCAATTCTGAAATTTTTTGCTTTTTCCTGCTCCTCTTAGCATGATAAAGAAGATTCAAAGAGAGTGAGATGCCAGCTCCTTTCATTCAGTCAGTAGCTTCAATCATTTCTGGACGTTTTTCAATGGCAAAAATCAATGAATATTGTAAATGCACAAACAGTAATTTCTCCGCATTGCAAGGTGCAATTCTGAAATTTTTTGCTTTTTCCTGCTCCTCTTAGCATGATAAAGAAGATTCAAAGAGAGTGAGATGCCAGCTCCTTTCATTCAGTCAGTAGCTTCAATCATTTCTGGACGTTTTTCAATGGCAAAAATCAATGAATATTGTAAATGCACAAACAGTAATTTCTCCGCATTGCAAGGTGCAATTCTGAAATTTTTTGCTTTTTCCTGCTCCTCTTAGCATGATAAAGACGATTCAAAGAGAGTTAGATGCCAGCTCCTTTCATTCAGTCAGTAGCTTCAAACATTTCTGGTATATGAATAACATGATGTTTTTCAATGGCAAAAATCAATGAATATTGTAAAAGCACACACAGTAATTTCTCCGCATTGCAAGGTGCAATTCTGAAATTTTTTGCTTTTTCCTGCTCCTCTTAGCATGATAAAGAAGATTCAAAGAGAGTGAGATGCCAGCTCCTTTCATTCAGTCAGTAGCTTCAATCATTTCTGGACGTTTTTCAATGGCAAAAATCAATGAATATTGTAAATGCACAAACAGTAATTTCTCCGCATTGCAAGGTGCAATTCTGAAATTTTTTGCTTTTTCCTGCTCCTCTTAGCATGATAAAGAAGATTCAAAGAGAGTGAGATGCCAGCTCCTTTCATTCAGTCAGTTGCTTCAATCATTTCTGGTATATGAATAACATGATGTTTTTCAATGGCAAAAATCAATGAATATTGTAAATGCACAAACAGTAATTTCTCCACATTGCAAGGTGCAATTCTGAAATTTTTTGCTTTTTCCTGCTCCTCTTAGCATGATAAAGAAGATTCAAAGAGAGTGAGATGCCAGCTCCTTTCATTCAGTCAGTAGCTTCAATCATTTCTGGACGTTTTTCAATGGCAAAAATCAATGAATATTGTAAATGCACAAACAGTAATTTCTCCGCATTGCAAGGTGCAATTCTGAAATTTTTTGCTTTTTCCTGCTCCTCTTAGCATGATAAAGAAGATTCAAAGAGAGTGAGATGCCAGCTCCTTTCATTCAGTCAGTAGCTTCAATCATTTCTGGACGTTTTTCAATGGCAAAAATCAATGAATATTGTAAATGCACAAACAGTAATTTCTCCGCATTGCAAGGTGCAATTCTGAAATTTTTTGCTTTTTCCTGCTCCTCTTAGCATGACAAAGAAGATTCAAAGAGAGTAAGATGTCAGCTCCTTTCATTCAGTCAGTAGCTTCAATCATTTCTGGTATATGAATAACATGATGTTTTTCAATGGCAAAAATCAATGAATATTGTAAATGCACAAACAGTAATTTCTCCGCATTGCAAGGTGCAATTCTGAAATTTTTTGCTTTTTCCTGCTCCTCTTAGCATGATAAAGAAGATTCAAAGAGAGTGAGATGCCAGCTCCTTTCATTCAGTCAGTAGCTTCAATCATTTCTGGACGTTTTTCAATGGCAAAAATCAATGAATATTGTAAATGCACAAACAGTAATTTCTCCGCATTGCAAGGTGCAATTCTGAAATTTTTTGCTTTTTCCTGCTCCTCTTAGCATGATAAAGAAGATTCAAAGAGAGTGAGATGCCAGCTCCTTTCATTCAGTCAGTAGCTTCAATCATTTCTGGACGTTTTTCAATGGCAAAAATCAATGAATATTGTAAATGCACAAACAGTAATTTCTCCGCATTGCAAGGTGCAATTCTGAAATTTTTTGCTTTTTCCTGCTCCTCTTAGCATGATAAAGAAGATTCAAAGAGAGTGAGATGCCAGCTCCTTTCATTCAGTCAGTAGCTTCAAACATTTCTTGTATATGAATAACATGATGTTTTTCAATGGCAAAAATCATTGAATATTGTAAAAGCACAAACAGTAATTTCTCCGCATTGCAAGGTGCAATTCTGAAATTTTTTGCTTTTTCCTGCTCCTCTTAGCATGATAAAGAAGATTCAAAGAGAGTGAGATGCCAGCTCCTTTCATTCAGTCAGTAGCTTCAATCATTTCTTGACGTTTTTCAATGGCAAAAATCAATGAATATTGTAAATGCACAAACAGTAATTTCTCCGCATTGCAAGGTGCAATTCTGAAATTTTTTGCTTTTTCCTGCTCCTCTTAGCATGATAAAGAAGATTCAAAGAGAGTGAGATGCCAGCTCCTTTCATTCAGTCAGTAGCTTCAATCATTTCTGGACGTTTTTCAATGGCAAAAATCAATGAATATTGTAAATGCACAAACAGTAATTTCTCCGCATTGCAAGGTGCAATTCTGAAATTTTTTGCTTTTTCCTGCTCCTCTTAGCATGATAAAGAAGATTCAAAGAGAGTGAGATGCCAGCTCCTTTCATTCAGTCAGTAGCTTCAATCATTTCTGGACGTTTTTCAATGGCAAAAATCAATGAATATTGTAAATGCACAAACAGTAATTTCTCCGCATTGCAAGGTGCAATTCTGAAATTTTTTGCTTTTTCCTGCTCCTCTTAGCATGATAAAGAAGATTCAAAGAGAGTTAGATGCCAGCTCCTTTCATTCAGTCAGTAGCTTCAAACATTTCTGGTATATGAATAACATGATGTTTTTCAATGGCAAAAATCAATGAATATTGTAAAAGCACAAACAGTAATTTCTCCGCATTGCAAGGTGCAATTCTGAAATTTTTTGCTTTTTCCTGCTCCTCTTAGCATGATAAAGAAGATTCAAAGAGAGTGAGATGCCAGCTCCTTTCATTCAGTCAGTAGCTTCAATCATTTCTGGACGTTTTTCAATGGCAAAAATCAATGAATATTGTAAATGCACAAACAGTAATTTCTCCGCATTGCAAGGTGCAATTCTGAAATTTTTTGCTTTTTCCTGCTCCTCTTAGCATGATAAAGAAGATTCAAAGAGAGTGAGATGCCAGCTCCTTTCATTCAGTCAGTAGCTTCAATCATTTCTGGTATATGAATAACATGATGTTTTTCAATGGCAAAAATCAATGAATATTGTAAATGCACAAACAGTAATTTCTCCACATTGCAAGGTGCAATTCTGAAATTTTTTGCTTTTTCCTGCTCCTCTTAGCATGATAAAGAAGATTCAAAGAGAGTGAGATGCCAGCTCCTTTCATTCAGTCAGTAGCTTCAATCATTTCTGGACGTTTTTCAATGGCAAAAATCAATGAATATTGTAAATGCACAAACAGTAATTTCTCTGCATTGCAAGGTGCAATTGTGAAATTTTTTGCTTTTTCCTGCTCCTCTTAGCATGATAAAGAAGATTCAAAGAGAGCGAGATGCCAGCTCCTTTCATTCAGTCAGTAGCTTCAATCATTTCTGGTATATGAATAACATGATGTTTTTCAATGGCAAAAATCAATGAATATTGTAAATGCACAAACAGTAATTTCTCCGCATTGCAAGGTGCAATTCTGAAATTTTTTGCTTTTTCCTGCTCCTCTTAGCATGATAAAGAAGATTCAAAGAGAGTGAGATGCCAGCTCCTTTCATTCAGTCAGTAGCTTCAATCATTTCTGGACGTTTTTCAATGGCAAAAATCAATGAATATTGTAAATGCACAAACAGTAATTTCTCCGCATTGCAAGGTGCAATTCTGAAATTTTTTGCTTTTTCCTGCTCCTCTTAGCATGATAAAGAAGATTCAAAGAGAGTGAGATGCCAGCTCCTTTCATTCAGTCAGTAGCTTCAAACATTTCTGGTATATGAATAACATGATGTTTTTCAATGGCAAAAATCAATGAATATTGTAAATGCACAAACAGTAATTTCTCCGCATTGCAAGGTGCAATTCTGAAATTTTTTGCTTTTTCCTGCTCCTCTTAGCATGATAAAGAAGATTCAAAGAGAGTGAGATGCCAGCTCCTTTCATTCAGTCAGTAGCTTCAATCATTTCTGGACGTTTTTCAATGGCAAAAATCAATGAATATTGTAAATGCACAAACAGTAATTTCTCCGCATTGCAAGGTGCAATTCTGAAATTTTTTGCTTTTTCCTGCTCCTCTTAGCATGATAAAGAAGATTCAAAGAGAGTGAGATGCCAGCTCCTTTCATTCAGTCAGTAGCTTCAATCATTTCTGGTATATGAATAACATGATGTTTTTCAATGGCAAAAATCAATGAATATTGTAAATGCACAAACAGTAATTTCTCCGCATTGCAAGGTGCAATTCTGAAATTTTTTGCTTTTTCCTGCTCCTCTTAGCATGATAAAGAAGATTCAAAGAGAGTGAGATGCCAGCTCCTTTCATTCAGTCAGTAGCTTCAAACATTTCTGGTATATGAATAACATGATGTTTTTCAATGGCAAAAATCAATGAATATTGTAAATGCACAAACAGTAATTTCTCTGCATTGCAAGGTGCAATTCTGAAATTTTTTGCTTTTTCCTGCTCCTCTTAGCATGATAAAGAAGATTCAAAGAGAGTGAGATGCCAGCTCCTTTCATTCAGTCAGTAGCTTCAATCATTTCTGGACGTTTTTCAATGGCAAAAATCAATGAATATTGTAAATGCACAAACAGTAATTTCTCCGCATTGCAAGGTGCAATTCTGAAATTTTTTGCTTTTTCCTGCTCCTCTTAGCATGATAAAGAAGATTCAAAGAGAGTGAGATGTCAGCTCCTTTCATTCAGTCAGTAGCTTCAAACATTTCTGGTATATGAATAACATGATGTTTTTCAATGGCAAAAATCAATGAATTTTGTAAATGCACAAACAGTAATTTCTCCGCATTGCAAGGTGCAATTCTGAAATTTTTTGCTTTTTCCTGCTCCTCTTAGCATGATAAAGAAGATTCAAAGAGAGTGAGATGCCAGTTCCTTTCATTCAGTCAGTAGCTTCAATCATTTCTGGACGTTTTTCAATGGCAAAAATCAATGAATATTGTAAATGCACAAACAGTAATTTCTCCGCATTGCAAGGTGCAATTCTGAAATTTTTTGCTTTTTCCTGCTCCTCTTAGCATGATAAAGAAGATTCAAAGAGAGTGAGATGCCAGCTCCTTTCATTCAGTCAGTAGCTTCAATCATTTCTGGTATATGAATAACATGATGTTTTTCAATGGCAAAAATCAATGAATATTGTAAATGCACAAACAGTAATTTCTCCGCATTGCAAGGTGCAATTCTGAATTTTTTTGCTTTCTCCTGCTCCTCTTAGCATGATAAAGAAGATTCAAAGAGAGTGAGATGCCAGCTCCTTTCATTCAGTCAGTAGCTTCAATCATTTCTGGACCTTTTTCAATGGCAAAAATCAATGAATATTGTAAATGCACAAACAGTAATTTCTCCGCATTGCAAGGTGCAATTCTGAAATTTTTTGCTTTTTCCTGCTCCTCTTAGCATGATAAACAAGATTCAAAGAGAGTGAGATGCCAGCTCCTTTCATTCAGTCAGTAGCTTCAATCATTTCTGGACGTTTTTCAATGGCAAAAATCAATGAATATTGAAAATGCACAAACAGTAATTTCTCCGCATTGCAAGGTGCAATTCTGAAATTTTTTGCTTTTTCCTGCTCCTCTTAGCATGATAAAGAAGATTCAAAGAGAGTGAGATGCCAGCTCCTTTCATTCAGTCAGTAGCTTCAAACATTTCTGGTATATGAATAACATGATGTTTTTCAATGGCAAAAATCAATGAATATTGTAAATGCACAAACAGTAATTTCTCCGCATTGCAAGGTGCAAGTCTGAAATTTTTTGCTTTTTCCTGCTCCTCTTAGCATGATAAAGAAGATTCAAAGAGAGTGAGATGCCAGCTACTTTCATTCAGTCAGTAGCTTCAATCATTTCTGGACGTTTTTCAATGGTAAAAATCAATGAATATTGTAAATGCACAAACAGTAATTTCTCCACATTGCAAGGTGCAATTCTGAAATTTTTTGCTTTTTCCTGCTCCTCTTAGCATGATAAAGAAGATTCAAAGAGAGTGAGATGCCAGCTCCTTTCATTCAGTCAGTAGCTTCAATCATTTCTGGTATATGAATAACATGATGTTTTTCAATGGCAAAAATCAATGAATATTGTAAATGCACAAACAGTAATTTCTCCGCATTGCAAGGTGCAATTCTGAAATTTTTTGCTTTTTCCTGCTCCTCTTAGCATGATAAAGAAGATTCAAAGAGAGTGAGATGCCAGCTCCTTTCATTCAGTCAGTAGCTTCAATCATTTCTGGACGTTTTTCAATGGCAAAAATCAATGAATATTGTAAATGCACAAACAGTAATTTCTCCGCATTGCAAGGTGCAATTCTGAAATTTTTTGCTTTTTCCTGCTCCTCTTAGCATGATAAAGAAGATTCAAAGAGAGTGAGATGTCAGCTCCTTTCATTCAGTCAGTAGCTTCAAACATTTCTGGTATATGAATAACATGATGTTTTTCAATGGCAAAAATCAATGAATTTTGTAAATGCACAAACAGTAATTTCTCCGCATTGCAAGGTGCAATTCTGAAATTTTTTGCTTTTTCCTGCTCCTCTTAGCATGATAAAGAAGATTCAAAGAGAGTGAGATGCCAGTTCCTTTCATTCAGTCAGTAGCTTCAATCATTTCTGGACGTTTTTCAATGGCAAAAATCAATGAATATTGTAAATGCACAAACAGTAATTTCTCCGCATTGCAAGGTGCAATTCTGAAATTTTTTGCTTTTTCCTGCTCCTCTTAGCATGATAAAGAAGATTCAAAGAGAGTGAGATGCCAGCTCCTTTCATTCAGTCAGTAGCGTCAATCATTTCTGGTATATGAATAACATGATGTTTTTCAATGGCAAAAATCAATGAATATTGTAAATGCACAAACAGTAATTTCTCCGCATTGCAAGGTGCAATTCTGAAATTTTTTGCTTTTTCCTGCTCCTCTTAGCATGATAAAGAAGATTCAAAGAGAGTGAGATGCCAGCTCCTTTCATTCAGTCAGTAGCTTCAATCATTTCTGGACGTTTTTCAATGGCAAAAATCAATGAATATTGTAAATGCACAAACAGTAATTTCTCTGCATTGCAAGGTGCAATTCTGAAATTTTTTGCTTTTTCCTGCTCCTCTTAGCATGATAAAGAAGATTCAAAGAGAGTGAGATGCCAGCTCCTTTCATTCAGTCAGTAGCTTCAATCATTTCTGGACGTTTTTCAATGGCAAAAATCAATGAATATTGTAAATGCACAAACAGTAATTTCTCCGCATTGCAAGGTGCAATTCTGAAATTTTTTGCTTTTTCCTGCTCCTCTTAGCATGATAAAGAAGATTCAAAGAGAGTGAGATGTCAGCTCCTTTCATTCAGTCAGTAGCTTCAAACATTTCTGGTATATGAATAACATGATGTTTTTCAATGGCAAAAATCAATGAATTTTGTAAATGCACAAACAGTAATTTCTCCGCATTGCAAGGTGCAATTCTGAAAATTTTTGCTTTTTCCTGCTCCTCTTAGCATGATAAAGAAGATTCAAAGAGAGTGAGATGCCAGTTCCTTTCATTCAGTCAGTAGCTTCAATCATTTCTGGACGTTTTTCAATGGCAAAAATCAATGAATATTGTAAATGCACAAACAGTAATTTCTCCGCATTGCAAGGTGCAATTCTGAAATTTTTTGCTTTTTCCTGCTCCTCTTAGCATGATAAAGAAGATTCAAAGAGAGTGAGATGCCAGCTCCTTTCATTCAGTCAGTAGCTTCAATCATTTCTGGTATATGAATAACATGATGTTTTTCAATGGCAAAAATCAATGAATATTGTAAATGCACAAACAGTAATTTCTCCGCATTGCAAGGTGCAATTCTGAAATTTTTTGCTTTTTCCTGCTCCTCTTAGCATGATAAAGAAGATTCAAAGAGAGTGAGATGCCAGCTCCTTTCATTCAGTCAGTAGCTTCAATCATTTCTGGAAGTTTTTCAATGGCAAAAATCAATGAATATTGTAAATGCACAAACAGTAATTTCTCCGCATTGCAAGGTGCAATTCTGAAATTTTTTGCTTTTTCCTGCTCCTCTTAGCATGATAAACAAGATTCAAAGAGAGTGAGATGCCAGCTCCTTTCATTCAGTCAGTAGCTTCAATCATTTCTGGACGTTTTTCAATGGCAAAAATCAATGAATATTGTAAATGCACAAACAGTAATTTCTCCGCATTGCAAGGTGCAATTCTGAAATTTTTTGCTTTTTCCTGCTCCTCTTAGCATGATAAAGAAGATTCAAAGAGAGTGAGATGCCAGCTCCTTTCATTCAGTCAGTAGCTTCAAACATTTCTGGTATATGAATAACATGATGTTTTTCAATGGCAAAAATCAATGAATATTGTAAATGCACAAACAGTAATTTCTCCGCATTGCAAGGTGCAAGTCTGAAATTTTTTGCTTTTTCCTGCTCCTCTTAGCATGATAAAGAAGATTCAAAGAGAGTGAGATGCCAGCTACTTTCATTCAGTCAGTAGCTTCAATCATTTCTGGACGTTTTTCAATGGTAAAAATCAATGAATATTGTAAATGCACAAACAGTAATTTCTCCACATTGCAAGGTGCAATTCTGAATTTTTTTGCTTTTTCCTGCTCCTCTTAGCATGATAAAGAAGATTCAAAGAGAGTGAGATGCCAGCTCCTTTCATTCAGTCAGTAGCTTCAAACATTTCTGGTATATGAATAACATGATGTTTTTCAATGGCAAAAATCAATGAATATTGTAAATGCACAAACAGTAATTTCTCTGCATTGCAAGGTGCAATTCTGAAATTTTTTGCTTTTTCCTGCTCCTCTTAGCATGATAAAGAAGATTCAAAGAGAGTGAGATGCCAGCTACTTTCATTCAGTCAGTAGCTTCAATCATTTCTGGACGTTTTTCAATGGTAAAAATCAATGAATATTGTAAATGCACAAACAGTAATTTCTCCACATTGCAAGGTGCAATTCTGAAATTTTTTGCTTTTTCCTGCTCCTCTTAGCATGATAAAGAAGATTCAAAGTGAGTGAGATGCCAGCTCCTTTCATTCAGTCAGTAGCTTCAAACATTTCTGGTATATGAATAACATGATGTTTTTCAATGGCAAAAATCAATGAATATTGTAAATGCACAAACAGTAATTTCTCCGCATTGCAAGGTGCAATTCTGAAATTTTTTGCTTTTTCCTGCTCCTCTTAGCATGATAAAGAAGATTCAAAGAGAGTGAGATGCCAGCTCCTTTCATTCAGTCAGTAGCTTCAAACATTTCTGGTATATGAATAACATGATGTTTTTCAATGGCAAAAATCAATGAATATTGTAAATGCACAAACAGTAATTTCTCCGCATTGCAAGGTGCAATTCTGAAATTTTTTGCTTTTTCCTGCTCCTCTTAGCATGATAAAGAATATTCAAAGAGAGTGAGATGCCAGCTCCTTTCATTCAGTCAGTAGCTTCAATCATTTCTGGATGTTTTTCAATGGCAAAAATCAATGAATATTGTAAATGCACAAACTGTAATTTCTCCGCATTGCAAGGTGCAATTCTGAAATTTTTGGCTTTTTCCTGCTCCTCTTAGCATGATAAAGAAGATTCAAAGAGAGTGAGATGCCAGCTCCTTTCATTCAGTCAGTAGCTTCAATCATTTCTGGACGTTTTTCAATGGCAAAAATCAATGAATATTGTAAATGCACAAACAGTAATTTCTCCGCATTGCAAGGTGCAATTCTGAAATTTTTTGCTTTTTCCTGCTCCTCTTAGCATGATAAAGAAGATTCAAAGAGAGTGAGATGCCAGCTCCTTTCATTCAGTCAGTACCTTCAATCATTTCTGGATGTTTTTCAATGGCAAAAATCATTGAATATTGTAAATGCACAAACAGTAATTTCTCCGCATTGCAAGGTGCAATTCTGAAATTTTTTGATTTTTCCTGCTCCTCTTAGCATAATAAAGAAGATTCAAAGAGAGTGAGATGCCAGCTCCTTTCATTCAGTCAGTAGCTTCAAACATTTCTGGTATATGAATAACATGATGTTTTTCAATGGCAAAAATCAATGAATATTGTAAATGCACAAACAGTAATTTCTCCGCATTGCAAGGTGCAAGTCTGAAATTTTTTGCTTTTTCCTGCTCCTCTTAGCATGATAAAGAAGATTCAAAGAGAGTGAGATGCCAGCTACTTTCATTCAGTCAGTAGCTTCAATCATTTCTGGACGTTTTTCAATGGTAAAAATCAATGAATATTGTAAATGCACAAACAGTAATTTCTCCACATTGCAAGGTGCAATTCTGAAATTTTTTGCTTTTTCCTGCTCCTCTTAGCATGATAAAGAAGATTCAAAGAGAGTGAGATGCCAGCTCCTTTCATTCAGTCAGTAGCTTCAAACATTTCTGGTATATGAATAACATGATGTTTTTCAATGGCAAAAATCAATGAATATTGTAAATGCACAAACAGTAATTTCTCCGCATTGCAAGGTGCAATTCTGAAATTTTTTGCTTTTTCCTGCTCCTCTTAGCATGATAAAGAAGATTCAAAGAGAGTGAGATGCCAGCTCCTTTCATTCAGTCAGTAGCTTCAAACATTTCTGGTATATGAATAACATGATGTTTTTCAATGGCAAAAATCAATGAATATTGTAAATGCACAAAGAGTAATTTCTCCGCATTGCAAGGTGCAATTCTGAAATTTTTTGCTTTTTCCTGCTCCTCTTAGCATGATAAAGAAGATTCAAAGAGAGTGAGATGCCAGCTCCTTTCATTCAGTCAGTAGCTTCAATCATTTCTGGACGTTTTTCAATGGCAAAAATCAATGAATATTGTAAATGCACAAACAGTAATTTCTCCGCATTGCAAGGTGCAATTCTGAAATTTTTTGCTTTTTCCTGCTCCTCTTAGCATGATAAAGAAGATTCAAAGAGAGTGAGATGCCAGCTCCTTTCATTCAGTCAGTAGCTTCAATCATTTCTGGACGTTTTTCAATGGCAAAAATCAATGAATATTGTAAATGCACAAACAGTAATTTCTCCGCATTGCAAGGTGCAATTCTGAAATTTTTTGCTTTTTCCTGCTCCTCTTAGCATGATAAAGAAGATTCAAAGAGAGTGAGATGCCAGCTCCTTTCATTCAGTCAGTAGCTACAAACATTTCTGGTATATGAATAACATGATGTTTTTCAATGGCAAAAATCAATGAATATTGTAAATGCACAAACAGTAATTTCTCCGCATTGCAAGGTGCAATTCTGAAATTTTTTGCTTTTTCCTGCTCCTCTTAGCATGATAAAGAAGATTCAAAGAGAGTGAGATGCCAGCTCCTTTCATTCAGTCAGTAGCTTCAATCATTTCTGGACGTTTTTCAATGGCAAAAATCAATGAATATTGTAAATGCACAAACAGTAATTTCTCCGCATTGCAAGGTGCAATTCTGAAATTTTTTGCTTTTTCCTGCTCCTCTTAGCATGATAAAGAAGATTCAAAGAGAGTGAGATGCCAGCTCCTTTCATTCAGTCAGTAGCTTCAAACATTTCTGGTATATGAATAACATGATGTTTTTCAATGGCAAAAATCAATGAATATTGTAAATGCACAAAGAGTAATTTCTCCGCATTGCAAGGTGCAATTCTGAAATTTTTTGCTTTTTCCTGCTCCTCTTAGCATGATAAAGAAGATTCAAAGAGAGTGAGATGCCAGCTCCTTTCATTCAGTCAGTAGCTTCAATCATTTCTGGACGTTTTTCAATGGCAAAAATCAATGAATATTGTAAATGCACAAACAGTAATTTCTCCGCATTGCAAGGTGCAATTCTGAAATTTTTTGCTTTTTCCTGCTCCTCTTAGCATGATAAAGAAGATTCAAAGAGAGTGAGATGCCAACTCCTTTCATTCAGTCAGTAGCTTCAATCATTTCTGGACATTTTTCAATGGCAAAAATCAATGAATATTGTAAATGCACAAACAGTAATTTCTCCGCATTGCAAGGTGCAATTCTGAAATTTTTTGCTTTTTCCTGCTCCTCTTAGCATGATAAAGAAGATTCAAAGAGAGATGCCAGCTCCTTTCATTCAGTCAGTAGCTACAAACATTTCTGGTATATGAATAACATGATGTTTTTCAATGGCAAAAATCAATGAATATTGTAAATGCACAAACAGTAATTTCTCCGCATTGCAAGGTGCAATTCTGAAATTTTTTGCTTTTTCCTGCTCCTCTTAGCATGATAAAGAAGATTCAAAGAGAGTGAGATGCCAGCTCCTTTCATTCAGTCAGTAGCTTCAATCATTTCTGGACGTTTTTCAATGGCAAAAATCAATGAATATTGTAAATGCACAAACAGTAATTTCTCCGCATTGCAAGGTGCAATTCTGAAATTTTTTGCTTTTTCCTGCTCCTCTTAGCATGATAAAGAAGATTCAAAGAGAGTGAGATGCCAGCTCCTTTCATTCAGTCAGTAGCTTCAATCATTTCTGGACGTTTTTCAATGGCAAAAATCAATGAATATTGTAAATGCACAAACAGTAATTTCTCCGCATTGCAAGGTGCAATTCTGAAATTTTTTGCTTTTTCCTGCTCCTCTTAGCATGACAAAGAAGATTCAAAGAGAGTAAGATGCCAGCTCCTTTCATTCAGTCAGTAGCTTCAATCATTTCTGGTATATGAATAACATGATGTTTTTCAATGGCAAAAATCAATGAATATTGTAAATGCACAAACAGTAATTTCTCCGCATTGCAAGGTGCAATTCTGAAATTTTTTGCTTTTTCCTGCTCCTCTTAGCATGATAAAGAAGATTCAAAGAGAGTGAGATGCCAGCTCCTTTCATTCAGTCAGTAGCTTCAATCATTTCTGGACGTTTTTCAATGGCAAAAATCAATGAATATTGTAAATGCACAAACAGTAATTTCTCCGCATTGCAAGGTGCAATTCTGAAATTTTTTGCTTTTTCCTGCTCCTCTTAGCATGATAAAGAAGATTCAAAGAGAGTGAGATGCCAGCTCCTTTCATTCAGTCAGTAGCTTCAATCATTTCTGGACGTTTTTCAATGGCAAAAATCAATGAATATTGTAACTGCACAAACAGTAATTTCTCCGCATTGCAAGGTGCAATTCTGAAATTTTTTGCTTTTTCCTGCTCCTCTTAGCATGATAAAGAAGATTCAAAGAGAGTGAGATGCCAGCTCCTTTCATTCAGTCAGTAGCTTCAAACATTTCTGGTATATGAATAATATGATGTTTTTCAATGGCAAAAATCAATGAATATTGTAAAAGCACAAACAGTAATTTCTCCGCATTGCAAGGTGCAATTCTGAAATTTTTTGCTTTTTCCTGCTCCTCTTAGCATGATAAAGAAGATTCAAAGAGAGTGAGATGCCAGCTCCTTTCATTCAGTCAGTAGCTTCAATCATTTCTGGACGTTTTTCAATGGCAAAAATCAATGAATATTGTAAATGCACAAACAGTAATTTCTCCGCATTGCAAGGTGCAATTCTGAAATTTTTTGCTTTTTCCTGCTCCTCTTAGCATGATAAAGAAGATTCAAAGAGAGTGAGATGCCAGCTCCTTTCATTCAGTCAGTAGCTTCAATCATTTCTGGTATATGAATAACATGATGTTTTTCAATGGCAAAAATCAATGAATATTGTAAATGCACAAACAGTAATTTCTCCGCATTGCAAGTTGCAATTCTGAAATTTTTTGCTTTTTCCTGCTCCTCTTAGCATGATAAAGAAGATTCAAAGAGAGTGAGATGCCAGCTCCTTTCATTCAGTCAGTAGCTTCAATCATTTCTGGACGTTTTTCAATGGCAAAAATCAATGAATATTGTAAATGCACAAACAGTAATTTCTCCGCATTGCAAGGTGCAATTCTGAAATTTTTTGCTTTTTCCTGCTCCTCTTAGCATGATAAAGAAGATTCAAAGAGAGTGAGATGCCAGCTCCTTTCATTCAGTCAGTAGCTTCAATCATTTCTGGACGTTTTTCAATGGCAAAAATCAATGAATATTGTAAATGCACAAACAGTAATTTCTCCGCATTGCAAGGTGCAATTCTGAAATTTTTTGCTTTTTCCTGCTCCTCTTAGCATGATAAAGAAGATTCAAAGAGAGTGAGATGCCAGCTCCTTTCATTCAGTCAGTAGCTTCAAACATTTCTGGTATATGAATAACATGATGTTTTTCAATGGCAAAAATCAATGAATATTGTAAATGCACAAACAGTAATTTCTCCGCATTGCAAGGTGCAATTCTGAAATTTTTTGCTTTTTCCTGCTCCTCTTAGCATGATAAAGAAGATTCAAAGAGAGTGAGATGCCAGCTCCTTTCATTCAGTCAGTAGCTTCAATCATTTCTGGACGTTTTTCAATGGCAAAAATCAATGAATATTGTAAATGCACAAACAGTAATTTCTCCGCATTGCAAGGTGCAATTCTGAAATTTTTTGCTTTTTCCTGCTCCTCTTAGCATGATAAAGAAGATTCAAAGAGAGTGAGATGTCAGCTCCTTTCATTCAGTCAGTAGCTTCAAACATTTCTGGTATATGAATAACATGATGTTTTTCAATGGCAAAAATCAATGAATTTTGTAAATGCACAAACAGTAATTTCTCCGCATTGCAAGGTGCAATTCTGAAATTTTTTGCTTTTTCCTGCTCCTCTTAGCATCATAAAGAAGATTCAAAGAGAGTGAGATGCCAGTTCCTTTCATTCAGTCAGTAGCTTCAATCATTTCTGGACATTTTTCAATGGCAAAAATCAATGAATATTGTAAATGCACAAACAGTAATTTCTCCGCATTGCAAGGTGCAATTCTGAAATTTTTTGCTTTTTCCTGCTCCTCTTAGCATGATAAAGAAGATTCAAAGAGAGTGAGATGCCAGCTCCTTTCATTCAGTCAGTAGCTTCAATCATTTCTGGTATATGAATAACATGATGTTTTTCAATGGCAAAAATCAATGAATATTGTAAATGCACAAACAGTAATTTCTCCGCATTGCAAGGTGCAATTCTGAATTTTTTTGCTTTTTCCTGCTCCTCTTAGCATGATAAAGAAGATTCAAAGAGAGTGAGATGCCAGCTCCTTTCATTCAGTCAGTAGCTTCAATCATTTCTGGACGTTTTTCAATGGCAAAAATCAATGAATATTGTAAATGCACAAACAGTAATTTCTCCGCATTGCAAGGTGCAATTCTGAAATTTTTTGCTTTTTCCTGCTCCTCTTAGCATGATAAACAAGATTCAAAGAGAGTGAGATGCCAGCTCCTTTCATTCAGTCAGTAGCTTCAATCATTTCTGGACGTTTTTCAATGGCAAAAATCAATGAATATTGTAAATGCACAAACAGTAATTTCTCCGCATTGCAAGGTGCAATTCTGAAATTTTTTGCTTTTTCCTGCTCCTCTTAGCATGATAAAGAAGATTCAAAGAGAGTGAGATGCCAGCTCCTTTCATTCAGTCAGTAGCTTCAAACATTTCTGGTATATGAATAACATGATGTTTTTCAATGGCAAAAATCAATGAATATTGTAAATGCACAAACAGTAATTTCTCCGCATTGCAAGGTGCAAGTCTGAAATTTTTTGCTTTTTCCTGCTCCTCTTAGCATGATAAAGAAGATTCAAAGAGAGTGAGATGCCAGCTACTTTCATTCAGTCAGTAGCTTCAATCATTTCTGGACGTTTTTCAATGGTAAAAATCAATGAATATTGTAAATGCACAAACAGTAATTTCTCCACATTGCAAGGTGCAATTCTGAAATTTTTAGCTTTTTCCTGCTCCTCTTAGCATGATAAAGAAGATTCAAAGAGAGTGAGATGCCAGCTCCTTTCATTCAGTCAGTAGCTTCAATCATTTCTGGTATATGAATAACATGATGTTTTTCAATGGCAAAAATCAATGAATATTGTAAATGCACAAACAGTAATTTCTCCGCATTGCAAGGTGCAATTCTGAAATTTTTTGCTTTTTCCTGCTCCTCTTAGCATGATAAAGAAGATTCAAAGAGAGTGAGATGCCAGCTCCTTTCATTCAGTCAGTAGCTTCAATCATTTCTGGACGTTTTTCAATGGCAAAAATCAATGAATATTGTAAATGCACAAACAGTAATTTCTCCGCATTGCAAGGTGCAATTCTGAAATTTTTTGCTTTTTCCTGCTCCTCTTAGCATGATAAAGAAGATTCAAAGAGAGTGAGATGTCAGCTCCTTTCATTCAGTCAGTAGCTTCAAACATTTCTGGTATATGAATAACATGATGTTTTTCAATGGCAAAAATCAATGAATTTTGTAAATGCACAAACAGTAATTTCTCCGCATTGCAAGGTGCAATTCTGAAATTTCTTGCTTTTTCCTGCTCCTCTTAGCATGATAAAGAAGATTCAAAGAGAGTGAGATGCCAGTTCCTTTCATTCAGTCAGTAGCTTCAATCATTTCTGGACGTTTTTCAATGGCAAAAATCAATGAATATTGTAAATGCACAAACAGTAATTTCTCCGCATTGCAAGGTGCAATTCTGAAATTTTTTGCTTTTTCCTGCTCCTCTTAGCATGATAAAGAAGATTCAAAGAGAGTGAGATGCCAGCTCCTTTCATTCAGTCAGTAGCTTCAATCATTTCTGGTATATGAATAACATGATGTTTTTCAATGGCAAAAATCAATGAATATTGTAAATGCACAAACAGTAATTTCTCCGCATTGCAAGGTGCAATTCTGAAATTTTTTGCTTTTTCCTGCTCCTCTTAGCATGATAAAGAAGATTCAAAGAGAGTGAGATGCCAGCTCCTTTCATTCAGTCAGTAGCTTCAATCATTTCTGGACGTTTTTCAATGGCAAAAATCAATGAATATTGTAAATGCACAAACAGTAATTTCTCCGCATTGCAAGGTGCAATTCTGAAATTTTTTGCTTTTTCCTGCTCCTCTTAGCATGATAAAGAAGATTCAAAGAGAGTGAGATGCCAGCTCCTTTCATTCAGTCAGTAGCTTCAATCATTTCTGGACGTTTTTCAATGGCAAAAATCAATGAATATTGTAAATGCACAAACAGTAATTTCTCCGCATTGCAAGGTGCAATTCTGAAATTTTTTGCTTTTTCCTGCTCCTCTTAGCATGATAAAGAAGATTCAAAGAGAGTGAGATGTCAGCTCCTTTCATTCAGTCAGTAGCTTCAAACATTTCTGGTATATGAATAACATGATGTTTTTCAATGGCAAAAATCAATGAATTTTGTAAATGCACAAACAGTAATTTCTCCGCATTGCAAGGTGCAATTCTGAAATTTTTTGCTTTTTCCTGCTCCTCTTAGCATGATAAAGAAGATTCAAAGAGAGTGAGATGCCAGTTCCTTTCATTCAGTCAGTAGCTTCAATCATTTCTGGACGTTTTTCAATGGCAAAAATCAATGAATATTGTAAATGCACAAACAGTAATTTCTCCGCATTGCAAGGTGCAATTCTGAAATTTTTTGCTTTTTCCTGCTCCTCTTAGCATGATAAAGAAGATTCAAAGAGAGCGAGATGCCAGCTCCTTTCATTCAGTCAGTAGCTTCAATCATTTCTGGTATATGAATAACATGATGTTTTTCAATGGCAAAAATCAATGAATATTGTAAATGCACAAACAGTAATTTCTCCGCATTGCAAGGTGCAATTCTGAAATTTTTTGCTTTTTCCTGCTCCTCTTAGCATGATAAAGAAGATTCAAAGAGAGTGAGATGCCAGCTCCTTTCATTCAGTCAGTAGCTTCAATCATTTCTGGACGTTTTTCAATGGCAAAAATCAATGAATATTGTAAATGCACAAACAGTAATTTCTCCGCATTGCAAGGTGCAATTCTGAAATTTTTTGCTTTTTCCTGCTCCTCTTAGCATGATAAACAAGATTCAAAGAGAGTGAGATGCCAGCTCCTTTCATTCAGTCAGTAGCTTCAATCATTTCTGGACGTTTTTCAATGGCAAAAATCAATGAATATTGTAAATGCACAAACAGTAATTTCTCCGCATTGCAAGGTGCAATTCTGAAATTTTTTGCTTTTTCCTGCTCCTCTTAGCATGATAAAGAAGATTCAAAGAGAGTGAGATGCCAGCTCCTTTCATTCAGTCAGTAGCTTCAAACATTTCTGGTATATGAATAACATGATGTTTTTCAATGGCAAAAATCAATGAATATTGTAAATGCACAAACAGTAATTTCTCCGCATTGCAAGGTGCAAGTCTGAAATTTTTTGCTTTTTCCTGCTCCTCTTAGCATGATAAAGAAGATTCAAAGAGAGTGAGATGCCAGCTCCTTTCATTCAGTCAGTAGCTTCAATCATTTCTGGACGTTTTTCAATGGCAAAAATCAATGAATATTGTAAATGCACAAACAGTAATTTCTCCGCATTGCAAGGTGCAATTCTGAAATTTTTTGCTTTTTCCTGCTCCTCTTAGCATGATAAACAAGATTCAAAGAGAGTGAGATGCCAGCTCCTTTCATTCAGTCAGTACCTTCAATCATTTCTGGATGTTTTTCAATGGCAAAAATCAATGAATATTGTAAATGCACAAACAGTAATTTCTCCGCATTGCAAGGTGCAATTCTGAAATTTTTTGCTTTTTTCTGCTCCTCTTAGCATGATAAAGAAGATTCAAAGAGAGTGAGATGCCAGCTCCTTTCATTCAGTCAGAAGCTTCAAACATTTCTGGTATATGAATAACATGATGTTTTTCAATGGCAAAAATCAATGAATATTGTAAATGCACAAACAGTAATTTCTCCGCATTGCAAGGTGCAAGTCTGAAATTTTTTGCTTTTTCCTGCTCCTCTTAGCATGATAAAGAAGATTCAAAGAGAGTGAGATGCCAGCTCCTTTCATTCAGTCAGTAGCTTCAATCATTTCTGGACGTTTTTCAATGGCAAAAATCAATGAATATTGTAAATGCACAAACAGTAATTTCTCCGCATTGCAAGGTGCAATTCTGAAATTTTTTGCTTTTTCCTGCTCCTCTTAGCATGATAAAGAAGATTCAAAGAGAGTGAGATGCCAGCTCCTTTCATTCAGTCAGTACCTTCAATCATTTCTGGATGTTTTTCAATGGCAAAAATCAATGAATATTGTAAATGCACAAACAGTAATTTCTCCGCATTGCAAGGTGCAATTCTGAAATTTTTTGCTTTTTCCCGCTCCTCTTAGCATGATAAAGAAGATTCAAAGAGAGTGAGGTGCCAGCTCCTTTCATTCAGTCAGTAGCTTCAAACATTTCTGGTATATGAATAACATGTTTTTCAATGGCAAAAATCATTGAATATTGTAAATGCACAAACAGTAATTTCTCCGCATTGCAAGGTGCAATTCTGAAATTTTTTGATTTTTCCTGCTCCTCTTAGCATGATAAAGAAGATTCAAAGAGAGTGAGATGCCAGCTCCTTTCATTCAGTCAGTAGCTTCAATCATTTCTGGACGTTTTTCAATGGCAAAAATCAATGAATATTGTAAATGCACAAACAGTAATTTCTCCGCATTGCAAGGTGCAATTCTGAAATTTTTTGCTTTTTCCTGCTCCTCTTAGCATGATAAAGAAGATTCAAAGAGAGTGAGATGCCAGCTCCTTTCATTCAGTCAGTAGCTTCAATCATTTCTGGACGTTTTTCAATGGCAAAAATCAATGAATATTGTAAATGCACAAACAGTAATTTCTCCGCATTGCAAGGTGCAATTCTGAAATTTTTTGCTTTTTCCTGCTCCTCTTAGCATGATAAAGAAGATTCAAAGAGAGTGAGATGCCAGCTCCTTTCATTCAGTCAGTAGCTTCAAACATTTCTGGTATATGAATAACATGATGTTTTTCAATGGCAAAAATCAATGAATATTGTAAATGCACAAAGAGTAATTTCTCCGCATTGCAAGGTGCAATTCTGAAATTTTTTGCTTTTTCCTGCTCCTCTTAGCATGATAAAGAAGATTCAAAGAGAGTGAGATGCCAGCTCCTTTCATTCAGTCAGTAGCTTCAATCATTTCTGGACGTTTTTCAATGGCAAAAATCAATGAATATTGTAAATGCACAAACAGTAATTTCTCCGCATTGCAAGGTGCAATTCTGAAATTTTTTGCTTTTTCCTGCTCCTCTTAGCATGATAAAGAAGATTCAAAGAGAGTGAGATGCCAACTCCTTTCATTCAGTCAGTAGCTTCAATCATTTCTGGACGTTTTTCAATGGCAAAAATCAATGAATATTGTAAATGCACAAACAGTAATTTCTCCGCATTGCAAGGTGCAATTCTGAAATTTTTTGCTTTTTCCTGCTCCTCTTAGCATGATAAAGAAGATTCAAAGAGAGATGCCAGCTCCTTTCATTCAGTCAGTAGCTACAAACATTTCTGGTATATGAATAACATGATGTTTTTCAATGGCAAAAATCAATGAATATTGTAAATGCACAAACAGTAATTTCTCCGCATTGCAAGGTGCAATTCTGAAATTTTTTGCTTTTTCCTGCTCCTCTTAGCATGATAAAGAAGATTCAAAGAGAGTGAGATGCCAGCTCCTTTCATTCAGTCAGTAGCTTCAATCATTTCTGGACGTTTTTCAATGGCAAAAATCAATGAATATTGTAAATGCACAAACAGTAATTTCTCCGCATTGCAAGGTGCAATTCTGAAATTTTTTGCTTTTTCCTGCTCCTCTTAGCATGATAAAGAAGATTCAAAGAGAGTGAGATGCCAGCTCCTTTCATTCAGTCAGTAGCTTCAATCATTTCTGGACGTTTTTCAATGGCAAAAATCAATGAATATTGTAAATGCACAAACAGTAATTTCTCCGCATTGCAAGGTGCAATTCTGAAATTTTTTGCTTTTTCCTGCTCCTCTTAGCATGACAAAGAAGATTCAAAGAGAGTAAGATGCCAGCTCCTTTCATTCAGTCAGTAGCTTCAATCATTTCTGGTATATGAATAACATGATGTTTTTCAATGGCAAAAATCAATGAATATTGTAAATGCACAAACAGTAATTTCTCCGCATTGCAAGGTGCAATTCTGAAATTTTTTGCTTTTTCCTGCTCCTCTTAGCATGATAAAGAAGATTCAAAGAGAGTGAGATGCCAGCTCCTTTCATTCAGTCAGTAGCTTCAATCATTTCTGGACGTTTTTCAATGGCAAAAATCAATGAATATTGTAAATGCACAAACAGTAATTTCTCCGCATTGCAAGGTGCAATTCTGAAATTTTTTGCTTTTTCCTGCTCCTCTTAGCATGATAAAGAAGATTCAAAGAGAGTGAGATGCCAGCTCCTTTCATTCAGTCAGTAGCTTCAATCATTTCTGGACGTTTTTCAATGGCAAAAATCAATGAATATTGTAACTGCACAAACAGTAATTTCTCCGCATTGCAAGGTGCAATTCTGAAATTTTTTGCTTTTTCCTGCTCCTCTTAGCATGATAAAGAAGATTCAAAGAGAGTGAGATGCCAGCTCCTTTCATTCAGTCAGTAGCTTCAAACATTTCTGGTATATGAATAATATGATGTTTTTCAATGGCAAAAATCAATGAATATTGTAAAAGCACAAACAGTAATTTCTCCGCATTGCAAGGTGCAATTCTGAAATTTTTTGCTTTTTCCTGCTCCTCTTAGCATGATAAAGAAGATTCAAAGAGAGTGAGATGCCAGCTCCTTTCATTCAGTCAGTAGCTTCAATCATTTCTGGACGTTTTTCAATGGCAAAAATCAATGAATATTGTAAATGCACAAACAGTAATTTCTCCGCATTGCAAGGTGCAATTCTGAAATTTTTTGCTTTTTCCTGCTCCTCTTAGCATGATAAAGAAGATTCAAAGAGAGTGAGATGCCAGCTCCTTTCATTCAGTCAGTAGCTTCAATCATTTCTGGACGTTTTTCAATGGCAAAAATCAATGAATATTGTAAATGCACAAACAGTAATTTCTCCGCATTGCAAGGTGCAATTCTGAAATTTTTTGCTTTTTCCTGCTCCTCTTAGCATGACAAAGAAGATTCAAAGAGAGTAAGATGCCAGCTCCTTTCATTCAGTCAGTAGCTTCAATCATTTCTGGTATATGAATAACATGATGTTTTTCAATGGCAAAAATCAATGAATATTGTAAATGCACAAACAGTAATTTCTCCGCATTGCAAGGTGCAATTCTGAAATTTTTTGCTTTTTCCTGCTCCTCTTAGCATGATAAAGAAGATTCAAAGAGAGTGAGATGCCAGCTCCTTTCATTCAGTCAGTAGCTTCAATCATTTCTGGACGTTTTTCAATGGCAAAAATCAATGAATATTGTAAATGCACAAACAGTAATTTCTCCGCATTGCAAGGTGCAATTCTGAAATTTTTTGCTTTTTCCTGCTCCTCTTAGCATGATAAAGAAGATTCAAAGAGAGTGAGATGCCAGCTCCTTTCATTCAGTCAGTAGCTTCAATCATTTCTGGACGTTTTTCAATGGCAAAAATCAATGAATATTGTAACTGCACAAACAGTAATTTCTCCGCATTGCAAGGTGCAATTCTGAAATTTTTTGCTTTTTCCTGCTCCTCTTAGCATGATAAAGAAGATTCAAAGAGAGTGAGATGCCAGCTCCTTTCATTCAGTCAGTAGCTTCAAACATTTCTGGTATATGAATAATATGATGTTTTTCAATGGCAAAAATCAATGAATATTGTAAAAGCACAAACAGTAATTTCTCCGCATTGCAAGGTGCAATTCTGAAATTTTTTGCTTTTTCCTGCTCCTCTTAGCATGATAAAGAAGATTCAAAGAGAGTGAGATGCCAGCTCCTTTCATTCAGTCAGTAGCTTCAATCATTTCTGGACGTTTTTCAATGGCAAAAATCAATGAATATTGTAAATGCACAAACAGTAATTTCTCCGCATTGCAAGGTGCAATTCTGAAATTTTTTGCTTTTTCCTGCTCCTCTTAGCATGATAAAGAAGATTCAAAGAGAGTGAGATGCCAGCTCCTTTCATTCAGTCAGTAGCTTCAATCATTTCTGGTATATGAATAACATGATGTTTTTCAATGGCAAAAATCAATGAATATTGTAAATGCACAAACAGTAATTTCTCCGCATTGCAAGTTGCAATTCTGAAATTTTTTGCTTTTTCCTGCTCCTCTTAGCATGATAAAGAAGATTCAAAGAGAGTGAGATGCCAGCTCCTTTCATTCAGTCAGTAGCTTCAATCATTTCTGGACGTTTTTCAATGGCAAAAATCAATGAATATTGTAAATGCACAAACAGTAATTTCTCCGCATTGCAAGGTGCAATTCTGAAATTTTTTGCTTTTTCCTGCTCCTCTTAGCATGATAAAGAAGATTCAAAGAGAGTGAGATGCCAGCTCCTTTCATTCAGTCAGTAGCTTCAATCATTTCTGGACGTTTTTCAATGGCAAAAATCAATGAATATTGTAAATGCACAAACAGTAATTTCTCCGCATTGCAAGGTGCAATTCTGAAATTTTTTGCTTTTTCCTGCTCCTCTTAGCATGATAAAGAAGATTCAAAGAGAGTGAGATGCCAGCTCCTTTCATTCAGTCAGTAGCTTCAAACATTTCTGGTATATGAATAACATGATGTTTTTCAATGGCAAAAATCAATGAATATTGTAAATGCACAAACAGTAATTTCTCCGCATTGCAAGGTGCAATTCTGAAATTTTTTGCTTTTTCCTGCTCCTCTTAGCATGATAAAGAAGATTCAAAGAGAGTGAGATGCCAGCTCCTTTCATTCAGTCAGTAGCTTCAATCATTTCTGGACGTTTTTCAATGGCAAAAATCAATGAATATTGTAAATGCACAAACAGTAATTTCTCCGCATTGCAAGGTGCAATTCTGAAATTTTTTGCTTTTTCCTGCTCCTCTTAGCATGATAAAGAAGATTCAAAGAGAGTGAGATGTCAGCTCCTTTCATTCAGTCAGTAGCTTCAAACATTTCTGGTATATGAATAACATGATGTTTTTCAATGGCAAAAATCAATGAATTTTGTAAATGCACAAACAGTAATTTCTCCGCATTGCAAGGTGCAATTCTGAAATTTTTTGCTTTTTCCTGCTCCTCTTAGCATCATAAAGAAGATTCAAAGAGAGTGAGATGCCAGTTCCTTTCATTCAGTCAGTAGCTTCAATCATTTCTGGACATTTTTCAATGGCAAAAATCAATGAATATTGTAAATGCACAAACAGTAATTTCTCCGCATTGCAAGGTGCAATTCTGAAATTTTTTGCTTTTTCCTGCTCCTCTTAGCATGATAAAGAAGATTCAAAGAGAGTGAGATGCCAGCTCCTTTCATTCAGTCAGTAGCTTCAATCATTTCTGGTATATGAATAACATGATGTTTTTCAATGGCAAAAATCAATGAATATTGTAAATGCACAAACAGTAATTTCTCCGCATTGCAAGGTGCAATTCTGAATTTTTTTGCTTTTTCCTGCTCCTCTTAGCATGATAAAGAAGATTCAAAGAGAGTGAGATGCCAGCTCCTTTCATTCAGTCAGTAGCTTCAATCATTTCTGGACGTTTTTCAATGGCAAAAATCAATGAATATTGTAAATGCACAAACAGTAATTTCTCCGCATTGCAAGGTGCAATTCTGAAATTTTTTGCTTTTTCCTGCTCCTCTTAGCATGATAAACAAGATTCAAAGAGAGTGAGATGCCAGCTCCTTTCATTCAGTCAGTAGCTTCAATCATTTCTGGACGTTTTTCAATGGCAAAAATCAATGAATATTGTAAATGCACAAACAGTAATTTCTCCGCATTGCAAGGTGCAATTCTGAAATTTTTTGCTTTTTCCTGCTCCTCTTAGCATGATAAAGAAGATTCAAAGAGAGTGAGATGCCAGCTCCTTTCATTCAGTCAGTAGCTTCAAACATTTCTGGTATATGAATAACATGATGTTTTTCAATGGCAAAAATCAATGAATATTGTAAATGCACAAACAGTAATTTCTCCGCATTGCAAGGTGCAAGTCTGAAATTTTTTGCTTTTTCCTGCTCCTCTTAGCATGATAAAGAAGATTCAAAGAGAGTGAGATGCCAGCTACTTTCATTCAGTCAGTAGCTTCAATCATTTCTGGACGTTTTTCAATGGTAAAAATCAATGAATATTGTAAATGCACAAACAGTAATTTCTCCACATTGCAAGGTGCAATTCTGAAATTTTTAGCTTTTTCCTGCTCCTCTTAGCATGATAAAGAAGATTCAAAGAGAGTGAGATGCCAGCTCCTTTCATTCAGTCAGTAGCTTCAATCATTTCTGGTATATGAATAACATGATGTTTTTCAATGGCAAAAATCAATGAATATTGTAAATGCACAAACAGTAATTTCTCCGCATTGCAAGGTGCAATTCTGAAATTTTTTGCTTTTTCCTGCTCCTCTTAGCATGATAAAGAAGATTCAAAGAGAGTGAGATGCCAGCTCCTTTCATTCAGTCAGTAGCTTCAATCATTTCTGGACGTTTTTCAATGGCAAAAATCAATGAATATTGTAAATGCACAAACAGTAATTTCTCCGCATTGCAAGGTGCAATTCTGAAATTTTTTGCTTTTTCCTGCTCCTCTTAGCATGATAAAGAAGATTCAAAGAGAGTGAGATGTCAGCTCCTTTCATTCAGTCAGTAGCTTCAAACATTTCTGGTATATGAATAACATGATGTTTTTCAATGGCAAAAATCAATGAATTTTGTAAATGCACAAACAGTAATTTCTCCGCATTGCAAGGTGCAATTCTGAAATTTCTTGCTTTTTCCTGCTCCTCTTAGCATGATAAAGAAGATTCAAAGAGAGTGAGATGCCAGTTCCTTTCATTCAGTCAGTAGCTTCAATCATTTCTGGACGTTTTTCAATGGCAAAAATCAATGAATATTGTAAATGCACAAACAGTAATTTCTCCGCATTGCAAGGTGCAATTCTGAAATTTTTTGCTTTTTCCTGCTCCTCTTAGCATGATAAAGAAGATTCAAAGAGAGTGAGATGCCAGCTCCTTTCATTCAGTCAGTAGCTTCAATCATTTCTGGTATATGAATAACATGATGTTTTTCAATGGCAAAAATCAATGAATATTGTAAATGCACAAACAGTAATTTCTCCGCATTGCAAGGTGCAATTCTGAAATTTTTTGCTTTTTCCTGCTCCTCTTAGCATGATAAAGAAGATTCAAAGAGAGTGAGATGCCAGCTCCTTTCATTCAGTCAGTAGCTTCAATCATTTCTGGACGTTTTTCAATGGCAAAAATCAATGAATATTGTAAATGCACAAACAGTAATTTCTCCGCATTGCAAGGTGCAATTCTGAAATTTTTTGCTTTTTCCTGCTCCTCTTAGCATGATAAAGAAGATTCAAAGAGAGTGAGATGCCAGCTCCTTTCATTCAGTCAGTAGCTTCAATCATTTCTGGACGTTTTTCAATGGCAAAAATCAATGAATATTGTAAATGCACAAACAGTAATTTCTCCGCATTGCAAGGTGCAATTCTGAAATTTTTTGCTTTTTCCTGCTCCTCTTAGCATGATAAAGAAGATTCAAAGAGAGTGAGATGTCAGCTCCTTTCATTCAGTCAGTAGCTTCAAACATTTCTGGTATATGAATAACATGATGTTTTTCAATGGCAAAAATCAATGAATTTTGTAAATGCACAAACAGTAATTTCTCCGCATTGCAAGGTGCAATTCTGAAATTTTTTGCTTTTTCCTGCTCCTCTTAGCATGATAAAGAAGATTCAAAGAGAGTGAGATGCCAGTTCCTTTCATTCAGTCAGTAGCTTCAATCATTTCTGGACGTTTTTCAATGGCAAAAATCAATGAATATTGTAAATGCACAAACAGTAATTTCTCCGCATTGCAAGGTGCAATTCTGAAATTTTTTGCTTTTTCCTGCTCCTCTTAGCATGATAAAGAAGATTCAAAGAGAGCGAGATGCCAGCTCCTTTCATTCAGTCAGTAGCTTCAATCATTTCTGGTATATGAATAACATGATGTTTTTCAATGGCAAAAATCAATGAATATTGTAAATGCACAAACAGTAATTTCTCCGCATTGCAAGGTGCAATTCTGAAATTTTTTGCTTTTTCCTGCTCCTCTTAGCATGATAAAGAAGATTCAAAGAGAGTGAGATGCCAGCTCCTTTCATTCAGTCAGTAGCTTCAATCATTTCTGGACGTTTTTCAATGGCAAAAATCAATGAATATTGTAAATGCACAAACAGTAATTTCTCCGCATTGCAAGGTGCAATTCTGAAATTTTTTGCTTTTTCCTGCTCCTCTTAGCATGATAAACAAGATTCAAAGAGAGTGAGATGCCAGCTCCTTTCATTCAGTCAGTAGCTTCAATCATTTCTGGACGTTTTTCAATGGCAAAAATCAATGAATATTGTAAATGCACAAACAGTAATTTCTCCGCATTGCAAGGTGCAATTCTGAAATTTTTTGCTTTTTCCTGCTCCTCTTAGCATGATAAAGAAGATTCAAAGAGAGTGAGATGCCAGCTCCTTTCATTCAGTCAGTAGCTTCAAACATTTCTGGTATATGAATAACATGATGTTTTTCAATGGCAAAAATCAATGAATATTGTAAATGCACAAACAGTAATTTCTCCGCATTGCAAGGTGCAAGTCTGAAATTTTTTGCTTTTTCCTGCTCCTCTTAGCATGATAAAGAAGATTCAAAGAGAGTGAGATGCCAGCTCCTTTCATTCAGTCAGTAGCTTCAATCATTTCTGGACGTTTTTCAATGGCAAAAATCAATGAATATTGTAAATGCACAAACAGTAATTTCTCCGCATTGCAAGGTGCAATTCTGAAATTTTTTGCTTTTTCCTGCTCCTCTTAGCATGATAAACAAGATTCAAAGAGAGTGAGATGCCAGCTCCTTTCATTCAGTCAGTACCTTCAATCATTTCTGGATGTTTTTCAATGGCAAAAATCAATGAATATTGTAAATGCACAAACAGTAATTTCTCCGCATTGCAAGGTGCAATTCTGAAATTTTTTGCTTTTTTCTGCTCCTCTTAGCATGATAAAGAAGATTCAAAGAGAGTGAGATGCCAGCTCCTTTCATTCAGTCAGTAGCTTCAAACATTTCTGGTATATGAATAACATGATGTTTTTCAATGGCAAAAATCAATGAATATTGTAAATGCACAAACAGTAATTTCTCCGCATTGCAAGGTGCAAGTCTGAAATTTTTTGCTTTTTCCTGCTCCTCTTAGCATGATAAAGAAGATTCAAAGAGAGTGAGATGCCAGCTCCTTTCATTCAGTCAGTAGCTTCAATCATTTCTGGACGTTTTTCAATGGCAAAAATCAATGAATATTGTAAATGCACAAACAGTAATTTCTCCGCATTGCAAGGTGCAATTCTGAAATTTTTTGCTTTTTCCTGCTCCTCTTAGCATGATAAAGAAGATTCAAAGAGAGTGAGATGCCAGCTCCTTTCATTCAGTCAGTACCTTCAATCATTTCTGGATGTTTTTCAATGGCAAAAATCAATGAATATTGTAAATGCACAAACAGTAATTTCTCCGCATTGCAAGGTGCAATTCTGAAATTTTTTGCTTTTTCCCGCTCCTCTTAGCATGATAAAGAAGATTCAAAGAGAGTGAGGTGCCAGCTCCTTTCATTCAGTCAGTAGCTTCAAACATTTCTGGTATATGAATAACATGTTTTTCAATGGCAAAAATCATTGAATATTGTAAATGCACAAACAGTAATTTCTCCGCATTGCAAGGTGCAATTCTGAAATTTTTTGATTTTTCCTGCTCCTCTTAGCATGATAAAGAAGATTCAAAGAGAGTGAGATGCCAGCTCCTTTCATTCAGTCAGTAGCTTCAATCATTTCTGGACGTTTTTCAATGGCAAAAATCAATGAATATTGTAAATGCACAAACAGTAATTTCTCCGCATTGCAAGGTGCAATTCTGAAATTTTTTGCTTTTTCCTGCTCCTCTTAGCATGATAAAGAAGATTCAAAGAGAGTGAGATGCCAGCTCCTTTCATTCAGTCAGTAGCTTCAATCATTTCTGGACGTTTTTCAATGGCAAAAATCAATGAATATTGTAAATGCACAAACAGTAATTTCTCCGCATTGCAAGGTGCAATTCTGAAATTTTTTGCTTTTTCCTGCTCCTCTTAGCATGATAAAGAAGATTCAAAGAGAGTGAGATGCCAGCTCCTTTCATTCAGTCAGTAGCTTCAAACATTTCTGGTATATGAATAACATGATGTTTTTCAATGGCAAAAATCAATGAATATTGTAAATGCACAAAGAGTAATTTCTCCGCATTGCAAGGTGCAATTCTGAAATTTTTTGCTTTTTCCTGCTCCTCTTAGCATGATAAAGAAGATTCAAAGAGAGTGAGATGCCAGCTCCTTTCATTCAGTCAGTAGCTTCAATCATTTCTGGACGTTTTTCAATGGCAAAAATCAATGAATATTGTAAATGCACAAACAGTAATTTCTCCGCATTGCAAGGTGCAATTCTGAAATTTTTTGCTTTTTCCTGCTCCTCTTAGCATGATAAAGAAGATTCAAAGAGAGTGAGATGCCAACTCCTTTCATTCAGTCAGTAGCTTCAATCATTTCTGGACGTTTTTCAATGGCAAAAATCAATGAATATTGTAAATGCACAAACAGTAATTTCTCCGCATTGCAAGGTGCAATTCTGAAATTTTTTGCTTTTTCCTGCTCCTCTTAGCATGATAAAGAAGATTCAAAGAGAGATGCCAGCTCCTTTCATTCAGTCAGTAGCTACAAACATTTCTGGTATATGAATAACATGATGTTTTTCAATGGCAAAAATCAATGAATATTGTAAATGCACAAACAGTAATTTCTCCGCATTGCAAGGTGCAATTCTGAAATTTTTTGCTTTTTCCTGCTCCTCTTAGCATGATAAAGAAGATTCAAAGAGAGTGAGATGCCAGCTCCTTTCATTCAGTCAGTAGCTTCAATCATTTCTGGACGTTTTTCAATGGCAAAAATCAATGAATATTGTAAATGCACAAACAGTAATTTCTCCGCATTGCAAGGTGCAATTCTGAAATTTTTTGCTTTTTCCTGCTCCTCTTAGCATGATAAAGAAGATTCAAAGAGAGTGAGATGCCAGCTCCTTTCATTCAGTCAGTAGCTTCAATCATTTCTGGACGTTTTTCAATGGCAAAAATCAATGAATATTGTAAATGCACAAACAGTAATTTCTCCGCATTGCAAGGTGCAATTCTGAAATTTTTTGCTTTTTCCTGCTCCTCTTAGCATGACAAAGAAGATTCAAAGAGAGTAAGATGCCAGCTCCTTTCATTCAGTCAGTAGCTTCAATCATTTCTGGTATATGAATAACATGATGTTTTTCAATGGCAAAAATCAATGAATATTGTAAATGCACAAACAGTAATTTCTCCGCATTGCAAGGTGCAATTCTGAAATTTTTTGCTTTTTCCTGCTCCTCTTAGCATGATAAAGAAGATTCAAAGAGAGTGAGATGCCAGCTCCTTTCATTCAGTCAGTAGCTTCAATCATTTCTGGACGTTTTTCAATGGCAAAAATCAATGAATATTGTAAATGCACAAACAGTAATTTCTCCGCATTGCAAGGTGCAATTCTGAAATTTTTTGCTTTTTCCTGCTCCTCTTAGCATGATAAAGAAGATTCAAAGAGAGTGAGATGCCAGCTCCTTTCATTCAGTCAGTAGCTTCAATCATTTCTGGACGTTTTTCAATGGCAAAAATCAATGAATATTGTAACTGCACAAACAGTAATTTCTCCGCATTGCAAGGTGCAATTCTGAAATTTTTTGCTTTTTCCTGCTCCTCTTAGCATGATAAAGAAGATTCAAAGAGAGTGAGATGCCAGCTCCTTTCATTCAGTCAGTAGCTTCAAACATTTCTGGTATATGAATAATATGATGTTTTTCAATGGCAAAAATCAATGAATATTGTAAAAGCACAAACAGTAATTTCTCCGCATTGCAAGGTGCAATTCTGAAATTTTTTGCTTTTTCCTGCTCCTCTTAGCATGATAAAGAAGATTCAAAGAGAGTGAGATGCCAGCTCCTTTCATTCAGTCAGTAGCTTCAATCATTTCTGGACGTTTTTCAATGGCAAAAATCAATGAATATTGTAAATGCACAAACAGTAATTTCTCCGCATTGCAAGGTGCAATTCTGAAATTTTTTGCTTTTTCCTGCTCCTCTTAGCATGATAAAGAAGATTCAAAGAGAGTGAGATGCCAGCTCCTTTCATTCAGTCAGTAGCTTCAATCATTTCTGGTATATGAATAACATGATGTTTTTCAATGGCAAAAATCAATGAATATTGTAAATGCACAAACAGTAATTTCTCCGCATTGCAAGTTGCAATTCTGAAATTTTTTGCTTTTTCCTGCTCCTCTTAGCATGATAAAGAAGATTCAAAGAGAGTGAGATGCCAGCTCCTTTCATTCAGTCAGTAGCTTCAATCATTTCTGGACGTTTTTCAATGGCAAAAATCAATGAATATTGTAAATGCACAAACAGTAATTTCTCCGCATTGCAAGGTGCAATTCTGAAATTTTTTGCTTTTTCCCGCTCCTCTTAGCATGATAAAGAAGATTCAAAGAGAGTGAGGTGCCAGCTCCTTTCATTCAGTCAGTAGCTTCAAACATTTCTGGTATATGAATAACATGTTTTTCAATGGCAAAAATCATTGAATATTGTAAATGCACAAACAGTAATTTCTCCGCATTGCAAGGTGCAATTCTGAAATTTTTTGATTTTTCCTGCTCCTCTTAGCATGATAAAGAAGATTCAAAGAGAGTGAGATGCCAGCTCCTTTCATTCAGTCAGTAGCTTCAATCATTTCTGGACGTTTTTCAATGGCAAAAATCAATGAATATTGTAAATGCACAAACAGTAATTTCTCCGCATTGCAAGGTGCAATTCTGAAATTTTTTGCTTTTTCCTGCTCCTCTTAGCATGATAAAGAAGATTCAAAGAGAGTGAGATGCCAGCTCCTTTCATTCAGTCAGTAGCTTCAATCATTTCTGGACGTTTTTCAATGGCAAAAATCAATGAATATTGTAAATGCACAAACAGTAATTTCTCCGCATTGCAAGGTGCAATTCTGAAATTTTTTGCTTTTTCCTGCTCCTCTTAGCATGATAAAGAAGATTCAAAGAGAGTGAGATGCCAGCTCCTTTCATTCAGTCAGTAGCTTCAAACATTTCTGGTATATGAATAACATGATGTTTTTCAATGGCAAAAATCAATGAATATTGTAAATGCACAAAGAGTAATTTCTCCGCATTGCAAGGTGCAATTCTGAAATTTTTTGCTTTTTCCTGCTCCTCTTAGCATGATAAAGAAGATTCAAAGAGAGTGAGATGCCAGCTCCTTTCATTCAGTCAGTAGCTTCAATCATTTCTGGACGTTTTTCAATGGCAAAAATCAATGAATATTGTAAATGCACAAACAGTAATTTCTCCGCATTGCAAGGTGCAATTCTGAAATTTTTTGCTTTTTCCTGCTCCTCTTAGCATGATAAAGAAGATTCAAAGAGAGTGAGATGCCAACTCCTTTCATTCAGTCAGTAGCTTCAATCATTTCTGGACGTTTTTCAATGGCAAAAATCAATGAATATTGTAAATGCACAAACAGTAATTTCTCCGCATTGCAAGGTGCAATTCTGAAATTTTTTGCTTTTTCCTGCTCCTCTTAGCATGATAAAGAAGATTCAAAGAGAGATGCCAGCTCCTTTCATTCAGTCAGTAGCTACAAACATTTCTGGTATATGAATAACATGATGTTTTTCAATGGCAAAAATCAATGAATATTGTAAATGCACAAACAGTAATTTCTCCGCATTGCAAGGTGCAATTCTGAAATTTTTTGCTTTTTCCTGCTCCTCTTAGCATGATAAAGAAGATTCAAAGAGAGTGAGATGCCAGCTCCTTTCATTCAGTCAGTAGCTTCAATCATTTCTGGACGTTTTTCAATGGCAAAAATCAATGAATATTGTAAATGCACAAACAGTAATTTCTCCGCATTGCAAGGTGCAATTCTGAAATTTTTTGCTTTTTCCTGCTCCTCTTAGCATGATAAAGAAGATTCAAAGAGAGTGAGATGCCAGCTCCTTTCATTCAGTCAGTAGCTTCAATCATTTCTGGACGTTTTTCAATGGCAAAAATCAATGAATATTGTAAATGCACAAACAGTAATTTCTCCGCATTGCAAGGTGCAATTCTGAAATTTTTTGCTTTTTCCTGCTCCTCTTAGCATGACAAAGAAGATTCAAAGAGAGTAAGATGCCAGCTCCTTTCATTCAGTCAGTAGCTTCAATCATTTCTGGTATATGAATAACATGATGTTTTTCAATGGCAAAAATCAATGAATATTGTAAATGCACAAACAGTAATTTCTCCGCATTGCAAGGTGCAATTCTGAAATTTTTTGCTTTTTCCTGCTCCTCTTAGCATGATAAAGAAGATTCAAAGAGAGTGAGATGCCAGCTCCTTTCATTCAGTCAGTAGCTTCAATCATTTCTGGACGTTTTTCAATGGCAAAAATCAATGAATATTGTAAATGCACAAACAGTAATTTCTCCGCATTGCAAGGTGCAATTCTGAAATTTTTTGCTTTTTCCTGCTCCTCTTAGCATGATAAAGAAGATTCAAAGAGAGTGAGATGCCAGCTCCTTTCATTCAGTCAGTAGCTTCAATCATTTCTGGACGTTTTTCAATGGCAAAAATCAATGAATATTGTAACTGCACAAACAGTAATTTCTCCGCATTGCAAGGTGCAATTCTGAAATTTTTTGCTTTTTCCTGCTCCTCTTAGCATGATAAAGAAGATTCAAAGAGAGTGAGATGCCAGCTCCTTTCATTCAGTCAGTAGCTTCAAACATTTCTGGTATATGAATAATATGATGTTTTTCAATGGCAAAAATCAATGAATATTGTAAAAGCACAAACAGTAATTTCTCCGCATTGCAAGGTGCAATTCTGAAATTTTTTGCTTTTTCCTGCTCCTCTTAGCATGATAAAGAAGATTCAAAGAGAGTGAGATGCCAGCTCCTTTCATTCAGTCAGTAGCTTCAATCATTTCTGGACGTTTTTCAATGGCAAAAATCAATGAATATTGTAAATGCACAAACAGTAATTTCTCCGCATTGCAAGGTGCAATTCTGAAATTTTTTGCTTTTTCCTGCTCCTCTTAGCATGATAAAGAAGATTCAAAGAGAGTGAGATGCCAGCTCCTTTCATTCAGTCAGTAGCTTCAATCATTTCTGGTATATGAATAACATGATGTTTTTCAATGGCAAAAATCAATGAATATTGTAAATGCACAAACAGTAATTTCTCCGCATTGCAAGTTGCAATTCTGAAATTTTTTGCTTTTTCCTGCTCCTCTTAGCATGATAAAGAAGATTCAAAGAGAGTGAGATGCCAGCTCCTTTCATTCAGTCAGTAGCTTCAATCATTTCTGGACGTTTTTCAATGGCAAAAATCAATGAATATTGTAAATGCACAAACAGTAATTTCTCCGCATTGCAAGGTGCAATTCTGAAATTTTTTGCTTTTTCCTGCTCCTCTTAGCATGATAAAGAAGATTCAAAGAGAGTGAGATGCCAGCTCCTTTCATTCAGTCAGTAGCTTCAATCATTTCTGGACGTTTTTCAATGGCAAAAATCAATGAATATTGTAAATGCACAAACAGTAATTTCTCCGCATTGCAAGGTGCAATTCTGAAATTTTTTGCTTTTTCCTGCTCCTCTTAGCATGATAAAGAAGATTCAAAGAGAGTGAGATGCCAGCTCCTTTCATTCAGTCAGTAGCTTCAATCATTTCTGGACGTTTTTCAATGGCAAAAATCAATGAATATTGTAACTGCACAAACAGTAATTTCTCCGCATTGCAAGGTGCAATTCTGAAATTTTTTGCTTTTTCCTGCTCCTCTTAGCATGATAAAGAAGATTCAAAGAGAGTGAGATGCCAGCTCCTTTCATTCAGTCAGTAGCTTCAAACATTTCTGGTATATGAATAATATGATGTTTTTCAATGGCAAAAATCAATGAATATTGTAAAAGCACAAACAGTAATTTCTCCGCATTGCAAGGTGCAATTCTGAAATTTTTTGCTTTTTCCTGCTCCTCTTAGCATGATAAAGAAGATTCAAAGAGAGTGAGATGCCAGCTCCTTTCATTCAGTCAGTAGCTTCAATCATTTCTGGACGTTTTTCAATGGCAAAAATCAATGAATATTGTAAATGCACAAACAGTAATTTCTCCGCATTGCAAGGTGCAATTCTGAAATTTTTTGCTTTTTCCTGCTCCTCTTAGCATGATAAAGAAGATTCAAAGAGAGTGAGATGCCAGCTCCTTTCATTCAGTCAGTAGCTTCAATCATTTCTGGTATATGAATAACATGATGTTTTTCAATGGCAAAAATCAATGAATATTGTAAATGCACAAACAGTAATTTCTCCGCATTGCAAGTTGCAATTCTGAAATTTTTTGCTTTTTCCTGCTCCTCTTAGCATGATAAAGAAGATTCAAAGAGAGTGAGATGCCAGCTCCTTTCATTCAGTCAGTAGCTTCAATCATTTCTGGACGTTTTTCAATGGCAAAAATCAATGAATATTGTAAATGCACAAACAGTAATTTCTCCGCATTGCAAGGTGCAATTCTGAAATTTTTTGCTTTTTCCTGCTCCTCTTAGCATGATAAAGAAGATTCAAAGAGAGTGAGATGCCAGCTCCTTTCATTCAGTCAGTAGCTTCAATCATTTCTGGACGTTTTTCAATGGCAAAAATCAATGAATATTGTAAATGCACAAACAGTAATTTCTCCGCATTGCAAGGTGCAATTCTGAAATTTTTTGCTTTTTCCTGCTCCTCTTAGCATGATAAAGAAGATTCAAAGAGAGTGAGATGCCAGCTCCTTTCATTCAGTCAGTAGCTTCAAACATTTCTGGTATATGAATAACATGATGTTTTTCAATGGCAAAAATCAATGAATATTGTAAATGCACAAACAGTAATTTCTCCGCATTGCAAGGTGCAATTCTGAAATTTTTTGCTTTTTCCTGCTCCTCTTAGCATGATAAAGAAGATTCAAAGAGAGTGAGATGCCAGCTCCTTTCATTCAGTCAGTAGCTTCAATCATTTCTGGACGTTTTTCAATGGCAAAAATCAATGAATATTGTAAATGCACAAACAGTAATTTCTCCGCATTGCAAGGTGCAATTCTGAAATTTTTTGCTTTTTCCTGCTCCTCTTAGCATGATAAAGAAGATTCAAAGAGAGTGAGATGTCAGCTCCTTTCATTCAGTCAGTAGCTTCAAACATTTCTGGTATATGAATAACATGATGTTTTTCAATGGCAAAAATCAATGAATTTTGTAAATGCACAAACAGTAATTTCTCCGCATTGCAAGGTGCAATTCTGAAATTTTTTGCTTTTTCCTGCTCCTCTTAGCATGATAAAGAAGATTCAAAGAGAGTGAGATGCCAGTTCCTTTCATTCAGTCAGTAGCTTCAATCATTTCTGGACGTTTTTCAATGGCAAAAATCAATGAATATTGTAAATGCACAAACAGTAATTTCTCCGCATTGCAAGGTGCAATTCTGAAATTTTTTGCTTTTTCCTGCTCCTCTTAGCATGATAAAGAAGATTCAAAGAGAGTGAGATGCCAGCTCCTTTCATTCAGTCAGTAGCTTCAATCATTTCTGGTATATGAATAACATGATGTTTTTCAATGGCAAAAATCAATGAATATTGTAAATGCACAAACAGTAATTTCTCCGCATTGCAAGGTGCAATTCTGAATTTTTTTGCTTTTTCCTGCTCCTCTTAGCATGATAAAGAAGATTCAAAGAGAGTGAGATGCCAGCTCCTTTCATTCAGTCAGTAGCTTCAATCATTTCTGGACGTTTTTCAATGGCAAAAATCAATGAATATTGTAAATGCACAAACAGTAATTTCTCCGCATTGCAAGGTGCAATTCTGAAATTTTTTGCTTTTTCCTGCTCCTCTTAGCATGATAAACAAGATTCAAAGAGAGTGAGATGCCAGCTCCTTTCATTCAGTCAGTAGCTTCAATCATTTCTGGACGTTTTTCAATGGCAAAAATCAATGAATATTGTAAATGCACAAACAGTAATTTCTCCGCATTGCAAGGTGCAATTCTGAAATTTTTTGCTTTTTCCTGCTCCTCTTAGCATGATAAAGAAGATTCAAAGAGAGTGAGATGCCAGCTCCTTTCATTCAGTCAGTAGCTTCAAACATTTCTGGTATATGAATAACATGATGTTTTTCAATGGCAAAAATCAATGAATATTGTAAATGCACAAACAGTAATTTCTCCGCATTGCAAGGTGCAAGTCTGAAATTTTTTGCTTTTTCCTGCTCCTCTTAGCATGATAAAGAAGATTCAAAGAGAGTGAGATGCCAGCTACTTTCATTCAGTCAGTAGCTTCAATCATTTCTGGACGCTTTTCAATGGTAAAAATCAATGAATATTGTAAATGCACAAACAGTAATTTCTCCACATTGCAAGGTGCAATTCTGAAATTTTTAGCTTTTTCCTGCTCCTCTTAGCATGATAAAGAAGATTCAAAGAGAGTGAGATGCCAGCTCCTTTCATTCAGTCAGTAGCTTCAATCATTTCTGGTATATGAATAACATGATGTTTTTCAATGGCAAAAATCAATGAATATTGTAAATGCACAAACAGTAATTTCTCCGCATTGCAAGGTGCAATTCTGAAATTTTTTGCTTTTTCCTGCTCCTCTTAGCATGATAAAGAAGATTCAAAGAGAGTGAGATGCCAGCTCCTTTCATTCAGTCAGTAGCTTCAATCATTTCTGGACGTTTTTCAATGGCAAAAATCAATGAATATTGTAAATGCACAAACAGTAATTTCTCCGCATTGCAAGGTGCAATTCTGAAATTTTTTGCTTTTTCCTGCTCCTCTTAGCATGATAAAGAAGATTCAAAGAGAGTGAGATGTCAGCTCCTTTCATTCAGTCAGTAGCTTCAAACATTTCTGGTATATGAATAACATGATGTTTTTCAATGGCAAAAATCAATGAATTTTGTAAATGCACAAACAGTAATTTCTCCGCATTGCAAGGTGCAATTCTGAAATTTCTTGCTTTTTCCTGCTCCTCTTAGCATGATAAAGAAGATTCAAAGACAGTGAGATGCCAGTTCCTTTCATTCAGTCAGTAGCTTCAATCATTTCTGGACGTTTTTCAATGGCAAAAATCAATGAATATTGTAAATGCACAAACAGTAATTTCTCCGCATTGCAAGGTGCAATTCTGAAATTTTTTGCTTTTTCCTGCTCCTCTTAGCATGATAAAGAAGATTCAAAGAGAGTGAGATGCCAGCTCCTTTCATTCAGTCAGTAGCTTCAATCATTTCTGGTATATGAATAACATGATGTTTTTCAATGGCAAAAATCAATGAATATTGTAAATGCACAAACAGTAATTTCTCCGCATTGCAAGGTGCAATTCTGAAATTTTTTGCTTTTTCCTGCTCCTCTTAGCATGATAAAGAAGATTCAAAGAGAGTGAGATGCCAGCTCCTTTCATTCAGTCAGTAGCTTCAATCATTTCTGGACGTTTTTCAATGGCAAAAATCAATGAATATTGTAAATGCACAAACAGTAATTTCTCCGCATTGCAAGGTGCAATTCTGAAATTTTTTGCTTTTTCCTGCTCCTCTTAGCATGATAAAGAAGATTCAAAGAGAGTGAGATGCCAGCTCCTTTCATTCAGTCAGTAGCTTCAATCATTTCTGGACGTTTTTCAATGGCAAAAATCAATGAATATTGTAAATGCACAAACAGTAATTTCTCCGCATTGCAAGGTGCAATTCTGAAATTTTTTGCTTTTTCCTGCTCCTCTTAGCATGATAAAGAAGATTCAAAGAGAGTGAGATGTCAGCTCCTTTCATTCAGTCAGTAGCTTCAAACATTTCTGGTATATGAATAACATGATGTTTTTCAATGGCAAAAATCAATGAATTTTGTAAATGCACAAACAGTAATTTCTCCGCATTGCAAGGTGCAATTCTGAAATTTTTTGCTTTTTCCTGCTCCTCTTAGCATGATAAAGAAGATTCAAAGAGAGTGAGATGCCAGTTCCTTTCATTCAGTCAGTAGCTTCAATCATTTCTGGACGTTTTTCAATGGCAAAAATCAATGAATATTGTAAATGCACAAACAGTAATTTCTCCGCATTGCAAGGTGCAATTCTGAAATTTTTTGCTTTTTCCTGCTCCTCTTAGCATGATAAAGAAGATTCAAAGAGAGCGAGATGCCAGCTCCTTTCATTCAGTCAGTAGCTTCAATCATTTCTGGTATATGAATAACATGATGTTTTTCAATGGCAAAAATCAATGAATATTGTAAATGCACAAACAGTAATTTCTCCGCATTGCAAGGTGCAATTCTGAAATTTTTTGCTTTTTCCTGCTCCTCTTAGCATGATAAAGAAGATTCAAAGAGAGTGAGATGCCAGCTCCTTTCATTCAGTCAGTAGCTTCAATCATTTCTGGACGTTTTTCAATGGCAAAAATCAATGAATATTGTAAATGCACAAACAGTAATTTCTCCGCATTGCAAGGTGCAATTCTGAAATTTTTTGCTTTTTCCTGCTCCTCTTAGCATGATAAACAAGATTCAAAGAGAGTGAGATGCCAGCTCCTTTCATTCAGTCAGTAGCTTCAATCATTTCTGGACGTTTTTCAATGGCAAAAATCAATGAATATTGTAAATGCACAAACAGTAATTTCTCCGCATTGCAAGGTGCAATTCTGAAATTTTTTGCTTTTTCCTGCTCCTCTTAGCATGATAAAGAAGATTCAAAGAGAGTGAGATGCCAGCTCCTTTCATTCAGTCAGTAGCTTCAAACATTTCTGGTATATGAATAACATGATGTTTTTCAATGGCAAAAATCAATGAATATTGTAAATGCACAAACAGTAATTTCTCCGCATTGCAAGGTGCAAGTCTGAAATTTTTTGCTTTTTCCTGCTCCTCTTAGCATGATAAAGAAGATTCAAAGAGAGTGAGATGCCAGCTCCTTTCATTCAGTCAGTAGCTTCAATCATTTCTGGACGTTTTTCAATGGCAAAAATCAATGAATATTGTAAATGCACAAACAGTAATTTCTCCGCATTGCAAGGTGCAATTCTGAAATTTTTTGCTTTTTCCTGCTCCTCTTAGCATGATAAACAAGATTCAAAGAGAGTGAGATGCCAGCTCCTTTCATTCAGTCAGTACCTTCAATCATTTCTGGATGTTTTTCAATGGCAAAAATCAATGAATATTGTAAATGCACAAACAGTAATTTCTCCGCATTGCAAGGTGCAATTCTGAAATTTTTTGCTTTTTTCTGCTCCTCTTAGCATGATAAAGAAGATTCAAAGAGAGTGAGATGCCAGCTCCTTTCATTCAGTCAGTAGCTTCAAACATTTCTGGTATATGAATAACATGATGTTTTTCAATGGCAAAAATCAATGAATATTGTAAATGCACAAACAGTAATTTCTCCGCATTGCAAGGTGCAAGTCTGAAATTTTTTGCTTTTTCCTGCTCCTCTTAGCATGATAAAGAAGATTCAAAGAGAGTGAGATGCCAGCTCCTTTCATTCAGTCAGTAGCTTCAATCATTTCTGGACGTTTTTCAATGGCAAAAATCAATGAATATTGTAAATGCACAAACAGTAATTTCTCCGCATTGCAAGGTGCAATTCTGAAATTTTTTGCTTTTTCCTGCTCCTCTTAGCATGATAAAGAAGATTCAAAGAGAGTGAGATGCCAGCTCCTTTCATTCAGTCAGTACCTTCAATCATTTCTGGATGTTTTTCAATGGCAAAAATCAATGAATATTGTAAATGCACAAACAGTAATTTCTCCGCATTGCAAGGTGCAATTCTGAAATTTTTTGCTTTTTCCCGCTCCTCTTAGCATGATAAAGAAGATTCAAAGAGAGTGAGGTGCCAGCTCCTTTCATTCAGTCAGTAGCTTCAAACATTTCTGGTATATGAATAACATGTTTTTCAATGGCAAAAATCATTGAATATTGTAAATGCACAAACAGTAATTTCTCCGCATTGCAAGGTGCAATTCTGAAATTTTTTGATTTTTCCTGCTCCTCTTAGCATGATAAAGAAGATTCAAAGAGAGTGAGATGCCAGCTCCTTTCATTCAGTCAGTAGCTTCAATCATTTCTGGACGTTTTTCAATGGCAAAAATCAATGAATATTGTAAATGCACAAACAGTAATTTCTCCGCATTGCAAGGTGCAATTCTGAAATTTTTTGCTTTTTCCTGCTCCTCTTAGCATGATAAAGAAGATTCAAAGAGAGTGAGATGCCAGCTCCTTTCATTCAGTCAGTAGCTTCAATCATTTCTGGACGTTTTTCAATGGCAAAAATCAATGAATATTGTAAATGCACAAACAGTAATTTCTCCGCATTGCAAGGTGCAATTCTGAAATTTTTTGCTTTTTCCTGCTCCTCTTAGCATGATAAAGAAGATTCAAAGAGAGTGAGATGCCAGCTCCTTTCATTCAGTCAGTAGCTTCAAACATTTCTGGTATATGAATAACATGATGTTTTTCAATGGCAAAAATCAATGAATATTGTAAATGCACAAACAGTAATTTCTCCGCATTGCAAGGTGCAAGTCTGAAATTTTTTGCTTTTTCCTGCTCCTCTTAGCATGATAAAGAAGATTCAAAGAGAGTGAGATGCCAGCTACTTTCATTCAGTCAGTAGCTTCAATCATTTCTGGACGTTTTTCAATGGTAAAAATCAATGAATATTGTAAATGCACAAACAGTAATTTCTCCACATTGCAAGGTGCAATTCTGAAATTTTTTGCTTTTTCCTGCTCCTCTTAGCATGATAAAGAAGATTCAAAGAGAGTGAGATGCCAGCTCCTTTCATTCAGTCAGTAGCTTCAAACATTTCTGGTATATGAATAACATGATGTTTTTCAATGGCAAAAATCAATGAATATTGTAAATGCACAAACAGTAATTTCTCCGCATTGCAAGGTGCAATTCTGAAATTTTTTGCTTTTTCCTGCTCCTCTTAGCATGATAAAGAAGATTCAAAGAGAGTGAGATGCCAGCTCCTTTCATTCAGTCAGTAGCTTCAAACATTTCTGGTATATGAATAACATGATGTTTTTCAATGGCAAAAATCAATGAATATTGTAAATGCACAAAGAGTAATTTCTCCGCATTGCAAGGTGCAATTCTGAAATTTTTTGCTTTTTCCTGCTCCTCTTAGCATGATAAAGAAGATTCAAAGAGAGTGAGATGCCAGCTCCTTTCATTCAGTCAGTAGCTTCAATCATTTCTGGACGTTTTTCAATGGCAAAAATCAATGAATATTGTAAATGCACAAACAGTAATTTCTCCGCATTGCAAGGTGCAATTCTGAAATTTTTTGCTTTTTCCTGCTCCTCTTAGCATGATAAAGAAGATTCAAAGAGAGTGAGATGCCAGCTCCTTTCATTCAGTCAGTAGCTTCAATCATTTCTGGACGTTTTTCAATGGCAAAAATCAATGAATGTTGTAAATGCACAAACAGTAATTTCTCCGCATTGCAAGGTGCAATTCTGAAATTTTTTGCTTTTTCCTGCTCCTCTTAGCATGATAAAGAAGATTCAAAGAGAGTGAGATGCCAGCTCCTTTCATTCAGTCAGTAGCTACAAACATTTCTGGTATATGAATAACATGATGTTTTTCAATGGCAAAAATCAATGAATATTGTAAATGCACAAACAGTAATTTCTCCGCATTGCAAGGTGCAATTCTGAAATTTTTTGCTTTTTCCTGCTCCTCTTAGCATGATAAAGAAGATTCAAAGAGAGTGAGATGCCAGCTCCTTTCATTCAGTCAGTAGCTTCAATCATTTCTGGACGTTTTTCAATGGCAAAAATCAATGAATATTGTAAATGCACAAACAGTAATTTCTCCGCATTGCAAGGTGCAATTCTGAAATTTTTTGCTTTTTCCTGCTCCTCTTAGCATGATAAAGAAGATTCAAAGAGAGTGAGATGCCAGCTCCTTTCATTCAGTCAGTAGCTTCAATCATTTCTGGACGTTTTTCAATGGCAAAAATCAATGAATATTGTAAATGCACAAACAGTAATTTCTCTGCATTGCAAGGTGCAATTCTGAAATTTTTTGCTTTTTCCTGCTCCTCTTAGCATGACAAAGAAGATTCAAAGAGAGTAAGATGCCAGCTCCTTTCATTCAGTCAGTAGCTTCAATCATTTCTGGTATATGAATAACATGATGTTTTTCAATGGCAAAAATCAATGAATATTGTAAATGCACAAACTGTAATTTCTCCGCATTGCAAGGTGCAATTCTGAAATTTTTTGCTTTTTCCTGCTCCTCTTAGCATGATAAAGAAGATTCAAAGAGAGTGAGATGCCAGCTCCTTTCATTCAGTCAGTAGCTTCAATCATTTCTGGACGTTTTTCAATGGCAAAAATCAATGAATATTGTAAATGCACAAACAGTAATTTCTCCGCATTGCAAGGTGCAATTCTGAAATTTTTTGCTTTTTCCTGCTCCTCTTAGCATGATAAAGAAGATTCAAAGAGAGTGAGATGCCAGCTCCTTTCATTCAGTCAGTAGCTTCAATCATTTCTGGACGTTTTTCAATGGCAAAAATCAATGAATATTGTAAATGCACAAACAGTAATTTCTCCGCATTGCAAGGTGCAATTCTGAAATTTTTTGCTTTTTCCTGCGCCTCTTAGCATGATAAAGAAGATTCAAAGAGAGTGAGATGCCAGGTCCTTTCATTCAGTCAGTAGCTTCAAACATTTCTGGTATATGAATAATATGATGTTTTTCAATGGCAAAAATCAATGAATATTGTAAAAGCACAAACAGTAATTTCTCCGCATTGCAAGGTGCAATTCTGAAATTTTTTGCTTTTTCCTGCTCCTCTTAGCATGATAAAGAAGATTCAAAGAGAGTGAGATGCCAGCTCCTTTCATTCAGTCAGTAGCTTCAATCATTTCTGGACGTTTTTCAATGGCAAAAATCAATGAATATTGTAAATGCACAAACAGTAATTTCTCCGCATTGCAAGGTGCAATTCTGAAATTTTTTGCTTTTTCCTGCTCCTCTTAGCATGATAAAGAAGATTCAAAGAGAGTGAGATGCCAGCTCCTTTCATTCAGTCAGTAGCTTCAATCATTTCTGGTATATGAATAACATGATGTTTTTCAATGGCAAAAATCAATGAATATTGTAAATGCACAAACAGTAATTTCTCCGCATTGCAAGTTGCAATTCTGAAATTTTTTGCTTTTTCCTGCTCCTCTTAGCATGATAAAGAAGATTCAAAGAGAGTGAGATGCCAGCTCCTTTCATTCAGTCAGTAGCTTCAATCATTTCTGGACGTTTTTCAATGGCAAAAATCAATGAATATTGTAAATGCACAAACAGTAATTTCTCCGCATTGCAAGGTGCAATTCTGAAATTTTTTGCTTTTTCCTGCTCCTCTTAGCATGATAAAGAAGATTCAAAGAGAGTGAGATGCCAGCTCCTTTCATTCAGTCAGTAGCTTCAATCATTTCTGGACGTTTTTCAATGGCAAAAATCAATGAATATTGTAAATGCACAAACAGTAATTTCTCCGCATTGCAAGGTGCAATTCTGAAATTTTTTGCTTTTTCCTGCTCCTCTTAGCATGACAAAGAAGATTCAAAGAGAGTAAGATGCCAGCTCCTTTCATTCAGTCAGTAGCTTCAATCATTTCTGGTATATGAATAACATGATGTTTTTCAATGGCAAAAATCAATGAATATTGTAAATGCACAAACAGTAATTTCTCCGCATTGCAAGGTGCAATTCTGAAATTTTTTGCTTTTTCCTGCTCCTCTTAGCATGATAAAGAAGATTCAAAGAGAGTGAGATGCCAGCTCCTTTCATTCAGTCAGTAGCTTCAATCATTTCTGGACGTTTTTCAATGGCAAAAATCAATGAATATTGTAAATGCACAAACAGTAATTTCTCCGCATTGCAAGGTGCAATTCTGAAATTTTTTGCTTTTTCCTGCTCCTCTTAGCATGACAAAGAAGATTCAAAGAGAGTAAGATGCCAGCTCCTTTCATTCAGTCAGTAGCTTCAATCATTTCTGGTATATGAATAACATGATGTTTTTCAATGGCAAAAATCAATGAATATTGTAAATGCACAAACAGTAATTTCTCCGCATTGCAAGGTGCAATTCTGAAATTTTTTGCTTTTTCCTGCTCCTCTTAGCATGATAAAGAAGATTCAAAGAGAGTGAGATGCCAGCTCCTTTCATTCAGTCAGTAGCTTCAATCATTTCTGGACGTTTTTCAATGGCAAAAATCAATGAATATTGTAAATGCACAAACAGTAATTTCTCCGCATTGCAAGGTGCAATTCTGAAATTTTTTGCTTTTTCCTGCTCCTCTTAGCATGATAAAGAAGATTCAAAGAGAGTGAGATGCCAGCTCCTTTCATTCAGTCAGTAGCTTCAATCATTTCTGGACGTTTTTCAATGGCAAAAATCAATGAATATTGTAAATGCACAAACAGTAATTTCTCCGCATTGCAAGGTGCAATTCTGAAATTTTTTGCTTTTTCCTGCTCCTCTTAGCATGATAAAGAAGATTCAAAGAGAGTGAGATGCCAGGTCCTTTCATTCAGTCAGTAGCTTCAAACATTTCTGGTATATGAATAATATGATGTTTTTCAATGGCAAAAATCAATGAATATTGTAAAAGCACAAACAGTAATTTCTCCGCATTGCAAGGTGCAATTCTGAAATTTTTTGCTTTTTCCTGCTCCTCTTAGCATGATAAAGAAGATTCAAAGAGAGTGAGATGCCAGCTCCTTTCATTCAGTCAGTAGCTTCAATCATTTCTGGACGTTTTTCAATGGCAAAAATCAATGAATATTGTAAATGCACAAACAGTAATTTCTCCGCATTGCAAGGTGCAATTCTGAAATTTTTTGCTTTTTCCTGCTCCTCTTAGCATGATAAAGAAGATTCAAAGAGAGTGAGATGCCAGCTCCTTTCATTCAGTCAGTAGCTTCAATCATTTCTGGTATATGAATAACATGATGTTTTTCAATGGCAAAAATCAATGAATATTGTAAATGCACAAACAGTAATTTCTTCGCATTGCAAGTTGCAATTCTGAAATTTTTTGCTTTTTCCTGCTCCTCTTAGCATGATAAAGAAGATTCAAAGAGAGTGAGATGCCAGCTCCTTTCATTCAGTCAGTAGCTTCAATCATTTCTGGACGTTTTTCAATGGCAAAAATCAATGAATATTGTAAATGCACAAACAGTAATTTCTCCGCATTGCAAGGTGCAATTCTGAAATTTTTTGCTTTTTCCTGCTCCTCTTAGCATGATAAAGAAGATTCAAAGAGAGTGAGATGCCAGCTCCTTTCATTCAGTCAGTAGCTTCAATCATTTCTGGACGTTTTTCAATGGCAAAAATCAATGAATATTGTAAATGCACAAACAGTAATTTCTCCGCATTGCAAGGTGCAATTCTGAAATTTTTTGCTTTTTCCTGCTCCTCTTAGCATGATAAAGAAGATTCAAAGAGAGTGAGATGCCAGCTCCTTTCATTCAGTCAGTAGCTTCAAACATTTCTGGTATATGAATAACATGATGTTTTAAAATGGCAAAAATCAATGAATATTGTAAATGCACAAACAGTAATTTCTCCGCATTGCAAGGTGCAATTCTGAAATTTTTTGCTTTTTCCTGCTCCTCTTAGCATGATAAAGAAGATTCAAAGAGAGTGAGATGCCAGCTCCTTTCATTCAGTCAGTAGCTACAAACATTTCTGGTATATGAATAACATGATGTTTTTCAATGGCAAAAATCAATGAATATTGTAAATGCACAAACTGTAATTTCTCCGCATTGCAAGGTGCAATTCTGAAATTTTTTGCTTTTTCCTGCTCCTCTTAGCATGATAAAGAAGATTCAAAGAGAATGAGATGCCAGCTCCTTTCATTCAGTCAGTAGCTTCAATCATTTCTGGACGTTTTTCAATGGCAAAAATCAATGAATATTGTAAATGCACAAACAGTAATTTCTCCACATTGCAAGGTGCAATTCTGAAATTTTTTGCTTTTTCCTGCTCCTCTTAGCATGATAAAGAAGATTCAAAGAGAGTGAGATGCCAGCTCCTTTCATTCAGTCAGTAGCTTCAATCATTTCTGGACGTTTTTCAATGGCAAAAATCAATGAATATTGTAAATGCACAAACAGTAATTTCTCCGCATTGCAAGGTGCAATTCTGAAATTTTTTGCTTTTTCCTGCTCCTCTTAGCATGATAAAGAAGATTCAAAGAGAGTGAGATGCCAGCTCCTTTCATTCAGTCAGTAGCTTCAAACATTTCTGGTATATGAATAATATGATGTTTTTCAATGGCAAAAATCAATGAATATTGTAAAAGCACAAACAGTAATTTCTCCGCATTGCAAGGTGCAATTCTGAAATTTTTTGCTTTTTCCTGCTCCTCTTAGCATGATAAAGAAGATTCAAAGAGAGTGAGATGCCAGCTCCTTTCATTCAGTCAGTAGCTTCAATCATTTCTGGACGTTTTTCAATGGCAAAAATCAATGAATATTGTAAATGCACAAACAGTAATTTCTCCGCATTGCAAGGTGCAATTCTGAAATTTTTTGCTTTTTCCTGCTCCTCTTAGCATGATAAAGAAGATTCAAAGAGAGTGAGATGCCAGCTCCTTTCATTCAGTCAGTAGCTTCAATCATTTCTGGTATATGAATAACATGATGTTTTTCAATGGCAAAAATCAATGAATATTGTAAATGCACAAACAGTAATTTCTTCGCATTGCAAGTTGCAATTCTGAAATTTTTTGCTTTTTCCTGCTCCTCTTAGCATGATAAAGAAGATTCAAAGAGAGTGAGATGCCAGCTCCTTTCATTCAGTCAGTAGCTTCAATCATTTCTGGACGTTTTTCAATGGCAAAAATCAATGAATATTGTAAATGCACAAACAGTAATTTCTCCGCATTGCAAGGTGCAATTCTGAAATTTTTTGCTTTTTCCTGCTCCTCTTAGCATGATAAAGAAGATTCAAAGAGAGTGAGATGCCAGCTCCTTTCATTCAGTCAGTAGCTTCAATCATTTCTGGACGTTTTTCAATGGCAAAAATCAATGAATATTGTAAATGCACAAACAGTAATTTCTCCGCATTGCAAGGTGCAATTCTGAAATTTTTTGCTTTTTCCTGCTCCTCTTAGCATGATAAAGAAGATTCAAAGAGAGTGAGATGCCAGCTCCTTTCATTCAGTCAGTAGCTTCAAACATTTCTGGTATATGAATAACATGATGTTTTAAAATGGCAAAAATCAATGAATATTGTAAATGCACAAACAGTAATTTCTCCGCATTGCAAGGTGCAATTCTGAAATTTTTTGCTTTTTCCTGCTCCTCTTAGCATGATAAAGAAGATTCAAAGAGAGTGAGATGCCAGCTCCTTTCATTCAGTCAGTAGCTTCAATCATTTCTGGTATATGAATAACATGATGTTTTTCAATGGCAAAAATCAATGAATATTGTAAATGCACAAACAGTAATTTCTCCACATTGCAAGGTGCAATTCTGAAATTTTTTGCTTTTTCCTGCTCCTCTTAGCATGATAAAGAAGATTCAAAGAGAGTGAGATGCCAGCTCCTTTCATTCAGTCAGTAGCTTCAATCATTTCTGGACGTTTTTCAATGGCAAAAATCAATGAATATTGTAAATGCACAAACAGTAATTTCTCCGCATTGCAAGGTGCAATTCTGAAATTTTTTGCTTTTTCCTGCTCCTCTTAGCATGATAAAGAAGATTCAAAGAGAGTGAGATGCCAGCTCCTTTCATTCAGTCAGTAGCTACAAACATTTCTGGTATATGAATAACATGATGTTTTTCAATGGCAAAAATCAATGAATATTGTAAATGCACAAACTGTAATTTCTCCGCATTGCAAGGTGCAATTCTGAAATTTTTTGCTTTTTCCTGCTCCTCTTAGCATGATAAAGAAGATTCAAAGAGAATGAGATGCCAGCTCCTTTCATTCAGTCAGTAGCTTCAATCATTTCTGGACGTTTTTCAATGGCAAAAATCAATGAATATTGTAAATGCACAAACAGTAATTTCTCCACATTGCAAGGTGCAATTCTGAAATTTTTTGCTTTTTCCTGCTCCTCTTAGCATGATAAAGAAGATTCAAAGAGAGTGAGATGCCAGCTCCTTTCATTCAGTCAGTAGCTACAAACATTTCTGGTATATGAATAACATGATGTTTTTCAATGGCAAAAATCAATGAATATTGTAAATGCACAAACAGTAATTTCTCCGCATTGCAAGGTGCAATTCTGAAATTTTTTGCTTTTTCCTGCTCCTCTTAGCATGATAAAGAAGATTCAAAGAGAGTGAGATGCCAGCTCCTTTCATTCAGTCAGTAGCTTCAATCATTTCTGGACGTTTTTCAATGGCAAAAATCAATGAATATTGTAAATGCACAAACAGTAATTTCTCCGCATTGCAAGGTGCAATTCTGAAATTTTTTGCTTTTTCCTGCTCCTCTTAGCATGATAAAGAAGATTCAAAGAGAGTGAGATGCCAGCTCCTTTCATTCAGTCAGTAGCTTCAATCATTTCTGAACGTTTTTCAATGGCAAAAATCAATGAATATTGTAAATGCACAAACAGTAATTTCTCTGCATTGCAAGGTGCAATTCTGAAATTTTTTGCTTTTTCCTGCTCCTCTTAGCATGACAAAGAAGATTCAAAGAGAGTAAGATGCCAGCTCCTTTCATTCAGTCAGTAGCTTCAATCATTTCTGGTATATGAATAACATGATGTTTTTCAATGGCAAAAATCAATGAATATTGTAAATGCACAAACAGTAATTTCTCCGCATTGCAAGGTGCAATTCTGAAATTTTTTGCTTTTTCCTGCTCCTCTTAGCATGATAAAGAAGATTCAAAGAGAGTGAGATGCCAGCTCCTTTCATTCAGTCAGTAGCTTCAATCATTTCTGGACGTTTTTCAATGGCAAAAATCAATGAATATTGTAAATGCACAAACAGTAATTTCTCCGCATTGCAAGGTGCAATTCTGAAATTTTTTGCTTTTTCCTGCTCCTCTTAGCATGATAAAGAAGATTCAAAGAGAGTGAGATGCCAGCTCCTTTCATTCAGTCAGTAGCTTCAATCATTTCTGGACGTTTTTCAATGGCAAAAATCAATGAATATTGTAAATGCACAAACAGTAATTTCTCCGCATTGCAAGGTGCAATTCTGAAATTTTTTGCTTTTTCCTGCGCCTCTTAGCATGATAAAGAAGATTCAAAGAGAGTGAGATGCCAGGTCCTTTCATTCAGTCAGTAGCTTCAAACATTTCTGGTATATGAATAATATGATGTTTTTCAATGGCAAAAATCAATGAATATTGTAAAAGCACAAACAGTAATTTCTCCGCATTGCAAGGTGCAATTCTGAAATTTTTTGCTTTTTCCTGCTCCTCTTAGCATGATAAAGAAGATTCAAAGAGAGTGAGATGCCAGCTCCTTTCATTCAGTCAGTAGCTTCAATCATTTCTGGACGTTTTTCAATGGCAAAAATCAATGAATATTGTAAATGCACAAACAGTAATTTCTCCGCATTGCAAGGTGCAATTCTGAAATTTTTTGCTTTTTCCTGCTCCTCTTAGCATGATAAAGAAGATTCAAAGAGAGTGAGATGCCAGCTCCTTTCATTCAGTCAGTAGCTTCAATCATTTCTGGTATATGAATAACATGATGTTTTTCAATGGCAAAAATCAATGAATATTGTAAATGCACAAACAGTAATTTCTCCGCATTGCAAGTTGCAATTCTGAAATTTTTTGCTTTTTCCTGCTCCTCTTAGCATGATAAAGAAGATTCAAAGAGAGTGAGATGCCAGCTCCTTTCATTCAGTCAGTAGCTTCAATCATTTCTGGACGTTTTTCAATGGCAAAAATCAATGAATATTGTAAATGCACAAACAGTAATTTCTCTGCATTGCAAGGTGCAATTCTGAAATTTTTTGCTTTTTCCTGCTCCTCTTAGCATGATAAAGAAGATTCAAAGAGAGTGAGATGCCAGCTCCTTTCATTCAGTCAGTAGCTTCAATCATTTCTGGACGTTTTTCAATGGCAAAAATCAATGAATATTGTAAATGCACAAACAGTAATTTCTCCGCATTGCAAGGTGCAATTCTGAAATTTTTTGCTTTTTCCTGCTCCTCTTAGCATGACAAAGAAGATTCAAAGAGAGTAAGATGCCAGCTCCTTTCATTCAGTCAGTAGCTTCAATCATTTCTGGTATATGAATAACATGATGTTTTTCAATGGCAAAAATCAATGAATATTGTAAATGCACAAACAGTAATTTCTCCGCATTGCAAGGTGCAATTCTGAAATTTTTTGCTTTTTCCTGCTCCTCTTAGCATGATAAAGAAGATTCAAAGAGAGTGAGATGCCAGCTCCTTTCATTCAGTCAGTAGCTTCAATCATTTCTGGACGTTTTTCAATGGCAAAAATCAATGAATATTGTAAATGCACAAACAGTAATTTCTCCGCATTGCAAGGTGCAATTCTGAAATTTTTTGCTTTTTCCTGCTCCTCTTAGCATGACAAAGAAGATTCAAAGAGAGTAAGATGCCAGCTCCTTTCATTCAGTCAGTAGCTTCAATCATTTCTGGTATATGAATAACATGATGTTTTTCAATGGCAAAAATCAATGAATATTGTAAATGCACAAACAGTAATTTCTCCGCATTGCAAGGTGCAATTCTGAAATTTTTTGCTTTTTCCTGCTCCTCTTAGCATGATAAAGAAGATTCAAAGAGAGTGAGATGCCAGCTCCTTTCATTCAGTCAGTAGCTTCAATCATTTCTGGACGTTTTTCAATGGCAAAAATCAATGAATATTGTAAATGCACAAACAGTAATTTCTCCGCATTGCAAGGTGCAATTCTGAAATTTTTTGCTTTTTCCTGCTCCTCTTAGCATGATAAAGAAGATTCAAAGAGAGTGAGATGCCAGCTCCTTTCATTCAGTCAGTAGCTTCAATCATTTCTGGACGTTTTTCAATGGCAAAAATCAATGAATATTGTAAATGCACAAACAGTAATTTCTCCGCATTGCAAGGTGCAATTCTGAAATTTTTTGCTTTTTCCTGCTCCTCTTAGCATGATAAAGAAGATTCAAAGAGAGTGAGATGCCAGGTCCTTTCATTCAGTCAGTAGCTTCAAACATTTCTGGTATATGAATAATATGATGTTTTTCAATGGCAAAAATCAATGAATATTGTAAAAGCACAAACAGTAATTTCTCCGCATTGCAAGGTGCAATTCTGAAATTTTTTGCTTTTTCCTGCTCCTCTTAGCATGATAAAGAAGATTCAAAGAGAGTGAGATGCCAGCTCCTTTCATTCAGTCAGTAGCTTCAATCATTTCTGGACGTTTTTCAATGGCAAAAATCAATGAATATTGTAAATGCACAAACAGTAATTTCTCCGCATTGCAAGGTGCAATTCTGAAATTTTTTGCTTTTTCCTGCTCCTCTTAGCATGATAAAGAAGATTCAAAGAGAGTGAGATGCCAGCTCCTTTCATTCAGTCAGTAGCTTCAATCATTTCTGGTATATGAATAACATGATGTTTTTCAATGGCAAAAATCAATGAATATTGTAAATGCACAAACAGTAATTTCTCCGCATTGCAAGTTGCAATTCTGAAATTTTTTGCTTTTTCCTGCTCCTCTTAGCATGATAAAGAAGATTCAAAGAGAGTGAGATGCCAGCTCCTTTCATTCAGTCAGTAGCTTCAATCATTTCTGGACGTTTTTCAATGGCAAAAATCAATGAATATTGTAAATGCACAAACAGTAATTTCTCCGCATTGCAAGGTGCAATTCTGAAATTTTTTGCTTTTTCCTGCTCCTCTTAGCATGATAAAGAAGATTCAAAGAGAGTGAGATGCCAGCTCCTTTCATTCAGTCAGTAGCTTCAATCATTTCTGGACGTTTTTCAATGGCAAAAATCAATGAATATTGTAAATGCACAAACAGTAATTTCTCCGCATTGCAAGGTGCAATTCTGAAATTTTTTGCTTTTTCCTGCTCCTCTTAGCATGATAAAGAAGATTCAAAGAGAGTGAGATGCCAGCTCCTTTCATTCAGTCAGTAGCTTCAAACATTTCTGGTATATGAATAACATGATGTTTTTCAATGGCAAAAATCAATGAATATTGTAAATGCACAAACAGTAATTTCTCCGCATTGCAAGGTGCAATTCTGAAATTTTTTGCTTTTTCCTGCTCCTCTTAGCATGATAAAGAAGATTCAAAGAGAGTGAGATGCCAGCTCCTTTCATTCAGTCAGTAGCTTCAATCATTTCTGGTATATGAATAACATGATGTTTTTCAATGGCAAAAATCAATGAATATTGTAAATGCACAAACAGTAATTTCTCCACATTGCAAGGTGCAATTCTGAAATTTTTTGCTTTTTCCTGCTCCTCTTAGCATGATAAAGAAGATTCAAAGAGAGTGAGATGCCAGCTCCTTTCATTCAGTCAGTAGCTTCAATCATTTCTGGACGTTTTTCAATGGCAAAAATCAATGAATATTGTAAATGCACAAACAGTAATTTCTCCGCATTGCAAGGTGCAATTCTGAAATTTTTTGCTTTTTCCTGCTCCTCTTAGCATGATAAAGAAGATTCAAAGAGAGTGAGATGCCAGCTCCTTTCATTCAGTCAGTAGCTACAAACATTTCTGGTATATGAATAACATGATGTTTTTCAATGGCAAAAATCAATGAATATTGTAAATGCACAAACAGTAATTTCTCCGCATTGCAAGGTGCAATTCTGAAATTTTTTGCTTTTTCCTGCTCCTCTTAGCATGATAAAGAAGATTCAAAGAGAGTGAGATGCCAGCTCCTTTCATTCAGTCAGTAGCTTCAATCATTTCTGGACGTTTTTCAATGGCAAAAATCAATGAATATTGTAAATGCACAAACAGTAATTTCTCCGCATTGCAAGGTGCAATTCTGAAATTTTTTGCTTTTTCCTGCTCCTCTTAGCATGATAAAGAAGATTCAAAGAGAGTGAGATGCCAGCTCCTTTCATTCAGTCAGTAGCTTCAATCATTTCTGGACGTTTTTCAATGGCAAAAATCAATGAATATTGTAAATGCACAAACAGTAATTTCTCCGCATTGCAAGGTGCAATTCTGAAATTTTTTGCTTTTTCCTGCTCCTCTTAGCATGATAAAGAAGATTCAAAGAGAGTGAGATGCCAGCTCCTTTCATTCAGTCAGTAGCTTCAATCATTTCTGGACGTTTTTCAATGGCAAAAATCAATGAATATTGTAAATGCACAAACAGTAATTTCTCCGCATTGCAAGGTGCAATTCTGAAATTTTTTGCTTTTTCCTGCTCCTCTTAGCATGATAAAGAAGATTCAAAGAGAGTGAGATGCCAGCTCCTTTCATTCAGTCAGTAGCTTCAAACATTTCTGGTATATGAATAATATGATGTTTTTCAATGGCAAAAATCAATGAATATTGTAAAAGCACAAACAGTAATTTCTCCGCATTGCAAGGTGCAATTCTGAAATTTTTTGCTTTTTCCTGCTCCTCTTAGCATGATAAAGAAGATTCAAAGAGAGTGAGATGCCAGCTCCTTTCATTCAGTCAGTAGCTTCAATCATTTCTGGACGTTTTTCAATGGCAAAAATCAATGAATATTGTAAATGCACAAACAGTAATTTCTCCGCATTGCAAGGTGCAATTCTGAAATTTTTTGCTTTTTCCTGCTCCTCTTAGCATGATAAAAAAGATTCAAAGAGAGTGAGATGCCAGCTCCTTTCATTCAGTCAGTAGCTTCAATCATTTCTGGTATATGAATAACATGATGTTTTTCAATGGCAAAAATCAATGAATATTGTAAATGCACAAACAGTAATTTCTCCGCATTGCAAGTTGCAATTCTGAAATTTTTTGCTTTTTCTTGCTCCTCTTAGCATGATAAAGAAGATTCAAAGAGAGTGAGATGCCAGCTCCTTTCATTCAGTCAGTAGCTTCAATCATTTCTGGACGTTTTTCAATGGCAAAAATCAATGAATATTGTAAATGCACAAACAGTAATTTCTCCGCATTGCAAGGTGCAATTCTGAAATTTTTTGCTTTTTCCTGCTCCTCTTAGCATGATAAAGAAGATTCAAAGAGAGTGAGATGCCAGCTCCTTTCATTCAGTCAGTAGCTTCAAACATTTCTGGTATATGAATAACATGATGTTTTTCAATGGCAAAAATCAATGAATATTGTAAAAGCACAAACAGTAATTTCTCCGCATTGCAAGGTGCAATTCTGAAATTTTTTGCTTTTTCCTGCTCCTCTTAGCATGATAAAGAAGATTCAAAGAGAGTGAGATGACAGCTCCTTTCATTCAGTCAGTAGCTTCAATCATTTCTGGACGTTTTTCAATGGCAAAAATCAATGAATATTGTAAATGCACAAACAGTAATTTCTCCGCATTGCAAGGTGCAATTCTGAAATTTTTTGCTTTTTCCTGCTCCTCTTAGCATGATAAAGAAGATTCAAAGAGAGCGAGATGCCAGCTCCTTTCATTCAGTCAGTAGCTTCAATCATTTCTGGTATATGAATAACATGATGTTTTTCAATGGCAAAAATCAATGAATATTGTAAATGCACAAACAGTAATTTCTCCGCATTGCAAGGTGCAATTCTGAAATTTTTTGCTTTTTCCTGCTCCTCTTAGCATGATAAAGAAGATTCAAAGAGAGTGAGATGCCAGCTCCTTTCATTCAGTCAGTAGCTTCAATCATTTCTGGACGTTTTTCAATGGCAAAAATCAATGAATATTGTAAATGCACAAACAGTAATTTCTCCGCATTGCAAGGTGCAATTCTGAAATTTTTTGCTTTTTCCTGCTCCTCTTAGCATGATAAAGAAGATTCAAAGAGAGTGAGATGCCAGCTCCTTTCATTCAGTCAGTAGCTTCAAACATTTCTGGTATATGAATAACATGATGTTTTTCAATGGCAAAAATCAATGAATATTGTAAATGCACAAACAGTAATTTCTCCGCATTGCAAGGTGCAATTCTGAAATTTTTTGCTTTTTCCTGCTCCTCTTAGCATGATAAAGAAGATTCAAAGAGAGTGAGATGCCAGCTCCTTTCATTCAGTCAGTAGCTTCAAACATTTCTGGTATATGAATAACATGATGTTTTTCAATGGCAAAAATCAATGAATATTGTAAATGCACAAAGAGTAATTTCTCCGCATTGCAAGGTGCAATTCTGAAATTTTTTGCTTTTTCCTGCTCCTCTTAGCATGATAAAGAAGATTCAAAGAGAGTGAGATGCCAGCTCCTTTCATTCAGTCAGTAGCTTCAATCATTTCTGGACGTTTTTCAATGGCAAAAATCAATGAATATTGTAAATGCACAAACAGTAATTTCTCCGCATTGCAAGGTGCAATTCTGAAATTTTTTGCTTTTTCCTGCTCCTCTTAGCATGATAAAGAAGATTCAAAGAGAGTGAGATGCCAGCTCCTTTCATTCAGTCAGTAGCTTCAATCATTTCTGGACGTTTTTCAATGGCAAAAATCAATGAATATTGTAAATGCACAAACAGTAATTTCTCCGCATTGCAAGGTGCAATTCTGAAATTTTTTGCTTTTTCCTGCTCCTCTTAGCATGATAAAGAAGATTCAAAGAGAGTGAGATGCCAGCTCCTTTCATTCAGTCAGTAGCTACAAACATTTCTGGTATATGAATAACATGATGTTTTTCAATGGCAAAAATCAATGAATATTGTAAATGCACAAACAGTAATTTCTCCGCATTGCAAGGTGCAATTCTGAAATTTTTTGCTTTTTCCTGCTCCTCTTAGCATGATAAAGAAGATTCAAAGAGAGTGAGATGCCAGCTCCTTTCATTCAGTCAGTAGCTTCAATCATTTCTGGACGTTTTTCAATGGCAAAAATCAATGAATATTGTAAATGCACAAACAGTAATTTCTCCGCATTGCAAGGTGCAATTCTGAAATTTTTTGCTTTTTCCTGCTCCTCTTAGCATGATAAAGAAGATTCAAAGAGAGTGAGATGCCAGCTCCTTTCATTCAGTCAGTAGCTTCAATCATTTCTGGACGTTTTTCAATGGCAAAAATCAATGAATATTGTAAATGCACAAACAGTAATTTCTCCGCATTGCAAGGTGCAATTCTGAAATTTTTTGCTTTTTCCTGCTCCTCTTAGCATGACAAAGAAGATTCAAAGAGAGTAAGATGCCAGCTCCTTTCATTCAGTCAGTAGCTTCAATCATTTCTGGTATATGAATAACATGATGTTTTTCAATGGCAAAAATCAATGAATATTGTAAATGCACAAACAGTAATTTCTCCGCATTGCAAGGTGCAATTCTGAAATTTTTTGCTTTTTCCTGCTCCTCTTAGCATGATAAAGAAGATTCAAAGAGAGTGAGATGCCAGCTCCTTTCATTCAGTCAGTAGCTTCAATCATTTCTGGACGTTTTTCAATGGCAAAAATCAATGAATATTGTAAATGCACAAACAGTAATTTCTCCGCATTGCAAGGTGCAATTCTGAAATTTTTTGCTTTTTCCTGCTCCTCTTAGCATGATAAATAAGATTCAAAGAGAGTGAGATGCCAGCTCCTTTCATTCAGTCAGTAGCTTCAATCATTTCTGGACGTTTTTCAATGGCAAAAATCAATGAATATTGTAAATGCACAAACAGTAATTTCTCCGCATTGCAAGGTGCAATTCTGAAATTTTTTGCTTTTTCCTGCTCCTCTTAGCATGATAAAGAAGATTCAAAGAGAGTGAGATGCCAGCTCCTTTCATTCAGTCAGTAGCTTCAAACATTTCTGGTATATGAATAACATGATGTTTTTCAATGGCAAAAATCAATGAATATTGTAAAAGCACAAACAGTAATTTCTCCGCATTGCAAGGTGCAATTCTGAAATTTTTTGCTTTTTCCTGCTCCTCTTAGCATGATAAAGAAGATTCAAAGAGAGTGAGATGCCAGCTCCTTTCATTCAGTCAGTAGCTTCAATCATTTCTGGACGTTTTTCAATGGCATAAATCAATGAATATTGTAAATGCACAAACAGTAATTTCTCCGCATTGCAAGGTGCAATTCTGAAATTTTTTGCTTTTTCCTGCTCCTCTTAGCATGATAAAGAAGATTCAAAGAGAGTGAGATGCCAGCTCCTTTCATTCAGTCAGTAGCTTCAATCATTTCTGGTATATGAATAACATGATGTTTTTCAATGGCAAAAATCAATGAATATTGTAAATGCACAAACAGTAATTTGTCCGCATTGCAGGTTGCAATTCTGAAATTTTTTGCTTTTTCCTGCTCCTCTTAGCATGATAAAGAACATTCAAAGAGAGTGAGATGCCAGCTCCTTTCATTCAGTCAGTAGCTTCAATCATTTCTGGACGTTTTTCAATGGCAAAAATCAATGAATATTGTAAATGCACAAACAGTAATTTCTCCGCATTGCAAGGTGCAATTCTGAAATTTTTTGCTTTTTTCTGCTCCTCTTAGCATGATAAAGAAGATTCAAAGAGAGTGAGATGCCAGCTCCTTTCATTCAGTCAGTAGCTTCAATCATTTCTGGACGTTTTTCAATGGCAAAAATCAATGAATATTGTAAATGCACAAACAGTAATTTCTCCGCATTGCAAGGTGCAATTCTGAAATTTTTTGCTTTTTCCTGCTCCTCTTAGCATGATAAAGAAGATTCAAAGAGAGTGAGATGCCAGCTCCTTTCATTCAGTCAGTAGCTTCAAACATTTCTGGTATATGAATAACATGATGTTTTTCAATGGCAAAAATCAATGAATATTGTAAAAGCACAAACAGTAATTTCTCCGCATTGCAAGGTGCAATTCTGAAATTTTTTGCTTTTTCCTGCTCCTCTTAGCATGATAAAGAAGATTCAAAGAGAGTGAGATGCCAGCTCCTTTCATTCAGTCAGTAGCTTCAATCATTTCTGGACGTTTTTCAATGGCAAAAATCAATGAATATTGTAAATGCACAAACAGTAATTTCTCCGCATTGCAAGGTGCAATTCTGAAATTTTTTGCTTTTTCCTGCTCCTCTTAGCATGATAAAGAAGATTCAAAGAGAGTGAGATGCCAGCTCCTTTCATTCAGTCAGTAGCTTCAATCATTTCTGGTATATGAATAACATGATGTTTTTCAATGGCAAAAATCAATGAATATTGTAAATGCACAAACAGTAATTTCTCCACATTGCAAGGTGCAATTCTGAAATTTTTTGCTTTTTCCTGCTCCTCTTAGCATGATAAAGAAGAATCAAAGAGAGTGAGATGCCAGCTCCTTTCATTCAGTCAGTAGCTTCAATCATTTCTGGACGTTTTTCAATGGCAAAAATCAATGAATATTGTAAATGCACAAACAGTAATTTCTCCGCATTGCAAGGTGCAATTCTGAAATTTTTTGCTTTTTCCTGCTTCTCTTAGCATGATAAAGAAGATTCAAAGAGAGCGAGATGCCAGCTCCTTTCATTCAGTCAGTAGCTTCAATCATTTCTGGTATATGAATAACATGATGTTTTTCAATGGCAAATATCAATGAATATTGTAAATGCACAAACAGTAATTTCTCCGCATTGCAAGGTGCAATTCTGAAATTTTTTGCTTTTTCCTGCTCCTCTTAGCATGATAAAGAAGATTCAAAGAGAGTGAGATGCCAGCTCCTTTCATTCAGTCAGTAGCTTCAATCATTTCTGGACGTTTTTCAATGGCAAAAATCAATGAATATTGTAAATGCACAAACAGTAATTTCTCCGCATTGCAAGGTGCAATTCTGAAATTTTTTGCTTTTTCCTGCTCCTCTTAGCATGATAAAGAAGATTCAAAGAGAGTGAGATGCCAGCTCCTTTCATTCAGTCAGTAGCTTCAAACATTTCTGGTATATGAATAACATGATGTTTTTCAATGGCAAAAATCAATGAATATTGTAAATGCACAAACAGTAATTTCTCCGCATTGCAAGGTGCAATTCTGAAATTTTTTGCTTTTTCCTGCTCCTCTTAGCATGATAAAGAAGATTCAAAGAGAGTGAGATGCCAGCTCCTTTCATTCAGTCAGTAGCTTCAATCATTTCTGGACGTTTTTCAATGGCAAAAATCAATGAATATTGTAAATGCACAAACAGTAATTTCTCCGCATTGCAAGGTGCAATTCTGAAATTTTTTGCTTTTTCCTGCTCCTCTTAGCATGATAAAGAAGATTCAAAGAGAGTGAGATGCCAGCTCCTTTCATTCAGTCAGTAGCTTCAATCATTTCTGGACGTTTTTCAATGGCAAAAATCAATGAATATTGTAAATGCACAAACAGTAATTTCTCCGCATTGCAAGGTGCAATTCTGAAATTTTTTGCTTTTTCCTGCTCCTCTTAGCATGATAAAGAAGATTCAAAGAGAGTGAGATGCCAGCTCCTTTCATTCAGTCAGTAGCTTCAATCATTTCTGGTATATGAATAACATGATGTTTTTCAATGGCAAAAATCAATGAATATTGTAAATGCACAAACAGTAATTTCTCCGCATTGCAAGGTGCAATTCTGAAATTTTTTGCTTTTTCCTGCTCCTCTTAGCATGATAAAGAAGATTCAAAGAGAGTGAGATGCCAGCTCCTTTCATTCAGTCAGCAGCTTCAATCATTTCTGGACATTTTTCAATGGCAAAAATCAATGAATATTGTAAATGCACAAACAGTAATTTCTCCGCATTGCAAGGTGCAATTCTGAAATTTTTTGCTTTTTCCTGCTCCTCTTAGCATGATAAAGAAGATTCAAAGAGAGTGAGATGCCAGCTCCTTTCATTCAGTCAGTAGCTTCAAACATTTCTGGTATATGAATAACATGATGTTTTTCAATGGCAAAAATCAATGAATATTGTAAAAGCACAAACAGTAATTTCTCCGCATTGCAAGGTGCAATTCTGAAATTTTTTGCTTTTTCCTGCTCCTCTTAGCATGATAAAGAAGATTCAAAGAGAGTGAGATGCCAGCTCCTTTCATTCAGTCAGTAGCTTCAATCATTTCTGGACGTTTTTCAATGGCAAAAATCAATGAATATTGTAAATGCACAAACAGTAATTTCTCCGCATTGCAAGGTGCAATTCTGAAATTTTTTGCTTTTTCCTGCTCCTCTTAGCATGATAAAGAAGATTCAAAGAGAGTGAGATGCCAGCTCCTTTCATTCAGTCTGTAGCTTCAATCATTTCTGGTATATGAATAACATGATGTTTTTCAATGGCAAAGATCAATGAATATTGTAAATGCACAAACAGTAATTTCTCCGCATTGCAAGTTGCAATTCTGAAATTTTTTGCTTTTTCCTGCTCCTCTTAGCATGATAAAGAAGATTCAAAGAGAGTGAGATGCCAGCTCCTTTCATTCAGTCAGTAGCTTCAATTATTTCTGGACGTTTTTCAATGGCAAAAATCAATGAATATTGTAAATGCACAAACAGTAATTTCTCCGCATTGCAAGGTGCAATTCTGAAATTTTTTGCTTTTTCCTGCTCCTCTTAGCATGATAAAGAAGATTCAAAGAGAGTGAGATGCCAGCTCCTTTCATTCAGTCAGTTGCTTCAATCATTTCTGGACGTTTTTCAATGGCAAAAATCAATGAATATTGTAAATGCACAAACAGTAATTTCTCCGCATTGCAAGGTGCAATTCTGAAATTTTTTGCTTTTTCCTGCTCCTCTTAGCATGATAAAGAAGATTCAAAGAGAGTGAGATGCCAGCTCCTTTCATTCAGTCAGTAGCTTCAATCATTTCTGGACGTTTTTCAATGGCAAAAATCAATGAATATTGTAAATGCACAAACAGTAATTTCTCCGCATTGCAAGGTGCAATTCTGAAATTTTTTGCTTTTTCCTGCTCCTCTTTGCATGATAAAGAAGATTCAAAGAGAGTGAGATGCCAGCTCCTTTCATTCAGTCAGTAGCTTCAATCATTTCTGGTATATGAATAACATGATGTTTTTCAATGGCAAAAATCAATGAATATTGTAAATGCACAAACAGTAATTTCTCCGCATTGCAAGGTGCAATTCTGAAATTTTTGGCTTTTTCCTGCTCCTCTTAGCATGATAAAGAAGATTCAAAGAGAGTGAGATGCCAGCTCCTTTCATTCAGTCAGTAGCTTCAATCATTTCTGGATGTTTTTCAATGGCAAAAATCAATGAATATTGTAAATGCACAAACAGTAATTTCTCCGCATTGCAAGGTGCAATTCTGAAATTTCTTGCATTTTCCTGCTCCTCTTAGCATGATAAAGAAGATTCAAAGAGAGTGAGATGCCAGCTCCTTTCATTCAGTCAGTAGCTTCAATCATTTCTGGACGTTTTTCAATGGCAAAAATCAATGAATATTGTAAATGCACAAACAGTAATTTCTCCGCATTGCAAGGTGCAATTCTGAAATTTTTTGCTTTTTCCTGCTCCTCTTAGCATGATAAAGAAGATTCAAAGAGAGTGAGATGCCAGCTCCTTTCATTCAGTCAGTAGCTTCAAACATTTCTGGTATATGAATAACATGATGTTTTTCAATGGCAAAAATCAATGAATATTGTAAATGCACAAACAGTAATTTCTCCGCATTGCAAGGTGCAATTCTGAAATTTTTTGCTTTTTCCTGCTCCTCTTAGCATGATAAAGAAGATTCAAAGAGAGTGAGATGCCAGCTCCTTTCATTCAGTCAGTAGCTTCAATCATTTCTGGACGTTTTTCAATGGCAAAAATCAATGAATATTGTAAATGCACAAACAGTAATTTCTCCGCATTGCAAGGTGCAATTCTGAAATTTTTTGCTTTTTCCTGCTCCTCTTAGCATGATAAAGAAGATTCAAAGAGAGTGAGATGCCAGCTTCTTTCATTCAGTCAGTAGCTTCAAACATTTCTGGGATATGAATAACATGATGTTTTTCAATGGCAAAAATTAATGAATATTGTAAATGCACAAACAATAATTTCTCCACATTGCAAGGTGCAATTCTGAAATTTTTTGCTTTTTCCTGCTCCTCTTAGCATGATAAAGAAGATTCAAAGAGAGTGAGATGCCAGCTCCTTTCATTCAGTCAGTAGCTTCAATCATTTCTGGACGTTTTTCAATGGCAAAAATCAATGAATATTGTAAATGCACAAACAGTAATTTCTCCGCATTGCAAGGTGCAATTCTGAAATTTTTTGCTTTTTCCTGCTCCTCTTAGCATGATAAAGAAGATTCAAAGAGAGTGAGATGCCAGCTCCTTTCATTCAGTCAGTAGCTTCAATCATTTCTGGACGTTTTTCAATGGCAAAAATCAATGAATATTGTAAATGCACAAACAGTAATTTCTCCGCATTGCAAGGTGCAATTCTGAAATTTTTTGCTTTTTCCTGCTCCTCTTAGCATGATAAAGAAGATTCAAAGAGAGTGAGATGCCAGCTCCTTTCATTCAGTCAGTAGCTTCAATCATTTCTGGTATATGAATAACATGATGTTTTTCAATGGCAAAAATCAATGAATATTGTAAATGCACAAACAGTAATTTCTCCGCATTGCAAGTTGCAATTCTGAAATTTTTTGCTTTTTCCTGCTCCTCTTAGCATGATAAAGAAGATTCAAAGAGAGTGAGATGCCAGCTCCTTTCATTCAGTCAGTAGCTTCAATCATTTCTGGACGTTTTTCAATGGCAAAAATCAATGAATATTGTAAATGCACAAACAGTAATTTCTCCGCATTGCAAGGTGCAATTCTGAAATTTTTTGCTTTTTCCTGCTCCTCTTAGCATGATAAAGAAGATTCAAAGAGAGTGAGATGCCAGCTCCTTTCATTCAGTCAGTAGCTTCAATCATTTCTGGACGTTTTTCAATGGCAAAAATCAATGAATATTGTAAATGCACAAACAGTAATTTCTCCGCATTGCAAGGTGCAATTCTGAAATTTTTTGCTTTTTCCTGCTCCTCTTAGCATGATAAAGAAGATTCAAAGAGAGTGAGATGCCAGCTCCTTTCATTCAGTCAGTAGCTTCAAACATTTCTGGTATATGAATAACATGATGTTTTTCAATGGCAAAAATCAATGAATATTGTAAAAGCACAAACAGTAATTTCTCCGCATTGCAAGGTGCAATTCTGAAATTTTTTGCTTTTTCCTGCTCCTCTTAGCATGATAAAGAAGATTCAAAGAGAGTGAGATGCCAGCTCCTTTCATTCAGTCAGTAGCTTCAATCATTTCTGGACGTTTTTCAATGGCAAAAATCAATGAATATTGTAAATGCACAAACAGTAATTTCTCCGCATTGCAAGGTGCAATTCTGAAATTTTTTGCTTTTTCCTGCTCCTCTTAGCATGATAAATAAGATTCAAAGAGAGTGAGATGCCAGCTCCTTTCATTCAGTCAGTAGCTTCAATCATTTCTGGTATATGAATAACATGATGTTTTTCAATGGCAAAAATCAATGAATATTGTAAATGCACAAACAGTAATTTCTCCACATTGCAAGGTGCAATTCTGAAATTTTTTGCTTTTTCCTGCTCCTCTTAGCATGATAAAGAAGATTCAAAGAGAGTGAGATGCCAGCTCCTTTCATTCAGTCAGTAGCTTCAATCTCTTCTGGACGTTTTTCAATGGCAAAAATCATTGAATATTGTAAATGCACAAACAGTAATTTCTCCGCATTGCAAGGTGCAATTCTGAAATTTTTTGCTTTTTCCTGCTCCTCTTAGCATGATAAAGAAGATTCAAAGAGAGCGAGATGCCAGCTCCTTTCATTCAGTCAGTAGCTTCAATCATTTCTGGTATATGAATACCATGATGTTTTTCAATGGCAAAAATCAATGAATATTGTAAATGCACAAACAGTAATTTCTCCGCATTGCAAGGTGCAATTCTGAAATTTTTTTGCTTTTTCCTGCTCCTCTTAGCATGATAAAGAAGATTCAAAGAGAGTGAGATGCCAGCTCCTTTCATTCAGTCAGTAGCTTCAATCATTTCTGGACGTTTTTCAATGGCAAAAATCAATGAATATTGTAAATGCACAAACAGTAATTTCTCCGCATTGCAAGGTGCAATTCTGAAATTTTTTGCTTTTTCCTGCTCCTCTTAGCATGATAAAGAAGATTCAAAGAGAGTGAGATGCCAGCTCCTTTCATTCAGTCAGTAGCTTCAAACATTTCTGGTATATGAATAACATGATGTTTTTCAATGGCAAAAATCAATGAATATTGTAAATGCACAAACAGTAATTTCTCCGCATTGCAAGGTGCAATTCTGAAATTTTTTGCTTTTTCCTGCTCCTATTAGCATGATAAAGAAGATTCAAAGAGAGTGAGATGCCAGCTCCTTTCATTCAGTCAGTAGCTTCAATCATTTCTGGACGTTTTTCAATGGCAAAAATCAATGAATATTGTAAATGCACAAACAGTAATTTCTCCGCATTGCAAGGTGCAATTCTGAAATTTTTTGCTTTTTCCTGCTCCTCTTAGCATGATAAAGAAGATTCAAAGAGAGTGAGATACCAGCTCCTTTCATTCAGTCAGTAGCTTCAATCATTTCTGGACGTTTTTCAATGGCAAAAATCAATGAATATTGTAAATGCACAAACAGTAATTTCTCCGCATTGCAAGGTGCAATTCTGAAATTTTTTGCTTTTTCCTGCTCCTCTTAGCATGATAAAGAAGATTCAAAGAGAGTGAGATGCCAGCTCCTTTCATTCAGTCAGTAGCTTCAATCATTTCTGGTATATGAATAACATGATGTTTTTCAATGGCAAAAATCAATGAATATTGTAAATGCACAAACAGTAATTTCTCCGCATTGCAAGTTGCAATTCTGAAATTTTTTGCTTTTTCCTGCTCCTCTTAGCATGATAAAGAAGATTCAAAGAGAGTGAGATGCCAGCTCCTTTCATTCAGTCAGTAGCTTCAATCATTTCTGGACGTTTTTCAATGGCAAAAATCAATGAATATTGTAAATGCACAAACAGTAATTTCTCCGCATTGCAAGGTGCAATTCTGAAATTTTTTGCTTTTTCCTGCTCCTCTTAGCATGATAAAGAAGATTCAAAGAGAGTGAGATGCCAGCTCCTTTCATTCAGTCAGTAGCTTCAATCATTTCTGGACGTTTTTCAATGGCAAAAATCAATGAATATTGTAAATGCACAAACAGTAATTTCTCCGCATTGCAAGGTGCAATTCTGAAATTTTTTGCTTTTTCCTGCTCCTCTTAGCATGATAAAGAAGATTCAAAGAGAGTGAGATGCCAGCTCCTTTCATTCAGTCAGTAGCTTCAAACATTTCTGGTATATGAATAACATGATGTTTTTCAATGGCAAAAATCAATGAATATTGTAAAAGCACAAACAGTAATTTCTCCGCATTGCAAGGTGCAATTCTGAAATTTTTTGCTTTTTCCTGCTCCTCTTAGCATGATAAAGAAGATTCAAAGAGAGTGAGATGCCAGCTCCTTTCATTCAGTCAGTAGCTTCAATCATTTCTGGACGTTTTTCAATGGCAAAAATCAATGAATATTGTAAATGCACAAACAGTAATTTCTCCGCATTGCAAGGTGCAATTCTGAAATTTTTTGCTTTTTCCTGCTCCTCTTAGCATGATAAAGAAGATTCAAAGAGAGTGAGATGCCAGCTCCTTTCATTCAGTCAGTAGCTTCAATCATTTCTGGTATATGAATAACATGATGTTTTTCAATGGCAAAAATCAATGAATATTGTAAATGCACAAACAGTAATTTCTCCACATTGCAAGGTGCAATTCTGAAATTTTTTGCTTTTTCCTGCTCCTCTTAGCATGATAAAGAAGATTCAAAGAGAGTGAGATGCCAGCTCCTTTCATTCAGTCAGTAGCTTCAATCATTTCTGGACGTTTTTCAATGGCAAAAATCAATGGATATTGTAAATGCACAAACAGTAATTTCTCCGCATTGCAAGGTGCAATTCTGAAATTTTTTGCTTTTTCCTGCTCCTCTTAGCATGATAAAGAAGATTCAAAGAGAGCGAGATGCCAGCTCCTTTCATTCAGTCAGTAGCTTCAATCATTTCTGGTATATGAATAACATGATGTTTTTCAATGGCAAAAATCAATGAATATTGTAAATGCACAAACAGTAATTTCTCCGCATTGCAAGGTGCAATTCTGAAATTTTTTGCTTTTTCCTGCTCCTCTTAGCATGATAAAGAAGATTCAAAGAGAGTGAGATGCCAGCTCCTTTCATTCAGTCAGTAGCTTCAATCATTTCTGGACGTTTTTCAATGGCAAAAATCAATGAATATTGTAAATGCACAAACAGTAATTTCTCCGCATTGCAAGGTGCAATTCTGAAATTTTTTGCTTTTTCCTGCTCCTCTTAGCATGATAAAGAAGATTCAAAGAGAGTGAGATGCCAGCTCCTTTCATTCAGTCAGTAGCTTCAAACATTTCTGGTATATGAATAACATGATGTTTTTCAATGGCAAAAATCAATGAATATTGTAAATGCACAAACAGTAATTTCTCCGCATTGCAAGGTGCAATTCTGAAATTTTTTGCTTTTTCCTGCTCCTCTTAGCATGATAAAGAAGATTCAAAGAGAGTGAGATGCCAGCTCCTTTCATTCAGTCAGTAGCTTCAATCATTTCTGGACGTTTTTCAATGGCAAAAATCAATGAATATTGTAAATGCACAAACAGTAATTTCTCCGCATTGCAAGGTGCAATTCTGAAATTTTTTGCTTTTTCCTGCTCCTCTTAGCATGATAAAGAAGATTCAAAGAGAGTGAGATGCCAGCTCCTTTCATTCAGTCAGTAGCTTCAATCATTTCTGGACGTTTTTCAATGGCAAAAATCAATGAATATTGTAAATGCACAAACAGTAATTTCTCCGCATTGCAAGGTGCAATTCTGAAATTTTTTGCTTTTTCCTGCTCCTCTTAGCATGATAAAGAAGATTCAAAGAGAGTGAGATGCCAGCTCCTTTCATTCAGTCAGTAGCTTCAATCATTTCTGGTATATGAATAACATGATGTTTTTCAATGGCAAAAATCAATGAATATTGTAAATGCACAAACAGTAATTTCTCCGCATTGCAAGGTGCAATTCTGAAATTTTTTGCTTTTTCCTGCTCCTCTTAGCATGATAAAGAAGATTCAAAGAGAGTGAGATGCCAGCTCCTTTCATTCAGTCAGCAGCTTCAATCATTTCTGGACATTTTTCAATGGCAAAAATCAATGAATATTGTAAATGCACAAACAGTAATTTCTCCGCATTGCAAGGTGCAATTCTGAAATTTTTTGCTTTTTCCTGCTCCTCTTAGCATGATAAAGAAGATTCAAAGAGAGTGAGATGCCAGCTCCTTTCATTCAGTCAGTAGCTTCAAACATTTCTGGTATATGAATAACATGATGTTTTTCAATGGCAAAAATCAATGAATATTGTAAAAGCACAAACAGTAATTTCTCCGCATTGCAAGGTGCAATTCTGAAATTTTTTGCTTTTTCCTGCTCCTCTTAGCATGATAAAGAAGATTCAAAGAGAGTGAGATGCCAGCTCCTTTCATTCAGTCAGTAGCTTCAATCATTTCTGGACGTTTTTCAATGGCAAAAATCAATGAATATTGTAAATGCACAAACAGTAATTTCTCCGCATTGCAAGGTGCAATTCTGAAATTTTTTGCTTTTTCCTGCTCCTCTTAGCATGATAAAGAAGATTCAAAGAGAGTGAGATGCCAGCTCCTTTCATTCAGTCAGTAGCTTCAAACATTTCTGGTATATGAATAACATGATGTTTTTCAATGGCAAAAATCAATGAATATTGTAAATGCACAAACAGTAATTTCTCCGCATTGCAAGGTGCAATTCTGAAATTTTTTGCTTTTTCCTGCTCCTCTTAGCATGATAAAGAAGATTCAAAGAGAGTGAGATGCCAGCTCCTTTCATTCAGTCAGTAGCTTCAATTATTTCTGGACGTTTTTCAATGGCAAAAATCAATGAATATTGTAAATGCACAAACAGTAATTTCTCCGCATTGCAAGGTGCAATTCTGAAATTTTTTGCTTTTTCCTGCTCCTCTTAGCATGATAAAGAAGATTCAAAGAGAGTGAGATGCCAGCTCCTTTCATTCAGTCAGTAGCTTCAATCATTTCTGGACGTTTTTCAATGGCAAAAATCAATGAATATTGTAAATGCACAAACAGTAATTTCTCCGCATTGCAAGGTGCAATTCTGAAATTTTTTGCTTTTTCCTGCTCCTCTTAGCATGATAAAGAAGATTCAAAGAGAGTGAGATGCCAGCTCCTTTCATTCAGTCAGTAGCTTCAATCATTTCTGGTATATGAATAACATGATGCTTTTCAATGGCAAAAATCAATGAATATTGTAAATGCACAAACAGTAATTTCTCCGCATTGCAAGGTGCAATTCTGAAATTTTTTGCTTTTTCCTGCTCCTCTTAGCATGATAAAGAAGATTCAAAGAGAGTGAGATGCCAGCTCCTTTCATTCAGTCAGCAGCTTCAATCATTTCTGGACATTTTTCAATGGCAAAAATCAATGAATATTGTAAATGCACAAACAGTAATTTCTCCGCATTGCAAGGTGCAATTCTGAAATTTTTTGCTTTTTCCTGCTCCTCTTAGCATGATAAAGAAGATTCAAAGAGAGTGAGATGCCAGCTCCTTTCATTCAGTCAGTAGCTTCAAACATTTCTGGTATATGAATAACATGATGTTTTCCAATGGCAAAAATCAATGAATATTGTAAAAGCACAAACAGTAATTTCTCCGCATTGCAAGGTGCAATTCTGAAATTTTTTGCTTTTTCCTGCTCCTCTTAGCATGATAAAGAAGATTCAAAGAGAGTGAGATGCCAGCTCCTTTCATTCAGTCAGTAGCTTCAATCATTTCTGGACGTTTTTCAATGGCAAAAATCAATGAATATTGTAAATGCACAAACAGTAATTTCTCCGCATTGCAAGGTGCAATTCTGAAATTTTTTGCTTTTTCCTGCTCCTCTTAGCATGATAAAGAAGATTCAAAGAGAGTGAGATGCCAGCTCCTTTCATTCAGTCAGTAGCTTCAATCATTTCTGGTATATGAATAACATGATGTTTTTCAATGGCAAAAATCAATGAATATTGTAAATGCACAAACAGTAATTTCTCCGCATTGCAAGTTGCAATTCTGAAATTTTTTGCTTTTTCCTGCTCCTCTTAGCATGATAAAGAAGATTCAAAGAGAGTGAGATGCCAGCTCCTTTCATTCAGTCAGTAGCTTCAATTATTTCTGGACGTTTTTCAATGGCAAAAATCAATGAATATTGTAAATGCACAAACAGTAATTTCTCCGCATTGCAAGGTGCAATTCTGAATTTTTTTGCTTTTTCCTGCTCCTCTTAGCATGATAAAGAAGATTCAAAGATAGTGAGATGCCAGCTCCTTTCATTCAGTCAGTTGCTTCAATCATTTCTGGACGTTTTTCAATGGCAAAAATCAATGAATATTGTAAATGCACAAACAGTAATTTCTCCGCATTGCAAGGTGCAATTCTGAAATTTTTTGCTTTTTCCTGCTCCTCTTAGCATGATAAAGAAGATTCAAAGAGAGTGAGATGCCAGCTCCTTTCATTCAGTCAGTAGCTTCAATCATTTCTGGACGTTTTTCAATGGCAAAAATCAATGAATATTGTAAATGCACAAACAGTAATTTCTCCGCATTGCAAGGTGCAATTCTGAAATTTTTTGCTTTTTCCTGCTCCTCTTTGCATGATAAAGAAGATTCAAAGAGAGTGAGATGCCAGCTCCTTTCATTCAGTCAGTAGCTTCAATCATTTCTGGTATATGAATAGCATGATGTTTTTCAATGGCAAAAATCAATGAATATTGTAAATGCACAAACAGTAATTTCTCCGCATTGCAAGGTGCAATTCTGAAATTTTTGGCTTTTTCCTGCTCCTCTTAGCATGATAAAGAAGATTCAAAGAGAGTGAGATGCCAGCTCCTTTCATTCAGTCAGTAGCTTCAATCATTTCTGGATGTTTTTCAATGGCAAAAATCAATGAATATTGTAAATGCACAAACAGTAATTTCTCCGCATTGCAAGGTGCAATTCTGAAATTTCTTGCATTTTCCTGCTCCTCTTAGCATGATAAAGAAGATTCAAAGAGAGTGAGATGCCAGCTCCTTTCATTCAGTCAGTAGCTTCAATCATTTCTGGACGTTTTTCAATGGCAAAAATCAATGAATATTGTAAATGCACAAACAGTAATTTCTCCGCATTGCAAGGTGCAATTCTGAAATTTTTTGCTTTTTCCTGCTCCTCTTAGCATGATAAAGAAGATTCAAAGAGAGTGAGATGCCAGCTCCTTTCATTCAGTCAGTAGCTTCAAACATTTCTGGTATATGAATAACATGATGTTTTTCAATGGCAAAAATCAATGAATATTGTAAATGCACAAACAGTAATTTCTCCGCATTGCAAGGTGCAATTCTGAAATTTTTTGCTTTTTCCTGCTCCTCTTAGCATGATAAAGAAGATTCAAAGAGAGTGAGATGCCAGCTCCTTTCATTCAGTCAGTAGCTTCAATCATTTCTGGACGTTTTTCAATGGCAAAAATCAATGAATATTGTAAATGCACAAACAGTAATTTCTCCGCATTGCAAGGTGCAATTCTGAAATTTTTTGCTTTTTCCTGCTCCTCTTAGCATGATAAAGAAGATTCAAAGAGAGTGAGATGCCAGCTTCTTTCATTCAGTCAGTAGCTTCAAACATTTCTGGGATATGAATAACATGATGTTTTTCAATGGCAAAAATTAATGAATATTGTAAATGCACAAACAGTAATTTCTCCGCATTGCAAGGTGCAATTCTGAAATTTTTTGCTTTTTCCTGCTCCTCTTAGCATGATAAAGAAGATTCAAAGAGAGTGAGATGCCAGCTCCTTTCATTCAGTCAGTAGCTTCAATCATTTCTGGACGTTTTTCAATGGCAAAAATCAATGAATATTGTAAATGCACAAACAGTAATTTCTCCGCATTGCAAGGTGCAATTCTGAAATTTTTTGCTTTTTCCTGCTCCTCTTAGCATGATAAAGAAGATTCAAAGAGAGTGAGATGCCAGCTCCTTTCATTCAGTCAGTAGCTTCAATCATTTCTGGACGTTTTTCAATGGCAAAAATCAATGAATATTGTAAATGCACAAACAGTAATTTCTCCGCATTGCAAGGTGCAATTCTGAAATTTTTTGCTTTTTCCTGCTCCTCTTAGCATGATAAAGAAGATTCAAAGAGAGTGAGATGCCAGCTCCTTTCATTCAGTCAGTAGCTTCAATCATTTCTGGTATATGAATAACATGATGTTTTTCAATGGCAAAAATCAATGAATATTGTAAATGCACAAACAGTAATTTCTCCGCATTGCAAGTTGCAATTCTGAAATTTTTTGCTTTTTCCTGCTCCTCTTAGCATGATAAAGAAGATTCAAAGAGAGTGAGATGCCAGCTCCTTTCATTCAGTCAGTAGCTTCAATCATTTCTGGACGTTTTTCAATGGCAAAAATCAATGAATATTGTAAATGCACAAACAGTAATTTCTCCGCATTGCAAGGTGCAATTCTGAAATTTTTTGGTTTTCTCTGCTCCTCTTAGCATGATAAAGAAGATTCAAAGAGAGTGAGATGCCAGCTCCTTTCATTCAGTCAGTAGCTTCAATCATTTCTGGACGTTTTTCAATGGCAAAAATCAATGAATATTGTAAATGCACAAACAGTAATTTCTCCGCATTGCAAGGTGCAATTCTGAAATTTTTTGCTTTTTCCTGCTCCTCTTAGCATGATAAAGAAGATTCAAAGAGAGTGAGATGCCAGCTCCTTTCATTCAGTCAGTAGCTTCAAACATTTCTGGTATATGAATAACATGATGTTTTTCAATGGCAAAAATCAATGAATATTGTAAAAGCACAAACAGTAATTTCTCCGCATTGCAAGGTGCAATTCTGAAATTTTTTGCTTTTTCCTGCTCCTCTTAGCATGATAAAGAAGATTCAAAGAGAGTGAGATGCCAGCTCCTTTCATTCAGTCAGTAGCTTCAATCATTTCTGGACGTTTTTCAATGGCAAAAATCAATGAATATTGTAAATGCACAAACAGTAATTTCTCCGCATTGCAAGGTGCAATTCTGAAATTTTTTGCTTTTTCCTGCTCCTCTTAGCATGATAAAGAAGATTCAAAGAGAGTGAGATGCCAGCTCCTTTCATTCAGTCAGTAGCTTCAATCATTTCTGGTATATGAATAACATGATGTTTTTCAATGGCAAAAATCAATGAATATTGTAAATGCACAAACAATAATTTCTCCACATTGCGAGGTGCAATTCTGAAATTTTTTGCTTTTTCCTGCTCCTCTTAGCATGATAAAGAAGATTCAAAGAGAGTGAGATGCCAGCTCCTTTCATTCAGTCAGTAGCTTCAATCTCTTCTGGACGTTTTTCAATGGCAAAAATCAATGAATATTGTAAATGCACAAACAGTAATTTCTCCGCATTGCAAGGTGCAATTCTGAAATTTTTTGCTTTTTCCTGCTCCTCTTAGCATGATAAAGAAGATTCAAAGAGAGCGAGATGCCAGCTCCTTTCATTCAGTCAGTAGCTTCAATCATTTCTGGTATATGAATAACATGATGTTTTTCAATGGCAAAAATCAATGAATATTGTAAATGCACAAACAGTAATTTCTCCGCATTGCAAGGTGCAATTCTGAAATTTTTTGCTTTTTCCTGCTCCTCTTAGCATGATAAAGAAGATTCAAAGAGAGTGAGATGCCAGCTCCTTTCATTCAGTCAGTAGCTTCAATCATTTCTGGACGTTTTTCAATGGCAAAAATCAATGAATATTGTAAATGCACAAACAGTAATTTCTCCGCATTGCAAGGTGCAATTCTGAAATTTTTTGCTTTTTCCTGCTCCTCTTAGCATGATAAAGAAGATTCAAAGAGAGTGAGATGCCAGCTCCTTTCATTCAGTCAGTAGCTTCAAACATTTCTGGTATATGAATAACATGATGTTTTTCAATGGCAAAAATCAATGAATATTGTAAATGCACAAACAGTAATTTCTCCGCATTGCAAGGTGCAATTCTGAAATTTTTTGCTTTTTCCTGCTCCTCTTAGCATGATAAAGAAGATTCAAAGAGAGTGAGATGCCAGCTCCTTTCATTCAGTCAGTAGCTTCAATCATTTCTGGACGTTTTTCAATGGCAAAAATCAATGAATATTGTAAATGCACAAACAGTAATTTCTCCGCATTGCAAGGTGCAATTCTGAAATTTTTTGCTTTTTCCTGCTCCTCTTAGCATGATAAAGAAGATTCAAAGAGAGTGAGATGCCAGCTCCTTTCATTCAGTCAGTAGCTTCAATCATTTCTGGACGTTTTTCAATGGCAAAAATCAATGAATATTGTAAATGCACAAACAGTAATTTCTCCGCATTGCAAGGTGCAATTCTGAAATTTTTTGCTTTTTCCTGCTCCTCTTAGCATGATAAAGAAGATTCAAAGAGAGTGAGATGCGAGCTCCTTTCATTCAGTCAGTAGCTTCAATCATTTCTGGTATATGAATAACATGATGTTTTTCAATGGCAAAAATCAATGAATATTGTAAATGCACAAACAGTAATTTCTCCGCATTGCAAGGTGCAATTCTGAAATTTTTTGCTTTTTCCTGCTCCTCTTAGCATGATAAAGAAGATTCAAAGAGAGTGAGATGCCAGCTCCTTTCATTCAGTCAGCAGCTTCAATCATTTCTGGACATTTTTCAATGGCAAAAATCAATGAATATTGTAAATGCACAAACAGTAATTTCTCCGCATTGCAAGGTGCAATTCTGAAATGTTTTGCTTTTTCCTGCTCCTCTTAGCATGATAAAGAAGATTCAAAGAGAGTGAGATGCCAGCTCCTTTCATTCAGTCAGTAGCTTCAAACATTTCTGGTATATGAATAACATGATGTGTTTCAATGGCAAAAATCAATGAATATTGTAAAAGCACAAACAGTAATTTCTCCGCATTGCAAGGTGCAATTCTGAATTTTTTGCTTTTTCCTGCTCCTCTTAGCATGATAAAGAAGATTCAAAGAGAGTGAGATGCCAGCTCCTTTCATTCAGTCAGTAGCTTCAATCATTTCTGGACGTTTTTCAATGGCAAAAATCAATGAATATTGTAAATGCACAAACAGTAATTTCTCCGCATTGCAAGGTGCCATTCTGAAATTTTTTGCTTTTTCCTGCTCCTCTTAGCATGATAAAGAAGATTCAAAGAGAGTGAGATTCCAGCTCCTTTCATTCAGTCAGTAGCTTCAATCATTTCTGGTATATGAATAACATGATGTTTTTCAATGGCAAAAATCAATGAATATTGTAAATGCACAAACAGTAATTTCTCCGCATTGCAAGTTGCAATTCTGAAATTTTTTGCTTTTTCCTGCTCCTCTTAGCATGATAAAGAAGATTCAAAGAGAGTGAGATGCCAGCTCCTTTCATTCAGTCAGTAGCTTCAATTATTTCTGGACGTTTTTCAATGGCAAAAATCAATGAATATTGTAAATGCACAAACAGTAATTTCTCCGCATTGCAAGGTGCAATTCTGAAATTTTTTGCTTTTTCCTGCTCCTCTTAGCATGATAAAGAAGATTCAAAGAGAGTGAGATGCCAGCTCCTTTCATTCAGTCAGTTGCTTCAATCATTTCTGGACGTTTTTCAATGGCAAAAATCAGTGAATATTGTAAATGCACAAACAGTAATTTCTCCGCATTGCAAGGTGCAATTCTGAAATTTTTTGCTTTTTCCTGCTCCTCTTAGCATGATAAAGAAGATTCAAAGAGAGTGAGATGCCAGCTCCTTTCATTCAGTCAGTAGCTTCAATCATTTCTGGACGTTTTTCAATGGCAAAAATCAATGAATATTGTAAATGCACAAACAGTAATTTCTCCGCATTGCAAGGTGCAATTCTGAAATTTTTTGCTTTTTCCTGCTCCTCTTTGCATGATAAAGAAGATTCAAAGAGAGTGAGATGCCAGCTCCTTTCATTCAGTCAGTAGCTTCAATCATTTCTGGTATATGAATAACATGATGTTTTTCAATGGCAAAAATCAATGAATATTGTAAATGCACAAACAGTAATTTCTCCGCATTGCAAGGTGCAATTCTGAAATTTTTGGCTTTTTCCTGCTCCTCTTAGCATGATAAAGAAGATTCAAAGAGAGTGAGATGCCAGCTCCTTTCATTCAGTCAGTAGCTTCAATCATTTCTGGATGTTTTTCAATGGCAAAAATCAATGAATATTGTAAATGCACAAACAGTAATTTCTCCGCATTGCAAGGTGCAATTCTGAAATTTCTTGCATTTTCCTGCTCCTCTTAGCATGATAAAGAAGATTCAAAGAGAGTGAGATGCCAGCTCCTTTCATTCAGTCAGTAGCTTCAATCATTTCTGGACGTTTTTCAATGGCAAAAATCAATGAATATTGTAAATGCACAAACAGTAATTTCTCCGCATTGCAAGGTGCAATTCTGAAATTTTTTGCTTTTTCCTGCTCCTCTTAGCATGATAAAGAAGATTCAAAGAGAGTGCGATGCCAGCTCCTTTCATTCAGTCAGTAGCTTCAAACATTTCTGGTATATGAATAACATAATGTTTTTCAATGGCAAAAATCAATGAATATTGTAAATGCACAAACAGTAATTTCTCCGCATTGCAAGGTGCAATTCTGAAATTTTTTGCTTTTTCCTGCTCCTCTTAGCATGATAAAGAAGATTCAAAGAGAGTGAGATGCCAGCTCCTTTCATTCAGTCAGTAGCTTCAATCATTTCTGGTATATGAATAACATGATGTTTTTCAATGGCAAAAATCAATGAATATTGTAAATGCACAAACAGTAATTTCTCCGCATTGCAAGTTGCAATTCTGAAATTTTTTGCTTTTTCCTGCTCCTCTTAGCATGATAAAGAAGATTCAAAGAGAGTGAGATGCCAGCTCCTTTCATTCAGTCAGTAGCTTCAATCATTTCTGGACGTTTTTCAATGGCAAAAATCAATGAATATTGTAAATGCACAAACAGTAATTTCTCCGCATTGCAAGGTGCAATTCTGAAATTTTTTGCTTTTTCCTGCTCCTCTTAGCATGATAAAGAAGATTCAAAGAGAGTGAGATGCCAGCTCCTTTCATTCAGTCAGTAGCTTCAATCATTTCTGGACGTTTTTCAATGGCAAAAATCAATGAATATTGTAAATGCACAAACAGTAATTTCTCCGCATTGCAAGGTGCAATTCTGAAATTTTTTGCTTTTTCCTGCTCCTCTTAGCATGATAAAGAAGATTCAAAGAGAGTGAGATGCCAGCTCCTTTCATTCAGTCAGTAGCTTCAATCATTTCTGGACGTTTTTCAATGGCAAAAATCAATGAATATTGTAAATGCACAAACAGTAATTTCTCCGCATTGCAAGGTGCAATTCTGAAATTTTTTGCTTTTTCCTGCTCCTCTTAGCATGATAAAGAAGATTCAAAGAGAGTGAGATGCCAGCTCCTTTCATTCAGTCAGTAGCTTCAATCATTTCTGGTATATGAATAACATGATGTTTTTCAATGGCAAAAATCAATGAATATTGTAAATGCACAAACAGTAATTTCTCCGCATTGCAAGGTGCAATTCGGAAATTTTTTGCTTTTTCCTGCTCCTCTTAGCATGATAAAGAAGATTCAAAGAGAGTGAGATGCCAGCTCCTTTCATTCAGTCAGCAGCTTCAATCATTTCTGGACATTTTTCAATGGCAAAAATCAATGAATATTGTAAATGCACAAACAGTAATTTCTCCGCATTGCAAGGTGCAATTCTGAAATTTTTTGCTTTTTCCTGCTCCTCTTAGCATGATAAAGAAGATTCAAAGAGAGTGAGATGCCAGCTCCTTTCATTCAGTCAGTAGCTTCAAACATTTCTGGTATATGAATAACATGATGTTTTTCAATGGCAAAAATCAATGAATATTGTAAAAGCACAAACAGTAATTTCTCCGCATTGCAAGGTGCAATTCTGAAATTTTTTGCTTTTTCCTGCTCCTCTTAGCATGATAAAGAAGATTCAAAGAGAGTGAGATGCCAGCTCCTTTCATTCAGTCAGTAGCTTCAATCATTTCTGGACGTTTTTCAATGGCAAAAATCAATGAATATTGTAAATGCACAAACAGTAATTTCTCCGCATTGCAAGGTGCAATTCTGAAATTTTTTGCTTTTTCCTGCTCCTCTTAGCATGATAAAGAAGATTCAAAGAGAGTGAGATGCCAGCTCCTTTCATTCAGTCAGTAGCTTCAATCATTTCTGGTATATGAATAACATGATGTTTTTCAATGGCAAAAATCAATGAATATTGTAAATGCACAAACAGTAATTTCTCCGCATTGCAAGTTGCAATTCTGAAATTTTTTGCTTTTTCCTGCTCCTCTTAGCATGATAAAGAAGATTCAAAGAGAGTGAGATGCCAGCTCCTTTCATTCAGTCAGTAGCTTCAATTATTTCTGGACGTTTTTCAATGGCAAAAATCAGTGAATATTGTAAATGCACAAACAGTAATTTCTCCGCATTGCAAGGTGCAATTCTGAAATTTTTTGCTTTTTCCTGCTCCTCTTAGCATGATAAAGAAGATTCAAAGAGAGTGAGATGCCAGCTCCTTTCATTCAGTCAGTAGCTTCAATCATTTCTGGACGTTTTTCAATGGCAAAAATCAATGAATATTGTAAATGCACAAACAGTAATTTCTCCGCATTGCAAGGTGCAATTCTGAAATTTTTTGCTTTTTCCTGCTCCTCTTTGCATGATAAAGAAGATTCAAAGAGAGTGAGATGCCAGCTCCTTTCATTCAGTCAGTAGCTTCAATCATTTCTGGTATATGAATAACATGATGTTTTTCAATGGCAAAAATCAATGAATATTGTAAATGCACAAACAGTAATTTCTCCGCATTGCAAGGTGCAATTCTGAAATTTTTGGCTTTTTCCTGCTCCTCTTAGCATGATAAAGAAGATTCAAAGAGAGTGAGATGCCAGCTCCTTTCATTCAGTCAGTAGCTTCAATCATTTCTGGATGTTTTTCAATGGCAAAAATCAATGAATATTGTAAATGCACAAACAGTAATTTCTTCGCATTGCAAGGTGCAATTCTGAAATTTCTTGCATTTTCCTGCTCCTCTTAGCATGATAAAGAAGATTCAAAGAGAGTGAGATGCCAGCTCCTTTCATTCAGTCAGTAGCTTCAATCATTTCTGGACGTTTTTCAATGGCAAAAATCAATGAATATTGTAAATGCACAAACAGTAATTTCTCCGCATTGCAAGTTGCAATTCTGAAATTTTTTGCTTTTTCCTGCTCCTCTTAGCATGATAAAGAAGATTCAAATAGAGTGAGATGCCAGCTCCTTTCATTCAGTCAGTAGCTTCAAACATTTCTGGTATATGAATAACATGATGTTTTTCAATGGCAAAAATCAATGAATATTGTAAATGCACAAACAGTAATTTCTCCGCATTGCAAGGTGCAATTCTGAAATTTTTTGCTTTTTCCTGCTCCTCTTAGCATGATAAAGAAGATTCAAAGAGAGTGAGATGCCAGCTCCTTTCATTCAGTCAGTAGCTTCAATCATTTCTGGACGTTTTTCAATGGCAAAAATCAATGAATATTGTAAATGCACAAACAGTAATTTCTCCGCATTGCAAGGTGCAATTCTGAAATTTTTTGCTTTTTCCTGCTCCTCTTAGCATGATAAAGAAGATTCAAAGAGAGTGAGATGCCAGCTTCTTTCATTCAGTCAGTAGCTTCAAACATTTCTGGGATATGAATAACATGATGTTTTTCAATGGCAAAAATAAATGAATATTGTAAATGCACAAACAGTAATTTCTCCGCATTGCAAGGTGCAATTCTGAAATTTTTTGCTTTTTCCTGCTCCTCTTAGCATGATAAAGAAGATTCAAAGAGAGTGAGATGCCAGCTCCTTTCATTCAGTCAGTAGCTTCAATCATTTCTGGACGTTTTTCAATGGCAAAAATCAATGAATATTGTAAATGCACAAACAGTAATTTCTCCGCATTGCAAGGTGCAATTCTGAAATTTTTTGCTTTTTCCTGCTCCTCTTAGCATGATAAAGAAGATTCAAAGAGAGTGAGATGCCAGCTCCTTTCATTCAGTCAGTAGCTTCAATCATTTCTGGACGTTTTTCAATGGCAAAAATCAATGAATATTGTAAATGCACAAACAGTAATTTCTCCGCATTGCAAGGTGCAATTCTGAAATTTTTTGCTTTTTCCTGCTCCTCTTAGCATGATAAAGAAGATTCAAAGAGAGTGAGATGCCAGCTCCTTTCATTCAGTCAGTAGCTTCAATCATTTCTGGTATATGAATAACATGATGTTTTTCAATGGCAAAAATCAATGAATATTGTAAATGCACAAACAGTAATTTCTCCGCATTGCAAGTTGCAATTCTGAAATTTTTTGCTTTTTCCTGCTCCTCTTAGCATGATAAAGAAGATTCAAAGAGAGTGAGATTCCAGCTCCTTTCATTCAGTCAGTAGCTTCAATCATTTCTGGACGTTTTTCAATGGCAAAAATCAATGAATATTGTAAATGCACAAACAGTAATTTCCCCGCATTGCAAGGTGCAATTCTGAAATTTTTTGCTTTTTCCTGCTCCTCTTAGCATGATAAAGAAGATTCAAAGAGAGTGAGATGCCAGCTCCTTTCATTCAGTCAGTAGCTTCAATCATTTCTGGACGTTTTTCAATGGCAAAAATCAATGAATATTGTAAATGCACAAACAGTAATTTCTCCGCATTGCAAGATGCAATTCTGAAATTTTTTGCTTTTTCCTGCTCCTCTTAGCATGATAAAAAAGATTCAAAGAGAGTGAGATGCCAGCTCCTTTCATTCAGTCAGTAGCTTCAATCATTTCTGGACGTTTTTCAATGGCAAAAATCAATGAATATTGTAAATGCACAAACAGTAATTTCTCCGCATTGCAAGGTGCAATTCTGAAATTTTTTGCTTTTTCCTGCTCCTCTTAGCATGATAAAGAAGATTCAAAGAGAGTGAGATGCCAGCTCCTTTCATTCAGTCAGTAGCTTCAAACATTTCTGGTATATGAATAACATGATGTTTTTCAATGGCAAAAATCAATGAATATTGTAAATGCACAAACAGTAATTTCTCCGCATTGCAAGGTGCAATTCTGAAATTTTTTGCTTTTTCCTGCTCCTCTTAGCATGATAAAGAAGATTCAAAGAGAGTGAGATGCCAGCTCCTTTCATTCAGTCAGTAGCTTCAATCATTTCTGGACGTTTTTCAATGGCAAAAATCAATGAATATTGTAAATGCACAAACAGTAATTTCTCCGCATTGCAAGGTGCAATTCTGAAATTTTTTGCTTTTTCCTGCTCCTCTTAGCATGATAAAGAAGATTCAAAGAGAGTGAGATGCCAGCTCCTTTCATTCAGTCAGTAGCTTCAATCATTTCTGGACATTTTTCAATGGCAAAAATCAATGAATATTGTAAATGCACAAACAGTAATTTCTCCGCATTGCAAGGTGCAATTCTGAAATTTTTTGCTTTTTCCTGCTCCTCTTAGCATGATAAAGAAGATTCAAAGAGAGTGAGATGCGAGCTCCTTTCATTCAGTCAGTAGCTTCAATCATTTCTGGTATATGAATAACATGATGTTTTTCAATGGCAAAAATCAATGAATATTGTAAATGCACAAACAGTAATTTCTCCGCATTGCAAGGTGCAATTCTGAAATTTTTTGCTTTTTCCTGCTCCTCTTAGCATGGTAAAGAAGATTCAAAGAGAGTGAGATGCCAGCTCCTTTCATTCAGTCAGCAGCTTCAATCATTTCTGGACATTTTTCAATGGCAAAAATCAATGAATATTGTAAATGCACAAACAGTAATTTCTCCGCATTGCAAGGTGCAATTCTGAAATGTTTTGCTTTTTCCTGCTCCTCTTAGCATGATAAAGAAGATTCAAAGAGAGTGAGATGCCAGCTCCTTTCATTCAGTCAGTAGCTTCAAACATTTCTGGTATATGAATAACATGATGTGTTTCAATGGCAAAAATCAATGAATATTGTAAAAGCACAAACAGTAATTTCTCCGCATTGCAAGGTGCAATTCTGAATTTTTTGCTTTTTCCTGCTCCTCTTAGCATGATAAAGAAGATTCAAAGAGAGTGAGATGCCAGCTCCTTTCATTCAGTCAGTAGCTTCAATCATTTCTGGACGTTTTTCAATGGCAAAAATCAATGAATATTGTAAATGCACAAACAGTAATTTCTCCGCATTGCAAGGTGCCATTCTGAAATTTTTTGCTTTTTCCTGCTCCTCTTAGCATGATAAAGAAGATTCAAAGAGAGTGAGATTCCAGCTCCTTTCATTCAGTCAGTAGCTTCAATCATTTCTGGTATATGAATAACATGATGTTTTTCAATGGCAAAAATCAATGAATATTGTAAATGCACAAACAGTAATTTCTCCGCATTGCAAGTTGCAATTCTGAAATTTTTTGCTTTTTCCTGCTCCTCTTAGCATGATAAAGAAGATTCAAAGAGAGTGAGATGCCAGCTCCTTTCATTCAGACAGTAGCTTCAATTATTTCTGGACGTTTTTCAATGGCAAAAATCAATGAATATTGTAAATGCACAAACAGTAATTTCTCCGCATTGCAAGGTGCAATTCTGAAATTTTTTGCTTTTTCCTGCTCCTCTTAGCATGATAAAGAAGATTCAAAGAGAGTGAGATGCCAGCTCCTTTCATTCAGTCAGTTGCTTCAATCATTTCTGGACGTTTTTCAATGGCAAAAATCAGTGAATATTGTAAATGCACAAACAGTAATTTCTCCGCATTGCAAGGTGCAATTCTGAAATTTTTTGCTTTTTCCTGCTCCTCTTAGCATGATAAAGAAGATTCAAAGAGAGTGAGATGCCAGCTCCTTTCATTCAGTCAGTAGCTTCAATCATTTCTGGACGTTTTTCAATGGCAAAAATCAATGAATATTGTAAATGCACAAACAGTAATTTCTCCGCATTGCAAGGTGCAATTCTGAAATTTTTTGCTTTTTCCTGCTCCTCTTTGCATGATAAAGAAGATTCAAAGAGAGTGAGATGCCAGCTCCTTTCATTCAGTCAGTAGCTTCAATCATTTCTGGTATATGAATAACATGATGTTTTTCAATGGCAAAAATCAATGAATATTGTAAATGCACAAACAGTAATTTCTCCGCATTGCAAGGTGCAATTCTGAAATTTTTGGCTTTTTCCTGCTCCTCTTAGCATGATAAAGAAGATTCAAAGAGAGTGAGATGCCAGCTCCTTTCATTCAGTCAGTAGCTTCAATCATTTCTGGATGTTTTTCAATGGCAAAAATCAATGAATATTGTAAATGCACAAACAGTAATTTCTCCGCATTGCAAGGTGCAATTCTGAAATTTCTTGCATTTTCCTGCTCCTCTTAGCATGATAAAGAAGATTCAAAGAGAGTGAGATGCCAGCTCCTTTCATTCAGTCAGTAGCTTCAATCATTTCTGGACGTTTTTCAATGGCAAAAATCAATGAATATTGTAAATGCACAAACAGTAATTTCTCCGCATTGCAAGGTGCAATTCTGAAATTTTTTGCTTTTTCCTGCTCCTCTTAGCATGATAAAGAAGATTCAAAGAGAGTGCGATGCCAGCTCCTTTCATTCAGTCAGTAGCTTCAAACATTTCTGGTATATGAATAACATGATGTTTTTCAATGGCAAAAATCAATGAATATTGTAAATGCACAAACAGTAATTTCTCCGCATTGCAAGGTGCAATTCTGAAATTTTTTGCTTTTTCCTGCTCCTCTTAGCATGATAAAGAAGATTCAAAGAGAGTGAGATGCCAGCTCCTTTCATTCAGTCAGTAGCTTCAATCATTTCTGGTATATGAATAACATGATGTTTTTCAATGGCAAAAATCAATGAATATTGTAAATGCACAAACAGTAATTTCTCCGCATTGCAAGTTGCAATTCTGAAATTTTTTGCTTTTTCCTGCTCCTCTTAGCATGATAAAGAAGATTCAAAGAGAGTGAGATTCCAGCTCCTTTCATTCAGTCAGTAGCTTCAATCATTTCTGGACGTTTTTCAATGGCAAAAATCAATGAATATTGTAAATGCACAAACAGTAATTTCTCCGCATTGCAAGGTGCAATTCTGAAATTTTTTGCTTTTTCCTGCTCCTCTTAGCATGATAAAGAAGATTCAAAGAGAGTGAGATGCCAGCTCCTTTCATTCAGTCAGTAGCTTCAATCATTTCTGGACGTTTTTCAATGGCAAAAATCAATGAATATTGTAAATGCACAAACAGTAATTTCTCCGCATTGCAAGGTGCAATTCTGAAATTTTTTGCTTTTTCCTGCTCCTCTTAGCATGATAAAGAAGATTCAAAGAGAGTGAGATGCCAGCTCCTTTCATTCAGTCAGTAGCTTCAAACATTTCTGGTATATGAATAACATGATGTTTTTCAATGGCAAAAATCAATGAATATTGTAAAAGCACAAACAGTAATTTCTCCGCATTGCAAGGTGCAATTCTGAAATTTTTTGCTTTTTCCTGCTCCTCTTAGCATGATAAAGAAGATTCAAAGAGAGTGAGATGCCAGCTCCTTTCATTCAGTCAGTAGATTCAATCATTTCTGGACGTTTTTCAATGGCAAAAATCAATGAATATTGTAAATGCACAAACAGTAATTTCTCCGCATTGCAAGGTGCAATTCTGAAATTTTTTGCTTTTTCCTGCTCCTCTTAGCATGATAAAGAAGATTCAAAGAGAGTGAGATGCCAGCTCCTTTCATTCAGTCAGTAGCTTCAATCATTTCTGGTATATGAATAACATGATGTTTTTCAATGGCAAAAATCAATGAATATTGTAAATGCACAAACAGTAATTTCTCCACATTGCAAGGTGCAATTCTGAAATTTTTTGCTTTTTCCTGCTCCTCTTAGCATGATAAAGAAGATTCAAAGAGAGTGAGATGCCAGCTCCTTTCATTCAGTCAGTAGCTTCAATCATTTCTGGACGTTTTTCAATGGCAAAAATCAATGAATATTGTAAATGCACAAACAGTAATTTCTCCGCATTGCAAGGTGCAATTCTGAAATTTTTTGCTTTTTCCTGCTCCTCTTAGCATGATAAAGAAGATTCAAAGAGAGCGAGATGCCAGCTCCTTTCATTCAGTCAGTAGCTTCAATCATTTCTGGTATATGAATAACATGATGTTTTTCAATGGCAAAAATCAATGAATATTGTAAATGCACAAACAGTAATTTCTCCGCATTGCAAGGTGCAATTCTGAAATTTTTTGCTTTTTCCTGCTCCTCTTAGCATGATAAAGAAGATTCAAAGAGAGTGAGATGCCAGCTCCTTTCATTCAGTCAGTAGCTTCAATCATTTCTGGACGTTTTTCAATGGCAAAAATCAATGAATATTGTAAATGCACAAACAGTAATTTCTCCGCATTGCAAGGTGCAATTCTGAAATTTTTAGCTTTTTCCTGCTCCTCTTAGCATGATAAAGAAGATTCAAAGAGAGTGAGATGCCAGCTCCTTTCATTCAGTCAGTAGCTTCAAACATTTCTGGTATATGAATAACATGATGTTTTTCAATGGCAAAAATCAATGAATATTGTAAATGCACAAACAGTAATTTCTCCGCATTGCAAGGTGCAATTCTGAAATTTTTTGCTTTTTCCTGCTCCTCTTAGCATGATAAAGAATATTCAAAGAGAGTGAGATGCCAGCTCCTTTCATTCAGTCAGTAGCTTCAATCATTTCTGGACGTTTTTCAATGGCAAAAATCAATGAATATTGTAAATGCACAAACAGTAATTTCTCCGCATTGCAAGGTGCAATTCTGAAATTTTTTGCTTTTTCCTGCTCCTCTTAGCATGATAAAGAAGATTCAAAGAGAGTGAGATGCCAGCTCCTTTCATTCAGTCAGTAGCTTCAATCATTTTTGGACGTTTTTCAATGGCAAAAATCAATGAATATTGTAAATGCACAAACAGTAATTTCTCCGCATTGCAAGGTGCAATTCTGAAATTTTTTGCTTTTTCCTGCTCCTCTTAGCATGATAAAGAAGATTCAAAGAGAGTGAGATGCCAGCTCCTTTCATTCAGTCAGTAGCTTCAATCATTTCTGGTATATGAATAACATGATGTTTTTCAATGGCAAAAATCAATGAATATTGTAAATGCACAAACAGTAATTTCTCCGCATTGCAAGGTGCAATTCGGAAATTTTTTGCTTTTTCCTGCTCCTCTTAGCATGATAAAGAAGATTCAAAGAGAGTGAGATGCCAGCTCCTTTCATTCAGTCAGCAGCTTCAATCATTTCTGGACATTTTTCAATGGCAAAAATCAATGAATATTGTAAATGCACAAACAGTAATTTCTCCGCATTGCAAGGTGCAATTCTGAAATTTTTTGCTTTTTCCTGCTCCTCTTAGCATGATAAAGAAGATTCAAAGAGAGTGAGATGCCAGCTCCTTTCATTCAGTCAGTAGCTTCAAACATTTCTGGTATATGAATAACATGATGTTTTTCAATGGCAAAAATCAATGAATATTGTAAAAGCACAAACAGTAATTTCTCCGCATTGCAAGGTGCAATTCTGAAATTTTTTGCTTTTTCCTGCTCCTCTTAGCATGATAAAGAAGATTCAAAGAGAGTGAGATGCCAGCTCCTTTCATTCAGTCAGTAGCTTCAATCATTTCTGGACGTTTTTCAATGGCAAAAATCAATGAATATTGTAAATGCACAAACAGTAATTTCTCCGCATTGCAAGGTGCAATTCTGAAATTTTTTGCTTTTTCCTGCTCCTCTTAGCATGATAAAGAAGATTCAAAGAGAGTGAGATGCCAGCTCCTTTCATTCAGTCAGTAGCTTCAATCATTTCTGGTATATGAATAACATGATGTTTTTCAATGGCAAAAATCAATGAATATTGTAAATGCACAAACAGTAATTTCTCCGCATTGCAAGTTGCAATTCTGAAATTTTTAGCTTTTTCCTGCTCCTCTTAGCATGATAAAGAAGATTCAAAGAGAGTGAGATGCCAGCTCCTTTCATTCAGTCAGTAGCTTCAATTATTTCTGGACGTTTTTCAATGGCAAAAATCAATGAATATTGTAAATGCACAAACAGTAATTTCTCCGCATTGCAAGGTGCAATTCTGAAATTTTTTGCTTTTTCCTGCTCCTCTTAGCATGATAAAGAAGATTCAAAGAGAGTGAGATGCCAGCTCCTTTCATTCAGTCAGTTGCTTCAATCATTTCTGGACGTTTTTCAATGGCAAAAATCAGTGAATATTGTAAATGCACAAACAGTAATTTCTACGCATTGCAAGGTGCAATTCTGAAATTTTTTGCTTTTTCCTGCTCCTCTTAGCATGATAAAGAAGATTCAAAGAGAGTGAGATGCCAGCTCCTTTCATTCAGTCAGCAGCTTCAATCATTTCTGGACATTTTTCAATGGCAAAAATCAATGAATATTGTAAATGCACAAACAGTAATTTCTCCGCATTGCAAGGTGCAATTCTGAAATTTTTTGCTTTTTCCTGCTCCTCTTAGCATGATAAAGAAGATTCAAAGAGAGTGAGATGCCAGCTCCTTTCATTCAGTCAGTAGCTTCAAACATTTCTGGTATATGAATAACATGATGTTTTTCAATGGCAAAAATCAATGAATATTGTAAAAGCACAAACAGTAATTTCTCCGCATTGCAAGGTGCAATTCTGAAATTTTTTGCTTTTTCCTGCTCCTCTTAGCATGATAAAGAAGATTCAAAGAGAGTGAGATGCCAGCTCCTTTCATTCAGTCAGTAGCTTCAATCATTTCTGGACGTTTTTCAATGGCAAAAATCAATGAATATTGTAAATGCACAAACAGTAATTTCTCCGCATTGCAAGGTGCAATTCTGAAATTTTTTGCTTTTTCCTGCTCCTCTTAGCATGATAAAGAAGATTCAAAGAGAGTGAGATGCCAGCTCCTTTCATTCAGTCAGTAGCTTCAATCATTTCTGGTATATGAATAACATGATGTTTTTCAATGGCAAAAATCAATGAATATTGTAAATGCACAAACAGTAATTTCTCCGCATTGCAAGTTGCAATTCTGAAATTTTTAGCTTTTTCCTGCTCCTCTTAGCATGATAAAGAAGATTCAAAGAGAGTGAGATGCCAGCTCCTTTCATTCAGTCAGTAGCTTCAATTATTTCTGGACGTTTTTCAATGGCAAAAATCAATGAATATTGTAAATGCACAAACAGTAATTTCTCCGCATTGCAAGGTGCAATTCTGAAATTTTTTGCTTTTTCCTGCTCCTCTTAGCATGATAAAGAAGATTCAAAGAGAGTGAGATGCCAGCTCCTTTCATTCAGTCAGTTGCTTCAATCATTTCTGGACGTTTTTCAATGGCAAAAATCAGTGAATATTGTAAATGCACAAACAGTAATTTCTACGCATTGCAAGGTGCAATTCTGAAATTTTTTGCTTTTTCCTGCTCCTCTTAGCATGATAAAGAAGATTCAAAGAGAGTGAGATGCCAGCTCCTTTCATTCAGTCAGTAGCTTCAATCATTTCTGGACGTTTTTCAATGGCAAAAATCAATGAATATTGTAAATGCACAAACAGTAATTTCTCCGCATTGCAAGGTGCAATTCTGAAATTTTTTGCTTTTTCCTGCTCCTCTTTGCATGATAAAGAAGATTCAAAGAGAGTGAGATGCCAGCTCCTTTCATTCAGTCAGTAGCTTCAATCATTTCTGGTATATGAATAACATGATGTTTTTCAATGGCAAAAATCAATGAATATTGTAAATGCACAAACAGTAATTTCTCCGCATTGCAAGGTGCAATTCTGAAATTTTTGGCTTTTTCCTGCTCCTCTTAGCATGATAAAGAAGATTCAAAGAGAGTGAGATGCCAGCTCCTTTCATTCAGTCAGTAGCTTCAATCATTTCTGGATGTTTTTCAATGGCAAAAATCAATGAATATTGTAAATGCACAAACAGTAATTTCTCCGCATTGCAAGGTGCAATTCTGAAATTTCTTGCATTTTCCTGCTCCTCTTAGCATGATAAAGAAGATTCAAAGAGAGTGAGATGCCAGCTCCTTTCATTCAGTCAGTAGCTTCAATCATTTCTGGACGTTTTTCAATGGCAAAAATCAATGAATATTGTAAATGCACAAACAGTAATTTCTCCGCATTGCAAGGTGCAATTCTGAAATTTTTTGCTTTTTCCTGCTCCTCTTAGCATGATAAAGAAGATTCAAAGAGAGTGAGATGCCAGCTCCTTTCATTCAGTCAGTAGCTTCAAACATTTCTGGTATATGAATAACATGATGTTTTTCAATGGCAAAAATCAATGAATATTGTAAATGCACAAACAGTAATTTCTCCGCATTGCAAGGTGCAATTCTGAAATTTTTTGCTTTTTCCTGCTCCTCTTAGCATGATAAAGAAGATTCAAAGAGAGTGAGATGCCAGCTCCTTTCATTCAGTCAGTAGCTTCAATCATTTCTGGACGTTTTTCAATGGCAAAAATCAATGAATATTGTAAATGCACAAACAGTAATTTCTCCGCATTGCAAGGTGCAATTCTGAAATTTTTTGCTTTTTCCTGCTCCTCTTAGCATGATAAAGAAGATTCAAAGAGAGTGAGATGCCAGCTTCTTTCATTCAGTCAGTAGCTTCAAACATTTCTGGGATATGAATAACATGATGTTTTTCAATGGCAAAAATTAATGAATATTGTAAATGCACAAACAGTAATTTCTCCGCATTGCAAGGTGCAATTCTGAAATTTTTTGCTTTTTCCTGCTCCTCTTAGCATGATAAAGAAGATTCAAAGAGAGTGAGATGCCAGCTCCTTTCATTCAGTCAGTAGCTTCAATCATTTCTGGACGTTTTTCAATGGCAAAAATCAATGAATATTGTAAATGCACAAACAGTAATTTCTCCGCATTGCAAGGTGCAATTCTGAAATTTTTTGCTTTTTCCTGCTCCTCTTAGCATGATAAAGAAGATTCAAAGAGAGTGAGATGCCAGCTCCTTTCATTCAGTCAGTAGCTTCAATCATTTCTGGACGTTTTTCAATGGCAAAAATCAATGAATATTGTAAATGCACAAACAGTAATTTCTCCGCATTGCAAGGTGCAATTCTGAAATTTTTTGCTTTTTCCTGCTCCTCTTAGCATGATAAAGAAGATTCAAAGAGAGTGAGATGCCAGCTCCTTTCATTCAGTCAGTAGCTTCAATCATTTCTGGTATATGAATAACATGATGTTTTTCAATGGCAAAAATCAATGAATATTGTAAATGCACAAACAGTAATTTCTCCGCATTGCAAGTTGCAATTCTGAAATTTTTTGCTTTTTCCTGCTCCTCTTAGCATGATAAAGAAGATTCAAAGAGAGTGAGATTCCAGCTCCTTTCATTCAGTCAGTAGCTTCAATCATTTCTGGACGTTTTTCAATGGCAAAAATCAATGAATATTGTAAATGCACAAACAGTAATTTCTCCGCATTGCAAGGTGCAATTCTGAAATTTTTTGCTTTTTCCTGCTCCTCTTAGCATGATAAAGAAGATTCAAAGAGAGTGAGATGCCAGCTCCTTTCATTCAGTCAGTAGCTTCAATCATTTCTGGACGTTTTTCAATGGCAAAAATCAATGAATATTGTAAATGCACAAACAGTAATTTCTCCGCATTGCAAGATGCAATTCTGAAATTTTTTGCTTTTTCCTGCTCCTCTTAGCATGATAAAAAAGATTCAAAGAGAGTGAGATGCCAGCTCCTTTCATTTAGTCAGTAGCTTCAATCATTTCTGGACGTTTTTCAATGGCAAAAATCAATGAATATTGTAAATGCACAAACAGTAATTTCTCCGCATTGCAAGGTGCAATTCTGAAATTTTTTGCTTTTTCCTGCTCCTCTTAGCATGATAAAGAAGATTCAAAGAGAGTGAGATGCCAGCTCCTTTCATTCAGTCAGTAGCTTCAATCATTTCTGGTATATGAATAACATGATGTTTTTCAATGGCAAAAATCAATGAATATTGTAAATGCACAAACAGTAATTTCTCCGCATTGCAAGGTGCAATTCTGAAATTTTTTGCTTTTTCCTGCTCCTCTTAGCATGATAAAGAAGATTCAAAGAGAGTGAGATGCCAGCTCCTTTCATTCAGTCAGTAGCTTCAATCATTTCTGGACGTTTTTCAATGGCAAAAATCAATGAATATTGTAAATGCACAAACAGTAATTTCTCCGCATTGCAAGGTGCAATTCTGAAATTTTTTGCTTTTTCCTGCTCCTCTTAGCATGATAAAGAAGATTCAAAGAGAGTGAGATGCCAGCTCCTTTCATTCAGTCAGTAGCTTCAGTCATTTCTGGACGTTTTTCAATGGCAAAAATCAATGAATATTGTAAATGCACAAACAGTAATTTCTCCGCATTGCAAGGTGCAATTCTGAAATTTTTTGCTTTTTCCTGCTCCTCTTAGCATGATAAAGAAGATTCAAAGAGAGTGAGATGCCAGCTCCTTTCATTCAGTCAGTAGCTTCAAACATTTCTGGTATAAACATTTCTGGACGTTTTTCAATGGCAAAAATCAATGAATATTGTAAGTGCACAAACAGTAATATCTCCACATTGCAAGGTGCAATTCTGAAATTTTTTGCTTTTTCCTGCTAATCCTAGCATGATAAAGAAGATTCAAATAGAGTGAGATGCCAGCTCCTTTCATTCAGTCAGTAGCTTCAAACATTTCTGGACGTTTTTCCATGGCAAAATTCAATGAATATTGTAAATGCACAAACAGTAATATCTCCACATTGCCAGGTGCAATTCTGAAATTTTTTGCTTTTTCCTGCTAATCCTAGCATGATAAAGAAGATTCAAAGAGAGTGAGATGCCAGCTCCTTTCATTCAGTCAGTAGCTTCAATCATTTCTGGACGTTTTTCAATGGCAAAAATCAATGAATATTGTAAGTGCACAAACAGTAATTTCTCCGCATTGCAAGGTGCATTTCTGAAATTTTTTGCTTTTTCCTGCTCCTCTTAGCATGATAAAGAAGATTCAAAGAGAGTGAGATGCCAGCTCCTTTCATTCAGTCAGTAGCTTCAATCATTTCTGGACGTTTTTCAATGGCAAAAATCAATGAATATTGTAAATGCACAAACAGTAATTTCTCCGCATTGCAAGGTGCAATTCTGAAATTTTTTGCTTTTTCCTGCTCCTCTTAGCATGATAAAGAAGATTCAAAGAGAGTGAGATGCCAGCTCCTTTCATTCAGTCAGTAGCTTCAATCATTTCTGGTATATGAATAACATGATGTTTTTCAATGGCAAAAATCATTGAATATTGTAAATGCACAAACAGTAATTTCTCCGCATTGCAAGGTGCAATTCTGAAATTTTTTGCTTTTTCCTGCTCCTCTTAGCATGATAAAGAAGATTCAAAGAGAGTGAGATGCCAGCTCCTTTCATTCAGTCAGTAGCTTCAATCATTTCTGGACGTTTTTCAATGGCAAAAATCAATGAATATTGTAAATGCACAAACAGTAATTTCTCCGCATTGCAAGATGCAATTCTGAAATTTTTTGCTTTTTCCTGCTCCTCTTAGCATGATAAAGAAGATTCAAAGAGAGTGAGATGCCAGCTCCTTTCATTCAGTCAGTAGCTTCAGTCATTTCTGGACGTTTTTCAATGCAAAAATCAATGAATATTGTAAATGCACAAACAGTAATTTCTCCGCATTGCAAGGTGCAATTCTGAAATTTTTTGCTTTTTCCTGCTCCTCAGCATGATAAAGAAGATTCAAAGAGAGTGAGATGCCAGCTCCTTTCATTCAGTCAGTAGCTTCAATCATTTCTGGTATATGAATAACATGATGTTTTTCAATGGCAAAAATCAATGAATATTGTAAATGCACAAACAGTAATCTCTCCGCATTGCAAGGTGCAATTCTGAAATTTTTTGCTTTTTCCTGCTCCTCTTAGCATGATAAAGAAGATTCAAAGAGAGTGAGATGCCAGCTCCTTTCATTCAGTCAGTAGCTTCAATCATTTCTGGATGTTTTTCAATGGCAAAAATCAATGAATATTGTAAATGCACAAACAGTAATTTCTCCGCATTGCAAGGTGCAATTCTGAAATTTCTTGCTTTTTCCTGCTCCTCTTAGCATGATAAAGAAGATTCAAAGAGAATGAGATGCCAGCTCCTTTCATTCAGTCAGTAGCTTCAATCATTTCTGGATGTTTTTCAATGGCAAAAATCAATGAATATTGTAAATGCACAAACAGTAATTTCTCCGCATTGCAAGGTGCAATTCTGAAATTTTTTGCTTTTTCCTGCTCCTCTTAGCATGATAAAGAAGATTCAAAGAGAGTGAGATGCCAGCTCCTTTCATTCAGTCAGTAGCTTCAAACATTTCTGGTATATGAATAACATGATGTTTTTCAATGGCAAAAATCAATGAATATTGTAAATGCACAAACAGTAATTTCTCCGCATTGCAAGGTGCAATTCTGAAATTTTTTGCTTTTTCCTGCTCCTCTTAGCATGATAAAGAAGATTCAAAGAGAGTGAGATGCCAGCTCCTTTCATTCAGTCAGTAGCTTCAATCATTTCTGGACGTTTTTCAATGGCAAAAATCAATGAATATTGTAAATGCACAAACAGTAATTTCTCCGCATTGCAAGGTGCAATTCTGAAATTTTTTGCTTTTTCCTGCTCCTCTTAGCATGATAAAGAAGATTCAAAGAGAGTGAGATGCCAGCTTCTTTCATTCAGTCAGTAGCTTCAAACATTTCTGGGATATGAATAACATGATGTTTTTCAATGGCAAAAATTAATGAATATTGTAAATGCACAAACAGTAATTTCTCCGCATTGCAAGGTGCAATTCTGAAATTTTTTGCTTTTTCCTGCTCCTCTTAGCATGATAAAGAAGATTCAAAGAGAGTGAGATGCCAGCTCCTTTCATTCAGTCAGTAGCTTCAATCATTTCTGGACGTTTTTCAATGGCAAAAATCAATGAATATTGTAAATGCACAAACAGTAATTTCTCCGCATTGCAAGGTGCAATTCTGAAATTTTTTGCTTTTTCCTGCTCCTCTTAGCATGATAAAGAAGATTCAAAGAGAGTGAGATGCCAGCTCCTTTCATTCAGTCAGTAGCTTCAATCATTTCTGGACGTTTTTCAATGGCAAAAATCAATGAATATTGTAAATGCACAAACAGTAATTTCTCCGCATTGCAAGGTGCAATTCTGAAATTTTTTGCTTTTTCCTGCTCCTCTTAGCATGATAAAGAAGATTCAAAGAGAGTGAGATGCCAGCTCCTTTCATTCAGTCAGTAGCTTCAATCATTTCTGGTATATGAATAACATGATGTTTTTCAATGGCAAAAATCAATGAATATTGTAAATGCACAAACAGTAATTTCTCCGCATTGCAAGTTGCAATTCTGAAATTTTTTGCTTTTTCCTGCTCCTCTTAGCATGATAAAGAAGATTCAAAGAGAGTGAGATTCCAGCTCCTTTCATTCAGTCAGTAGCTTCAATCATTTCTGGACGTTTTTCAATGGCAAAAATCAATGAATATTGTAAATGCACAAACAGTAATTTCTCCGCATTGCAAGGTGCAATTCTGAAATTTTTTGCTTTTTCCTGCTCCTCTTAGCATGATAAAGAAGATTCAAAGAGAGTGAGATGCCAGCTCCTTACATTCAGTCAGTAGCTTCAATCATTTCTGGACGTTTTTCAATGGCAAAAATCAATGAATATTGTAAATGCACAAACAGTAATTTCTCCGCATTGCAAGATGCAATTCTGAAATTTTTTGCTTTTTCCTGCTCCTCTTAGCATGATAAAGAAGATTCAAAGAGAGTGAGATGCCAGCTCCTTTCATTCAGTCAGTAGCTTCAATCATTTCTGGACGTTTTTCAATGGCAAAAATCAATGAATATTGTAAATGCACAAACAGTAATTTCTCCGCATTGCAAGGTGCAATTCTGAAATTTTTTGCTTTTTCCTGCTCCTCTTAGCATGATAAAGAAAATTCAAAGAGAGTGAGATGCCAGCTCCTTTCATTCAGTCAGTAGCTTCAATCATTTCTGGTATATGAATAACATGATGTTTTTCAATGGCAAAAATCAATGAATATTGTAAATGCACAAACAGTAATTTCTCCGCATTGCAAGGTGCAATTCTGAAATTTTTTGCTTTTTCCTGCTCCTCTTAGCATGATAAAGAAGATTCAAAGAGAGTGAGATGCCAGCTCCTTTCATTCAGTCAGTAGCTTCAATCATTTCTGGACGTTTTTCAATGGCAAAAATCAATGAATATTGTAAATGCACAAACTGTAATTTCTCCGCATTGCAAGGTGCAATTCTGAAATTTTTTGCTTTTTCCTGCTCCTCTTAGCATGATAAAGAAGATTCAAAGAGAGTGAGATGCCAGCTCCTTTCATTCAGTCAGTAGCTTCAGTCATTTCTGGACGTTTTTCAATGGCAAAAATCAATGAATATTGTAAATGCACAAACAGTAATTTCTCCGCATTGCAAGGTGCAATTCTGAAATTTTTTGCTTTTTCCTGCTCCTCTTAGCATGATAAAGAAGATTCAAAGAGAGTGAGATGCCAGCTCCTTTCATTCAGTCAGTAGCTTCAATCATTTCTGGTATATGAATAACATGATGTTTTTCAATGGCAAAAATCAATGAATATTGTAAATGCACAAACAGTAATTTCTCCGCATTGCAAGGTGCAATTCTGAAATTTTTTGCTTTTTCCTGCTCCTCTTAGCATGATAAAGAAGATTCAAAGAGAGTGAGATGCCAGCTCCTTTCATTCAGTCAGTAGCTTCAATCATTTCTGGACGTTTTTCAATGGCAAAAATCAATGAATATTGTAAATGCACAAACAGTAATTTCTCCGCATTGCAAGGTGCAATTCTGAAATTTTTTGCTTTTTCCTGCTCCTCTTAGCATGATAAAGAAGATTCAAAGAGAGTGAGATGCCAGCTCCTTTCATTCAGTCAGTAGCTTCAATCATTTCTGGTATATGAATAACATGATGTTTTTCAATGGCAAAAATCAATGAATATTGTAAATGCACAAACAGTAATTTCTCCGCATTGCAAGTTGCAATTCTGAAATTTTTTGCTTTTTCCTGCTCCTCTTAGCATGATAAAGAAGATTCAAAGAGAGTGAGATTCCAGCTCCTTTCATTCAGTCAGTAGCTTCAATCATTTCTGGACGTTTTTCAATGGCAAAAATCAATGAATATTGTAAATGCACAAACAGTAATTTCTCCGCATTGCAAGGTGCAATTCTGAAATTTTTTGCTTTTTCCTGCTCCTCTTAGCATGATAAAGAAGATTCAAAGAGAGTGAGATGCCAGCTCCTTTCATTCAGTCAGTAGCTTCAATCATTTCTGGACGTTTTTCAATGGCAAAAATCAATGAATATTGTAAATGCACAAACAGTAATTTCTCCGCATTGCAAGATGCAATTCTGAAATTTTTTGCTTTTTCCTGCTCCTCTTAGCATGATAAAGAAGATTCAAAGAGAGTGAGATGCCAGCTCCTTTCATTCAGTCAGTAGCTTCAATCATTTCTGGACGTTTTTCAATGGCAAAAATCAATGAATATTGTAAATGCACAAACAGTAATTTCTCCGCATTGCAAGGTGCAATTCTGAAATTTTTTGCTTTTTCCTGCTCCTCTTAGCATGATAAAGAAGATTCAAAGAGAGTGAGATGCCAGCTCCTTTCATTCAGTCAGTAGCTTCAATCATTTCTGGTATATGAATAACATGATGTTTTTCAATGGCAAAAATCAATGAATATTGTAAATGCACAAACAGTAATTTCTCCGCATTGCAAGGTGCAATTCTGAAATTTTTTGCTTTTTCCTGCTCCTCTTAGCATGATAAAGAAGATTCAAAGAGAGTGAGATGCCAGCTCCTTTCATTCAGTCAGTAGCTTCAATCATTTCTGGACGTTTTTCAATGGCAAAAATCAATGAATATTGTAAATGCACAAACTGTAATTTCTCCGCATTGCAAGGTGCAATTCTGAAATTTTTTGCTTTTTCCTGCTCCTCTTAGCATGATAAAGAACATTCAAAGAGAGTGAGATGCCAGCTCCTTTCATTCAGTCAGTAGCTTCAGTCATTTCTGGACGTTTTTCAATGGCAAAAATCAATGAATATTGTAAATGCACAAACAGTAATTTCTCCGCATTGCAAGGTGCAATTCTGAAATTTTTTGCTTTTTCCTGCTCCTCTTAGCATGATAAAGAAGATTCAAAGAGAGTGAGATGCCAGCTCCTTTCATTCAGTCAGTAGCTTCAAACATTTCTGGTATAAACATTTCTGGACGTTTTTCAATGGCAAAAATCAATGAATATTGTAAATGCACAAACAGTAATATCTCCACATTGGAAGGTGCAATTCTGAAATTTTTTGCTTTTTCCTGCTAATCCTAGCATGATAAAGAAGATTCAAATAGAGTGAGATGCCAGCTCCTTTCATTCAGTCAGTAGCTTCAAACATTTCTGGACGTTTTTCAATGGCAAAATTCAATGAATATTGTAAATGCACAAACAGTAATATCTCCACATTGCCAGGTGCAATTCTGAAATTTTTTGCTTTTTCCTGCTAATCCTAGCATGATAAAGAAGATTCAAAGAGAGTGAGATGCCAGCTCCTTTCATTCAGTCAGTAGCTTCAATCATTTCTGGACGTTTTTCAATGGCAAAAATCAATGAATATTGTAAATGCACAAACAGTAATTTCTCCGCATTGCAAGGTGCAATTCTGAAATTTTTTGCTTTTTCCTGCTCCTCTTAGCATGATAAAGAAGATTCAAAGAGAGTGAGATGCCAGCTCCTTTCATTCAGTCAGTAGCTTCAATCATTTCTGGTATATGAATAACATGATGTTTTTCAATGGCAAAAATCAATGAATATTGTAAATGCACAAACAGTAATTTCTCCGCATTGCAAGGTGCAATTCTGAAATTTTTTGCTTTTTCCTGCTCCTCTTAGCATGATAAAGAAGATTCAAAGAGAGTGAGATGCCAGCTCCTTTCATTCAGTCAGTAGCTTCAATCATTTCTGGACGTTTTTCAATGGCAAAAATCAATGAATATTGTAAATGCACAAACAGTAATTTCTCCGCATTGCAAGATGCAATTCTGAAATTTTTTGGTTTTTCCTGCTCCTCTTAGCATGATAAAGAAGATTCAAAGAGAGTGAGATGCCAGCTCCTTTCATTCAGTCAGTAGCTTCAGTCATTTCTGGACGTTTTTCAATGGCAAAAATCAATGAATATTGTAAATGCACAAACAGTAATTTCTCCGCATTGCAAGGTGCAATTCTGAAATTTTTTGCTTTTTCCTGCTCCTCTTAGCATGATAAAGAAGATTCAAAGAGAGTGAGATGCCAGCTCCTTTCTTTCAGTCAGTAGCTTCAAACATTTCTGGTATAAACATTTCTGGACGTTTTTCAATGGCAAAAATCAATGAATATTGTAAATGCACAAACAGTAATATCTCCACATTGCAAGGTGCAATGCTGAAATTTTTTGCTTTTTCCTGCTAATCCTAGCATGATAAAGAAGATTCAAATAGAGTGAGATGCCAGCTCCTTTCATTCAGTCAGTAGCTTCAAACATTTCTGGACGTTTTTCATTGGCAAAAATCAATGAATATTGTAAATGCACAAACAGTAATATCTCCACATTGCAAGGTGCAATTCTGAAATTTTTTGCTTTTTCCTGCTAATCCTAGCATGATAAAGAAGATTCAAAGAGAGTGAGATGTCAGCTCCTTTCATTCAGTCAGTAGCTTCAAACATTTCTGGTATATGAATAACAAGATGTTTTTCAATGGCAAAAATCAATGAATATTGTAAATGCACAAACAGTAATATCTCCACATTGCAAGGTGCAATTCTGAAATTTTTTGCTTTTTCCTGCTAATCCTAGCATGATAAAGAAGATTCAAAGAGAGTGAGATGCCAGCTCCTTTCATTCAGTCAGTAGCTTCAAACATTTCTGGACGTTTTTCAATGGCAAAAATCAATGAATATTGTAAATGCACAAACAGTAATATCTCCACATTGCAAGGTGCAATTCTGAAATTTTTTGCTTTTTCCTGCTACTCCTAGCATGATAAAGAAGATTCAAAGAGAGTGAGATGCCAGCTCCTTTCATTCAGTCAGTAGCTTCAATCATTTCTGGACGTTTTTCAATGGCAAAAATCAATGAATATTGTAAATGCACAAACAGTAATTTCTCCGCATTGCAAGGTGCAATTCTGAATTTTTTTGCTTTTTCCTGCTCCTCTTAGCATGGTAAAGAAGATTCAAAGAGAGTGAGATGCCAGCTCCTTTCATTCAGTCAGTAGCTTCAGTCATTTCTGGACGTTTTTCAATGGCAAAAATCAATGAATATTGTAAATGCACAAAAAGTAATTTCTGCGCATTGCAAGGTGCAATTCTGAAATTTTTTGCTTTTTCCTGCTCCTCTTAGCATGATAAAGAAGATTCAAAGAGAGTGAGATGCCAGCTCCTTTCATTCAGTCAGTAGCTTCAAACATTTCTGGTATAAACATTTCTGGACGTTTTTCAATGGCAAAAATCAATGAATATTGTAAATGCACAAACAGTAATATCTCCACATTGCAAGGTGCAATTCTGAAATTTTTTGCTTTTTCCTGCTAATCCTAGCATGATAAAGAAGATTCAAATAGAGTGAGATGCCAGCTCCTTTCATTCAGTCAGTAGCTTCAAACATTTCTGGACGTTTTTCAATGGCAAAATTCAATGAATATTGTAAATGCACAAACAGTAATATCTCCACATTGCAAGGTGCAATTCTGAAATTTTTTGCTTTTTCCTGCTAATCCTAGCATGATAAAGAAGATTCAAAGAGAGTGAGATGCCAGCTCCTTTCATTCAGTCAGTAGCTTCAATCATTTCTGGACGTTTTTCAATGGCAAAAATCAATGAATATTGTAAATGCACAAACAGTAATTTCTCCGCATTGCAAGGTGCAATTCTGAAATTTTTTGCTTTTTCCTGCTCCTCTTAGCATGATAAAGAAGATTCAAAGAGAGTGAGATGCCAGCTCCTTTCATTCAGTCAGTAGCTTCAATCATTTCTGGATGTTTTTCAATGGCAAAAATCAATGAATATTGTAAATGCACAAACAGTAATTTCTCCGCATTGCAAGGTGCAATTCTGAAATTTTTTGCTTTTTCCTGCTCCTCTTAGCATGATAAAGAAGATTCAAAGAGAGTGAGATGCCAGCTCCTTTCATTCAGTCAGTAGCTTCAATCATTTCTGGTATATGAATAACATGATGTTTTTCAATGGCAAAAATCAATGAATATTGTAAATGCACAAACAGTAATTTCTCCGCATTGCAAGGTGCAATTCTGAAATTTTTTGCTTTTTCCTGCTCCTCTTAGCATGATAAAGAAGATTCAAAGAGAGTGAGATGCCAGCTCCTTTCATTCAGTCAGTAGCTTCAATCATTTCTGGACGTTTTTCAATGGCAAAAATCAATGAATATTGTAAATGCACAAACAGTAATTTCTCCGCATTGCAAGATGCAATTCTGAAATTTTTTGCTTTTTCCTGCTCCTCTTAGCATGATAAAGAAGATTCAAAGAGAGTGAGATGCCAGCTCCTTTCATTCAGTCAGTAGCTTCAGTCATTTCTGGACGTTTTTCAATGGCAAAAATCAATGAATATTGTAAATGCACAAACAGTAATTTCTCCGCATTGCAAAGTGCAATTCTGAAATTTTTTGCTTTTTCCTGCTCCTCTTAGCATGATAAAGAAGATTCAAAGAGAGTGAGATGCCAGCTCCTTTCATTCAGTCAGTAGCTTCAAACATTTCTGGTATAAACATTTCTGGATGTTTTTCAATGGCAAAAATCAATGAATATTGTAAATGCACAAACAGTAATATCTCCACATTGCAAGGTGCAATGCTGAAATTTTTTGCTTTTTCCTGCTAATCCTAGGATGATAAAGAAGATTCAAATAGAGTGAGATGCCAGCTCCTTTCATTCAGTCAGTAGCTTCAAACATTTCTGGACGTTTTTCAATGGCAAAAATCAATGAATATTGTAAATGCACAAACAGTAATATCTCCACATTGCAAGGTGCAATTCTGAAATTTTTTGCTTTTTCCTGCTAATCCTAGCATGATAAAGAAGATTCAAAGAGAGTGAGATGTCAGCTCCTTTCATTCAGTCAGTAGCTTCAAACATTTCTGGTATATGAATAACATGATGTTTTTCAATGGCAAAAATCAATGAATATTGTAAATGCACAAACAGTAATATCTCCATATTGCAAGGTGCAATTCTGAAATTTTTTGCTTTTTCCTGCTAATCCTAGCATGATAAAGAAGATTCAAAGAGAGTGAGATGCCAGCTCCTTTCATTCAGTCAGTAGCTTCAAACATTTCTGGACGTTTTTCAATGGCAAAAATCAATGAATATTGTAAATGCACAAACAGTAATATCTCCACATTGCAAGGTGCAATTCTGAAATTTTTTGCTTTTTCCTGCTACTCCTAGCATGATAAAGAAGATTCAAAGAGAGGGAGATGCCAGCTCCTTTCATTCAGTCAGTAGCTTCAAACATTTCTGGACGTTTTTCAATGGCAAAAATCAATGAATATTGTAAATGCACAAACAGTAATATCTCCACATTGCAAGGTGCAATTCTGAAATTTTTTGCTTTTTCCTGCTAATCCTAGCATGATAAAGAAGATTCAAAGAGAGTGAGATGCCAGCTCCTTTCATTCAGTCAGTAGCTTCAAACATTTCTGGACGTTTTTCAATGGCAAAAATCAATGAATATCGTAAATGCACAAACAGTAATTTCTCCGCATTGCAAGGTGCAATTCTGAAATTTTTTGCTTTTTCCTGCTCCTCTTAGCATGATAAAGAAGATTCAAAGAGAGTGAGATGCCAGCTGCTTTCATTCAGTCAGTAGCTTCAATCATTTCTGGTATATGAATAACATGATGTTTTTCAATGGCAAAAATCAATGAATATTGTAAATGCACAAACAGTAATTTCTCCGCATTGCAAGGTGCAATTCTGAAATTTTTTGCTTTTTCCTGCTCCTCTTAGCATGATAAAGAAGATTCAAAGAGAGTGAGATGCCAGCTCCTTTCATTCAGTCAGTAGCTTCAATCATTTCTGGACGTTTTTCAATGGCAAAAATCAATGAATATTGTAAATGCACAAACAGTAATTTCTCCGCATTGCAAGGTGCAATTCTGAAATATTTTGCTTTTTCCTGCTCCTCTTAGCATGATAAACAAGATTCAAAGAGAGTGAGATGCCAGCTCCTTTCATTCAGTCAGTAGCTTCAATCATTTCTGGACGTTTTTCAATGGCAAAAATCAATGAATATTGTAAATGCACAAACAGTAATTTCTCCGCATTGCAAGGTGCAATTCTGAAATTTTTTGCTTTTTCCTGCTCCTCTTAGCATGATAAAGAAGATTCAAAGAGAGTGAGATGCCAGCTCCTTTCATTCAGTCAGTAGCTTCAAACATTTCTGGTATATGAATAACATGATGTTTTTCAATGGCAAAAATCAATGAATATTGTAAATGCACAAACAGTAATTTCTCCGCATTGCAAGGTGCAAGTCTGAAATTTTTTGCTTTTTCCTGCTCCTCTTAGCATGATAAAGAAGATTCAAAGAGAGTGAGATGCCAGCTACTTTCATTCAGTCAGTAGCTTCAATCATTTCTGGACGTTTTTCAATGGTAAAAATCAATGAATATTGTAAATGCACAAACAGTAATTTCTCCACATTGCAAGGTGCAATTCTGAAATTTTTTGCTTTTTCCTGCTCCTCTTAGCATGATAAAGAAGATTCAAAGAGAGTGAGATGCCAGCTCCTTTCATTCAGTCAGTAGCTTCAAACATTTCTGGTATATGAATAACATGATGTTTTTCAATGGCAAAAATCAATGAATATTGTAAATGCACAAACAGTAATTTCTCTGGATTGCAAGGTGCAATTCTGAAATTTTTTGCTTTTTCCTGCTCCTCTTAGCATGATAAAGAAGATTCAAAGAGAGTGAGATGCCAGCTACTTTCATTCAGTCAGTAGCTTCAATCATTTCTGGACGTTTTTCAATGGTAAAAATCAATGAATATTGTAAATGCACAAACAGTAATTTCTCCACATTGCAAGGTGCAATTCTGAAATTTTTTGCTTTTTCCTGCTCCTCTTAGCATGATAAAGAAGATTCAAAGAGAGTGAGATGCCAGCTCCTTTCATTCAGTCAGTAGCTTCAAACATTTCTGGTATATGAATAACATGATGTTTTTCAATGGCAAAAATCAATGAATATTGTAAATGCACAAACAGTAATTTCTCCGCATTGCAAGGTGCAATTCTGAAATTTTTTGCTTTTTCCTGCTCCACTTAGCATGATAAAGAAGATTCAAAGAGAGTGAGATGCCAGCTCCTTTCATTCAGTCAGTAGCTTCAATCATTTCTGGACGTTTTTCAATGGCAAAAATCAATGAATATTGTAAATGCACAAACAGTAATTTCTCCGCATTGCAAGGTGCAAATCTGAAATTTTTTGCTTTTTCCTGCTCCTCTTAGCATGACAAAGAAGATTCAAAGAGAGTAAGATGCCAGCTCCTTTCATTCAGTCAGTAGCTTCTATCATTTCTGGTATATGAATAACATGATGTTTTTCAATGGCAAAAATCAATGAATATTGTAAATGCACAAACAGTAATTTCTCCGCATTGCAAGATGCAATTCTGAAATTTTTTGCTTTTTCCTGCTCCTCTTAGCATGATAAAGAAGATTCAAAGAGAGTGAGATGCCAGCTCCTTTCATTCAGTCAGTAGCTTCAATCATTTCTGGACGTTTTTCAATGGCAAAAATCAATGAATATTGTAAATGCACAAACAGTAATTTCTCCGCATTGCAAGGTGCAATTCTGAAATTTTTTGCTTTTTCCTGCTCCTCTTAGCATGATAAAGAAGATTCAAAGAGAGTGAGATGCCAGCTCCTTTCATTCAGTCAGTAGCTTCAATCATTTCTGGATGTTTTTCAATGGCAAAAATCAATGAATATTGTAAATGCACAAACTGTAATTTCTCCGCATTGCAAGGTGCAATTCTGAAATTTTTTGCTTTTTCCTGCTCCTCTTAGCATGATAAAGAAGATTCAAAGAGAGTGAGATGCCAGCTCCTTTCATTCAGTCAGTAGCTTCAATCATTTCTGGACGTTTTTCAATGGCAAAAATCAATGAATATTGTAAATGCACAAACAGTAATTTCTCCGCATTGCAAGGTGCAATTCTGAAATTTTTTGCTTTTTCCCGCTCCTCTTAGCATGATAAAGAAGATTCAAAGAGAGTGAGGTGCCAGCTCCTTTCATTCAGTCAGTAGCTTCAAACATTTCTGGTATATGAATAACATGTTTTTCAATGGCAAAAATCATTGAATATTGTAAATGCACAAACAGTAATTTCTCCGCATTGCAAGGTGCAATTCTGAAATTTTTTGATTTTTCCTGCTCCTCTTAGCATGATAAAGAAGATTCAAAGAGAGTGAGATGCCAGCTCCTTTCATTCAGTCAGTAGCTTCAATCATTTCTGGACGTTTTTCAATGGCAAAAATCAATGAATATTGTAAATGCACAAACAGTAATTTCTCCGCATTGCAAGGTGCAATTCTGAAATTTTTTGCTTTTTCCTGCTCCTCTTAGCATGATAAAGAAGATTCAAAGAGAGTGAGATGCCAGCTCCTTTCATTCAGTCAGTAGCTTCAATCATTTCTGGACGTTTTTCAATGGCAAAAATCAATGAATATTGTAAATGCACAAACAGTAATTTCTCCGCATTGCAAGGTGCAATTCTGAAATTTTTTGCTTTTTCCTGCTCCTCTTAGCATGATAAAGAAGATTCAAAGAGAGTGAGATGCCAGCTCCTTTCATTCAGTCAGTAGCTTCAAACATTTCTGGTATATGAATAACATGATGTTTTTCAATGGCAAAAATCAATGAATATTGTAAATGCACAAACAGTAATTTCTCCGCATTGCAAGGTGCAAGTCTGAAATTTTTTGCTTTTTCCTGCTCCTCTTAGCATGATAAAGAAGATTCAAAGAGAGTGAGATGCCAGCTACTTTCATTCAGTCAGTAGCTTCAATCATTTCTGGACGTTTTTCAATGGTAAAAATCAATGAATATTGTAAATGCACAAACAGTAATTTCTCCACATTGCAAGGTGCAATTCTGAAATTTTTTGCTTTTTCCTGCTCCTCTTAGCATGATAAAGAAGATTCAAAGAGAGTGAGATGCCAGCTCCTTTCATTCAGTCAGTAGCTTCAAACATTTCTGGTATATGAATAACATGATGTTTTTCAATGGCAAAAATCAATGAATATTGTAAATGCACAAACAGTAATTTCTCCGCATTGCAAGGTGCAATTCTGAAATTTTTTACTTTTTCCTGCTCCTCTTAGCATGATAAAGAAGATTCAAAGAGAGTGAGATGCCAGCTCCTTTCATTCAGTCAGTAGCTTCAAACATTTCTGGTATATGAATAACATGATGTTTTTCAATGGCAAAAATCAATGAATATTGTAAATGCACAAAGAGTAATTTCTCCGCATTGCAAGGTGCAATTCTGAAATTTTTTGCTTTTTCCTGCTCCTCTTAGCATGATAAAGAAGATTCAAAGAGAGTGAGATGCCAGCTCCTTTCATTCAGTCAGTAGCTTCAATCATTTCTGGACGTTTTTCAATGGCAAAAATCAATGAATATTGTAAATGCACAAACAGTAATTTCTCCGCATTGCAAGGTGCAATTCTGAAATTTTTTGCTTTTTCCTGCTCCTCTTAGCATGATAAAGAAGATTCAAAGAGAGTGAGATGCCAGCTCCTTTCATTCAGTCAGTAGCTTCAATCATTTCTGGACGTTTTTCAATGGCAAAAATCAATGAATATTGTAAATGCACAAACAGTAATTTCTCCGCATTGCAAGGTGCAATTCTGAAATTTTTTGCTTTTTCCTGCTCCTCTTAGCATGATAAAGAAGATTCAAAGAGAGTGAGATGCCAGCTCCTTTCATTCAGTCAGTAGCTTCAAACATTTCTGGTATATGAATAACATGATGTTTTTCAATGGCAAAAATCAATGAATATTGTAAATGCACAAACAGTAATTTCTCCGCATTGCAAGGTGCAATTCTGAAATTTTTTGCTTTTTCCTGCTCCTCTTAGCATGATAAAGAAGATTCAAAGAGAGTGAGATGCCAGCTCCTTTCATTCAGTCAGTAGCTTCAATCATTTCTGGACGTTTTTCAATGGCAAAAATCAATGAATATTGTAAATGCACAAACAGTAATTTCTCCGCATTGCAAGGTGCAATTCTGAAATTTTTTGCTTTTTCCTGCTCCTCTTAGCATGATAAAGAAGATTCAAAGAGAGTGAGATGCCAGCTCCTTTCATTCAGTCAGTAGCTTCAATCATTTCTGGACGTTTTTCAATGGCAAAAATCAATGAATATTGTAAATGCACAAACAGTAATTTCTCCGCATTGCAAGGTGCAATTCTGAAATTTTTTGCTTTTTCCTGCTCCTCTTAGCATGACAAAGAAGATTCAAAGAGAGTAAGATGCCAGCTCCTTTCATTCAGTCAGTAGCTTCAATCATTTCTGGTATATGAATAACATGATGTTTTTCAATGGCAAAAATCAATGAATATTGTAAATGCACAAACAGTAATTTCTCCGCATTGCAGGGTGCAATTCTGAAATTTTTTGCTTTTTCCTGCTCCTCTTAGCATGATAAAGAAGATTCAAAGAGAGTGAGATGCCAGCTCCTTTCATTCAGTCAGTAGCTTCAATCATTTCTGGACGTTTTTCAATGGCAAAAATCAATGAATATTGTAAATGCACAAACAGTAATTTCTCCGCATTGCAAGGTGCAATTCTGAAATTTTTTGCTTTTTCCTGCTCCTCTTAGCATGATAAAGAAGATTCAAAGAGAGTGAGATGCCAGCTCCTTTCATTCAGTCAGTAGCTTCAATCATTTCTGGACGTTTTTCAATGGCAAAAATCAATGAATATTGTAAATGCACAAACAGTAATTTCTCCGCATTGCAAGGTGCAATTCTGAAATTTTTTGCTTTTTCCTGCTCCTCTTAGCATGATAAAGAAGATTCAAAGAGAGTGAGATGCCAGCTCCTTTCATTCAGTCAGTAGCTTCAAACATTAATGGTATATGAATAACATGATGTTTTTCAATGGCAAAAATCAATGAATATTGTAAAAGCACAAACAGTAATTTCTCCGCATTGCAAGGTGCAATTCTGAAATTTTTTGCTTTTTCCTGCTCCTCTTAGCATGATAAAGAAGATTCAAAGAGAGTGAGATGCCAGCTCCTTTCATTCAGTCAGTAGCTTCAATCATTTCTGGACGTTTTTCAATGGCAAAAATCAATGAATATTGTAAATGCACAAACAGTAATTTCTCCGCATTGCAAGGTGCAATTCTGAAATTTTTTGCTTTTTCCTGCTCCTCTTAGCATGATAAAGAAGATTCAAAGAGAGTGAGATGCCAGCTCCTTTCATTCAGTCAGTAGCTTCAATCATTTCTGGTATATGAATAACATGATGTTTTTCAATGGCAAAAATCAATGAATATTGTAAATGCACAAACAGTAATTTCTCCGCATTGCAAGTTGCAATTCTGAAATTTTTTGCTTTTTCCTGCTCCTCTTAGCATGATAAAGAAGATTCAAAGAGAGTGAGATGCCAGCTCCTTTCATTCAGTCAGTAGCTTCAATCATTTCTGGACGTTTTTCAAAGGCAAAAATCAATGAATATTGTAAATGCACAAACAGTAATTTCTCCGCATTGCAAGGTGCAATTCTGAAATTTTTTGCTTTTTCCTGCTCCTCTTAGCATGATAAAGAAGATTCAAAGAGAGTGAGATGCCAGCTCCTTTCATTCAGTCAGTAGCTTCAATCATTTCTGGACGTTTTTCAATGGCAAAAATCAATGAATATTGTAAATGCACAAACAGTAATTTCTCCGCATTGCAAGGTGCAATTCTGAAATTTTTTGCTTTTTCCTGCTCCTCTTAGCATGATAAAGAAGATTCAAAGAGAGTGATATGCCAGCTCCTTTCATTCAGTCAGTAGCTTCAAACATTTCTGGTATATGAATAACATGATGTTTTTCAATGGCAAAAATCAATGAATATTGTAAAAGCACAAACAGTAATTTCTCCGCATTGCAAGGTGCAATTCTGAAATTTTTTGCTTTTTCCTGCTCCTCTTAGCATGATAAAGAAGATTCAAAGAGAGTGAGATGCCAGCTCCTTTCATTCAGTCAGTAGCTTCAATCATTTCTGGACGTTTTTCAATGGCAAAAATCAATGAATATTGTAAATGCACAAACAGTAATTTCTCCGCATTGCAAGGTGCAATTCTGAAATTTTTTGCTTTTTCCTGCTCCTCTTAGCATGATAAAGAAGATTCAAAGAGAGTGAGATGCCAGCTCCTTTCATTCAGTCAGTAGCTTCAAACATTTCTGGTATATGAATAACATGATGTTTTTCAATGGCAAAAATCAATGAATATTGTAAAAGCACAAACAGTAATTTCTCCGCATTGCAAGGTGCAATTCTGAAATTTTTTGCTTTTTCCTGCTCCTCTTAGCATGATAAAGAAGATTCAAAGAGAGTGAGATGCCAGCTCCTTTCATTCAGTCAGTAGCTTCAATCATTTCTGGACGTTTTTCAATGGCAAAAATCAATGAATATTGTAAATGCACAAACAGTAATTTCTCCGCATTGCAAGGTGCAATTCTGAAATTTTTTGCTTTTTCCTGCTCCTCTTAGCATGATAAAGAAGATTCAAAGAGAGTGAGATGCCAGCTCCTTTCATTCAGTCAGTAGCTTCAATCATTTCTGGTATATGAATAACATGATGTTTTTCAATGGCAAAAATCAATGAATATTGTAAATGCACAAACAGTAATTTCTCCGCATTGCAAGTTGCAATTCTGAAATTTTTTGCTTTTTCCTGCTCCTCTTAGCATGATAAAGAAGATTCAAAGAGAGTGAGATGCCAGCTCCTTTCATTCAGTCAGTAGCTTCAATCATTTCTGGACGTTTTTCAATGGCAAAAATCAATGAATATTGTAAATGCACAAACAGTAATTTCTCCGCATTGCAAGGTGCAATTCTGAAATTTTTTGCTTTTTCCTGCTCCTCTTAGCATGATAAAGAAGATTCAAAGAGAGTGAGATGCCAGCTCCTTTCATTCAGTCAGTAGCTTCAATCATTTCTGGACGTTTTTCAATGGCAAAAATCAATGAATATTGTAAATGCACAAACAGTAATTTCTCCGCATTGCAAGGTGCAATTCTGAAATTTTTTGCTTTTTCCTGCTCCTCTTAGCATGATAAAGAAGATTCAAAGAGAGTGAGATGCCAGCTCCTTTCATTCAGTCAGTAGCTTCAAACATTAATGGTATATGAATAACATGATGTTTTTCAATGGCAAAAATCAATGAATATTGTAAAAGCACAAACAGTAATTTCTCCGCATTGCAAGGTGCAATTCTGAAATTTTTTGCTTTTTCCTGCTCCTCTTAGCATGATAAAGAAGATTCAAAGAGAGTGAGATGCCAGCTCCTTTCATTCAGTCAGTAGCTTCAATCATTTCTGGACGTTTTTCAATGGCAAAAATCAATGAATATTGTAAATGCACAAACAGTAATTTCTCCGCATTGCAAGGTGCAATTCTGAAATTTTTTGCTTTTTCCTGCTCCTCTTAGCATGATAAAGAAGATTCAAAGAGAGTGAGATGCCAGCTCCTTTCATTCAGTCAGTAGCTTCAATCATTTCTGGTATATGAATAACATGATGTTTTTCAATGGCAAAAATCAATGAATATTGTAAATGCACAAACAGTAATTTCTCCGCATTGCAAGTTGCAATTCTGAAATTTTTTGCTTTTTCCTGCTCCTCTTAGCATGATAAAGAAGATTCAAAGAGAGTGAGATGCCAGCTCCTTTCATTCAGTCAGTAGCTTCAATCATTTCTGGACGTTTTTCAAAGGCAAAAATCAATGAATATTGTAAATGCACAAACAGTAATTTCTCCGCATTGCAAGGTGCAATTCTGAAATTTTTTGCTTTTTCCTGCTCCTCTTAGCATGATAAAGAAGATTCAAAGAGAGTGAGATGCCAGCTCCTTTCATTCAGTCAGTAGCTTCAATCATTTCTGGACGTTTTTCAATGGCAAAAATCAATGAATATTGTAAATGCACAAACAGTAATTTCTCCGCATTGCAAGGTGCAATTCTGAAATTTTTTGCTTTTTCCTGCTCCTCTTAGCATGATAAAGAAGATTCAAAGAGAGTGATATGCCAGCTCCTTTCATTCAGTCAGTAGCTTCAAACATTTCTGGTATATGAATAACATGATGTTTTTCAATGGCAAAAATCAATGAATATTGTAAAAGCACAAACAGTAATTTCTCCGCATTGCAAGGTGCAATTCTGAAATTTTTTGCTTTTTCCTGCTCCTCTTAGCATGATAAAGAAGATTCAAAGAGAGTGAGATGCCAGCTCCTTTCATTCAGTCAGTAGCTTCAATCATTTCTGGACGTTTTTCAATGGCAAAAATCAATGAATATTGTAAATGCACAAACAGTAATTTCTCCGCATTGCAAGGTGCAATTCTGAAATTTTTTGCTTTTTCCTGCTCCTCTTAGCATGATAAAGAAGATTCAAAGAGAGTGAGATGCCAGCTCCTTTCATTCAGTCAGTAGCTTCAAACATTTCTGGTATATGAATAACATGATGTTTTTCAATGGCAAAAATCAATGAATATTGTAAAAGCACAAACAGTAATTTCTCCGCATTGCAAGGTGCAATTCTGAAATTTTTTGCTTTTTCCTGCTCCTCTTAGCATGATAAAGAAGATTCAAAGAGAGTGAGATGCCAGCTCCTTTCATTCAGTCAGTAGCTTCAATCATTTCTGGACGTTTTTCAATGGCAAAAATCAATGAATATTGTAAATGCACAAACAGTAATTTCTCCGCATTGCAAGGTGCAATTCTGAAATTTTTTGCTTTTTCCTGCTCCTCTTAGCATGATAAAGAAGATTCAAAGAGAGTGAGATGCCAGCTCCTTTCATTCAGTCAGTAGCTTCAATCATTTCTGGTATATGAATAACATGATGTTTTTCAATGGCAAAAATCAATGAATATTGTAAATGCACAAACAGTAATTTCTCCGCATTGCAAGTTGCAATTCTGAAATTTTTTGCTTTTTCCTGCTCCTCTTAGCATGATAAAGAAGATTCAAAGAGAGTGAGATGCCAGCTCCTTTCATTCAGTCAGTAGCTTCAATCATTTCTGGACGTTTTTCAATGGCAAAAATCAATGAATATTGTAAATGCACAAACAGTAATTTCTCCGCATTGCAAGGTGCAATTCTGAAATTTTTTGCTTTTTCCTGCTCCTCTTAGCATGATAAAGAAGATTCAAAGAGAGTGAGATGCCAGCTCCTTTCATTCAGTCAGTAGCTTCAATCATTTCTGGACGTTTTTCAATGGCAAAAATCAATGAATATTGTAAATGCACAAACAGTAATTTCTCCGCATTGCAAGGTGCAATTCTGAAATTTTTTGCTTTTTCCTGCTCCTCTTAGCATGATAAAGAAGATTCAAAGAGAGTGAGATGCCAGCTCCTTTCATTCAGTCAGTAGCTTCAATCATTTCTGGACGTTTTTCAATGGCAAAAATCAATGAATATTGTAAATGCACAAACAGTAATTTCTCCGCATTGCAAGGTGCAATTCTGAAATTTTTTGCTTTTTCCTGCTCCTCTTAGCATGATAAAGAAGATTCAAAGAGAGTGAGATGCCAGCTCCTTTCATTCAGTCAGTAGCTTCAATCATTTCTGGTATATGAATAACATGATGTTTTTCAATGGCAAAAATCAATGAATATTGTAAATGCACAAACAGTAATTTCTCCGCATTGCAAGTTGCAATTCTGAAATTTTTTGCTTTTTCCTGCTCCTCTTAGCATGATAAAGAAGATTCAAAGAGAGTGAGATGCCAGCTCCTTTCATTCAGTCAGTAGCTTCAATCATTTCTGGACGTTTTTCAAAGGCAAAAATCAATGAATATTGTAAATGCACAAACAGTAATTTCTCCGCATTGCAAGGTGCAATTCTGAAATTTTTTGCTTTTTCCTGCTCCTCTTAGCATGATAAAGAAGATTCAAAGAGAGTGAGATGCCAGCTCCTTTCATTCAGTCAGTAGCTTCAATCATTTCTGGACGTTTTTCAATGGCAAAAATCAATGAATATTGTAAATGCACAAACAGTAATTTCTCCGCATTGCAAGGTGCAATTCTGAAATTTTTTGCTTTTTCCTGCTCCTCTTAGCATGATAAAGAAGATTCAAAGAGAGTGATATGCCAGCTCCTTTCATTCAGTCAGTAGCTTCAAACATTTCTGGTATATGAATAACATGATGTTTTTCAATGGCAAAAATCAATGAATATTGTAAAAGCACAAACAGTAATTTCTCCGCATTGCAAGGTGCAATTCTGAAATTTTTTGCTTTTTCCTGCTCCTCTTAGCATGATAAAGAAGATTCAAAGAGAGTGAGATGCCAGCTCCTTTCATTCAGTCAGTAGCTTCAATCATTTCTGGACGTTTTTCAATGGCAAAAATCAATGAATATTGTAAATGCACAAACAGTAATTTCTCCGCATTGCAAGGTGCAATTCTGAAATTTTTTGCTTTTTCCTGCTCCTCTTAGCATGATAAAGAAGATTCAAAGAGAGTGAGATGCCAGCTCCTTTCATTCAGTCAGTAGCTTCAAACATTTCTGGTATATGAATAACATGATGTTTTTCAATGGCAAAAATCAATGAATATTGTAAAAGCACAAACAGTAATTTCTCCGCATTGCAAGGTGCAATTCTGAAATTTTTTGCTTTTTCCTGCTCCTCTTAGCATGATAAAGAAGATTCAAAGAGAGTGAGATGCCAGCTCCTTTCATTCAGTCAGTAGCTTCAATCATTTCTGGACGTTTTTCAATGGCAAAAATCAATGAATATTGTAAATGCACAAACAGTAATTTCTCCGCATTGCAAGGTGCAATTCTGAAATTTTTTGCTTTTTCCTGCTCCTCTTAGCATGATAAAGAAGATTCAAAGAGAGTGAGATGCCAGCTCCTTTCATTCAGTCAGTAGCTTCAATCATTTCTGGTATATGAATAACATGATGTTTTTCAATGGCAAAAATCAATGAATATTGTAAATGCACAAACAGTAATTTCTCCGCATTGCAAGTTGCAATTCTGAAATTTTTTGCTTTTTCCTGCTCCTCTTAGCATGATAAAGAAGATTCAAAGAGAGTGAGATGCCAGCTCCTTTCATTCAGTCAGTAGCTTCAATCATTTCTGGACGTTTTTCAATGGCAAAAATCAATGAATATTGTAAATGCACAAACAGTAATTTCTCCGCATTGCAAGGTGCAATTCTGAAATTTTTTGCTTTTTCCTGCTCCTCTTAGCATGATAAAGAAGATTCAAAGAGAGTGAGATGCCAGCTCCATTCATTCAGTCAGTAGCTTCAATCATTTCTGGACGTTTTTCAATGGCAAAAATCAATGAATATTGTAAATGCACAAACAGTAATTTCTCCGCATTGCAAGGTGCAATTCTGAAATTTTTAGCTTTTTCCTGCTCCTCTTAGCATGATAAAGAAGATTCAAAGAGAGTGAGATGCCAGCTCCTTTCATTCAGTCAGTAGCTTCAAACATTTCTGGTATATGAATAACATGATGTTTTTCAATGGCAAAAATCAATGAATATTGTAAAAGCACAAACAGTAATTTCTCCGCATTGCAAGGTGCAATTCTGAAATTTTTTGCTTTTTCCTGCTCCTCTTAGCATGATAAAGAAGATTCAAAGAGAGTGAGATGCCAGCTCCTTTCATTCAGTCAGTAGCTTCAATCATTTCTGGACGTTTTTCAATGGCAAAAATCAATGAATATTGTAAATGCACAAACAGTAATTTCTCCGTATTGCAAGGTGCAATTCTGAAATTTTTTGCTTTTTCCTGCTCCTCTTAGCATGATAAAGAAGATTCAAAGAGAGTGAGATGCCAGCTCCTTTCATTCAGTCAGTAGCTTCAATCATTTCTGGTATATGAATAACATGATGTTTTTCAATGGCAAAAATCAATGAATATTGTAAATGCACAAACAGTAATTTCTCCACATTGCAAGGTGCAATTCTGAAATTTTTTGCTTTTTCCTGCTCCTCTTAGCATGATAAAGAAGATTCAAAGAGAGTGAGATGCCAGCTCCTTTCATTCAGTCAGTAGCTTCAATCATTTCTGGACGTTTTTCAATGGCAAAAATCAATGAATATTGTAAATGCACAAACAGTAATTTCTCCGCATTGCAAGGTGCAATTCTGAAATTTTTTGCTTTTTCCTGCTCCTCTTAGCATGATAAAGAAGATTCAAAGAGAGCGAGATGCCAGCTCCTTTCATTCAGTCAGTAGCTTCAATCATTTCTGGTATATGAATAACATGATGTTTTTCAATGGCAAAAATCAATGAATATTGTAAATGCACAAACAGTAATTTCTCCGCATTGCAAGGTGCAATTCTGAAATTTTTTGCTTTTTCCTGCTCCTCTTAGCATGATAAAGAAGATTCAAAGAGAGTGAGATGCCAGCTCCTTTCATTCAGTCAGTAGCTTCAAACATTTCTGGTATATGAATAACATGATGTTTTTCAATGGCAAAAATCAATGAATATTGTAAAAGCACAAACAGTAATTTCTCCGCATTGCAAGGTGCAATTCTGAAATTTTTTGCTTTTTCCTGCTCCTCTTAGCATGATAAAGAAGATTCAAAGAGAGTGAGATGCCAGCTCCTTTCATTCAGTCAGTAGCTTCAATCATTTCTGGACGTTTTTCAATGGCAAAAATCAATGAATATTGTAAATGCACAAACAGTAATTTCTCCGCATTGCAAGGTGCAATTCTGAAATTTTTTGCTTTTTCCTGCTCCTCTTAGCATGATAAAGAAGATTCAAAGAGAGTGAGATGCCAGCTCCTTTCATTCAGTCAGTAGCTTCAATCATTTCTGGTATATGAATAACATGATGTTTTTCAATGGCAAAAATCAATGAATATTGTAAATGCACAAACAGTAATTTCTCCGCATTGCAAGTTGCAATTCTGAAATTTTTTGCTTTTTCCTGCTCCTCTTAGCATGATAAAGAAGATTCAAAGAGAGTGAGATGCCAGCTCCTTTCATTCAGTCAGTAGCTTCAATTATTTCTGGACGTTTTTCAATGGCAAAAATCAATGAATATTGTAAATGCACAAACAGTAATTTCTCCGCATTGCAAGGTGCAATTCTGAAATTTTTTGCTTTTTCCTGCTCCTCTTAGCATGATAAAGAAGATTCAAAGAGAGTGAGATGCCAGCTCCTTTCATTCAGTCAGTTGCTTCAATCATTTCTGGACGTTTTTCAATGGCAAAAATCAATGAATATTGTAAATGCACAAACAGTAATTTCTCCGCATTGCAAGGTGCAATTCTGAAATTTTTTGCTTTTTCCTGCTCCTCTTAGCATGATAAAGAAGATTCAAAGAGAGTGAGATGCCAGCTCCTTTCATTCAGTCAGTAGCTTCAATCATTTCTGGACGTTTTTCAATGGCAAAAATCAATGAATATTGTAAATGCACAAACAGTAATTTCTCCGCATTGCAAGGTGCAATTCTGAAATTTTTTGCTTTTTCCTGCTCCTCTTTGCATGATAAAGAAGATTCAAAGAGAGTGAGATGCCATCTCCTTTCATTCAGTCAGTAGCTTCAATCATTTCTGGTATATGAATAACATGATGTTTTTCAATGGCAAAAATCAATGAATATTGTAAATGCACAAACAGTAATTTCTCCGCATTGCAAGGTGCAATTCTGAAATTTTTGGCTTTTTCCTGCTCCTCTTAGCATGATAAAGAAGATTCAAAGAGAGTGAGATGCCAGCTCCTTTCTTTCAGTCAGTAGCTTCAATCATTTCTGGATGTTTTTCAATGGCAAAAATCAATGAATATTGTAAATGCACAAACAGTAATTTCTCCGCATTGCAAGGTGCAATTCTGAAATTTCTTGCATTTTCCTGCTCCTCTTAGCATGATAAAGAAGATTCAAAGAGAGTGAGATGCCAGCTCCTTTTATTCAGTCAGTAGCTTCAATCATTTCTGGACGTTTTTCAATGGCAAAAATCAATGAATATTGTAAATGCACAAACAGTAATTTCTCCGCATTGCAAGGTGCAATTCTGAAATTTTTTGCTTTTTCCTGCTCCTCTTAGCATGATAAAGAAGATTCAAAGAGAGTGAGATGCCAGCTCCTTTCATTCAGACAGTAGCTTCAAACATTTCTGGTATATGAATAACATGATGTTTTTCAATGGCAAAAATCAATGAATATTGTAAATGCACAAACAGTAATTTCTCCGCATTGCAAGGTGCAATTCTGAAATTTTTTGCTTTTTCCTGCTCCTCTTAGCATGATAAAGAAGATTCAAAGAGAGTGAGATGCCAGCTCCTTTCATTCAGTCAGTAGCTTCAATCATTTCTGGACGTTTTTCAATGGCAAAAATCAATGAATATTGTAAATGCACAAACAGTAATTTCTCCGCATTGCAAGGTGCAATTCTGAAATTTTTTGCTTTTTCCTGCTCCTCTTAGCATGATAAAGAAGATTCAAAGAGAGTGAGATGCCAGCTTCTTTCATTCAGTCAGTAGCTTCAAACATTTCTGGGATATGAATAACATGATGTTTTTCAATGGCAAAAATTAATGAATATTGTAAATGCACAAACAGTAATTTCTCCGCATTGCAAGGTGCAATTCTGAAATTTTTTGCTTTTTCCTGCTCCTCTTAGCATGATAAAGAAGATTCAAAGAGAGTGAGATGCCAGCTCCTTTCATTCAGTCAGTAGCTTCAATCATTTCTGGACGTTTTTCAATGGCAAAAATCAATGAATATTGTAAATGCACAAACAGTAATTTCTCCGCATTGCAAGGTGCAATTCTGAAATTTTTTGCTTTTTCCTGCTCCTCTTAGCATGATAAAGAAGATTCAAAGAGAGTGAGATGCCAGCTCCTTTCATTCAGTCAGTAGCTTCAATCATTTCTGGACGTTTTTCAATGGCAAAAATCAATGAATATTGTAAATGCACAAACAGTAATTTCTCCGCATTGCAAGGTGCAATTCTGAAATTTTTTGCTTTTTCCTGCTCCTCTTAGCATGATAAAGAAGATTCAAAGAGAGTGAGATGCCAGCTCCTTTCATTCAGTCAGTAGCTTCAATCATTTCTGGTATATGAATAACATGATGTTTTTCAATGGCAAAAATCAATGAATATTGTAAATGCACAAACAGTAATTTCTCCACATTGCAAGTTGCAATTCTGAAATTTTTTGCTTTTTCCTGCTCCTCTTAGCATGATAAAGAAGATTCAAAGAGAGTGAGATGCCAGCTCCTTTCATTCAGTCAGTAGCTTCAATCATTTCTGGACGTTTTTCAATGGCAAAAATCAATGAATATTGTAAATGCACAAACAGTAATTTCTCCGCATTGCAAGGTGCAATTCTGAAATTTTTTGCTTTTTCCTGCTCCTCTTAGCATGATAAAGAAGATTCAAAGAGAGTGAGATGCCAGCTCCTTTCATTCAGTCAGTAGCTTCAATCATTTCTGGACGTTTTTCAATGGCAAAAATCAATGAATATTGTAAATGCACAAACAGTAATTTCTCCGCATTGCAAGGTGCAATTCTGAAATTTTTTGCTTTTTCCTGCTCCTCTTAGCATGATAAAGAAGATTCAAAGAGAGTGAGATGCCAGCTCCTTTCATTCAGTCAGTAGCTTCAAACATTTCTGGTATATGAATAACATGATGTTTTTCAATGGCAAAAATCAATGAATATTGTGAATGCACAAACAGTAATTTCTCCGCATTGCAAGGTGCAATTCTGAAATTTTTTGCTTTTTCCTGCTCCTCTTAGCATGATAAAGAAGATTCAAAGAGAGTGAGATGCCAGCTCCTTTCATTCAGTCAGTAGCTTCAATCATTTCTGGACGTTTTTCAATGGCAAAAATCAATGAATATTGTAAATGCACAAACAGTAATTTCTCCGCATTGCAAGGTGCAATTCTGAAATTTTTTGCTTTTTCCTGCTCCTCTTAGCATGATAAAGAAGATTCAAAGAGAGTGAGATGCCAGCTTCTTTCATTCAGTCAGTAGCTTCAAACATTTCTGGGATATGAATAACATCATGTTTTTCAATGGCAAAAATTAATGAATATTGTAAATGCACAAACAGTAATTTCTCCGCATTGCAAGGTGCAATTCTGAAATTTTTTGCTTTTTCCTGCTCCTCTTAGCATGATAAAGAAGATTCAAAGAGAGTGAGATGCCAGCTCCTTTCATTCAGTCAGTAGCTTCAATCATTTCTGGACGTTTTTCAATGGCAAAAATCAATGAATATTGTAAATGCACAAACAGTAATTTCTCCGCATTGCAAGGTGCAATTCTGAAATTTTTTGCTTTTTCCTGCTCCTCTTAGCATGATAAAGAAGATTCAAAGAGAGTGAGATGCCAGCTCCTTTCATTCAGTCAGTAGCTTCAATCATTTCTGGACGTTTTTCAATGGCAAAAATCAATGAATATTGTAAATGCACAAACAGTAATTTCTCCGCATTGCAAGGTGCAATTCTGAAATTTTTTGCTTTTTCCTGCTCCTCTTAGCATGATAAAGAAGATTCAAAGAGAGTGAGATGCCAGCTCCTTTCATTCAGTCAGTAGCTTCAAACATTTCTGGTATATGAATAACATGATGTTTTTCAATGGCAAAAATCAATGAATATTGTAAATGCACAAACAGTAATTTCTCCGCATTGCAAGGTGCAATTCTGAAATTTTTTGCTTTTTCCTGCTCCTCTTAGCATGATAAAGAAGATTCAAAGAGAGTGAGATGCCAGCTCCTTTCATTCAGTCAGTAGCTTCAATCATTTCTGGACGTTTTTCAATGGCAAAAATCAATGAATATTGTAAATGCACAAACAGTAATTTCTCCGCATTGCAAGGTGCAATTCTGAAATTTTTTGCTTTTTCCTGCTCCTCTTAGCATGATAAAGAAGATTCAAAGAGAGTGAGATGCCAGCTCCTTTCATTCAGTCAGTAGCTTCAATCATTTCTGGACGTTTTTCAATGGCAAAAATCAATGAATATTGTAAATGCACAAACAGTAATTTCTCCGCATTGCAAGGTGCAATTCTGAAATTTTTTGCTTTTTCCTGCTCCTCTTAGCATGATAAAGAAGATTCAAAGAGAGTGAGATGCCAGCTCCTTTCATTCAGTCAGTAGCTTCAATCATTTCTGGACGTTTTTCAATGGCAAAAATCAATGAATATTGTAAATGCACAAACAGTAATTTCTCCGCATTGCAAGGTGCAATTCTGAAATTTTTTGCTTTTTCCTGCTCCTCTTAGCATGATAAAGAAGATTCAAAGAGAGTGAGATGCCAGCTCCTTTCATTCAGTCAGTAGCTTCAAACATTTCTGGTATATGAATAACATGATGTTTTTCAATGGCAAAAATCAATGAATATTGTAAATGCACAAACAGTAATTTCTCCGCATTGCAAGGTGCAATTCTGAAATTTTTTGCTTTTTCCTGCTCCTCTTAGCATGATAAAGAAGATTCAAAGAGAGTGAGATGCCAGCTCCTTTCATTCAGTCAGTAGCTTCAATCATTTCTGGACGTTTTTCAATGGCAAAAATCAATGAATATTGTAAATGCACAAACAGTAATTTCTCCGCATTGCAAGGTGCAATTCTGAAATTTTTTGCTTTTTCCTGCTCCTCTTAGCATGATAAAGAAGATTCAAAGAGAGTGAGATGCCAGCTTCTTTCATTCAGTCAGTAGCTTCAAACATTTCTGGGATATGAATAACATCATGTTTTTCAATGGCAAAAATTAATGAATATTGTAAATGCACAAACAGCAATTTCTCCGCATTGCAAGGTGCAATTCTGAAATTTTTTGCTTTTTCCTGCTCCTCTTAGCATGATAAAGAAGATTCAAAGAGAGTGAGATGCCAGCTCCTTTCATTCAGTCAGTAGCTTCAATCATTTCTGGACGTTTTTCAATGGCAAAAATCAATGAATATTGTAAATGCACAAACAGTAATTTCTCCGCATTGCAAGGTGCAATTCTGAAATTTTTTGCTTTTTCCTGCTCCTCTTAGCATGATAAAGAAGATTCAAAGAGAGTGAGATGCCAGCTCCTTTCATTCAGTCAGTAGCTTCAATCATTTCTGGACGTTTTTCAATGGCAAAAATCAATGAATATTGTAAATGCACAAACAGTAATTTCTCCGCATTGCAAGGTGCAATTCTGAAATTTTTTGCTTTTTCCTGCTCCTCTTAGCATGATAAAGAAGATTCAAAGAGAGTGAGATGCCAGCTCCTTTCATTCAGTCAGTAGCTTCAAACATTTCTGGTATATGAATAACATGATGTTTTTCAATGGCAAAAATCAATGAATATTGTAAAAGCACAAACAGTAATTTCTCCGCATTGCAAGGTGCAATTCTGAAATTTTTTGCTTTTTCCTGCTCCTCTTAGCATGATAAAGAAGATTCAAAGAGAGTGAGATGCCAGCTCCTTTCATTCAGTCAGTAGCTTCAATCATTTCTGGACGTTTTTCAATGGCAAAAATCAATGAATATTATAAATGCACAAACAGTAATTTCTCCACATTGCAAGGTGCAATTCTGAAATTTTTTGCTTTTTCCTGCTCCTCTTAGCATGATAAAGAAGATTCAAAGAGAGTGAGATGCCAGCTCCTTTCATTCAGTCAGTAGCTTCAATCATTTCTGGACGTTTTTCAATGGCAAAAATCAATGAATATTGTAAATGCACAAACAGTAATTTCTCCGCATTGCAAGGTGCAATTCTGAAATTTTTTGCTTTTTCCTGCTCCTCTTAGCATGATAAAGAAGATTCAAAGAGAGCGAGATGCCAGCTCCTTTCATTCAGTCAGTAGCTTCAATCATTTCTGGTATATGAATAACATGATGTTTTTCAATGGCAAAAATCAATGAATATTGTAAATGCACAAACAGTAATTTCTCCGCATTGCAAGGTGCAATTCTGAAATTTTTTGCTTTTTCCTGCTCCTCTTAGCATGATAAAGAAGATTCAAAGAGAGTGAGATGCCAGCTCCTTTCATTCAGTCAGTAGCTTCAATCATTTCTGGACGTTTTTCAATGGCAAAAATCAATGAATATTGTAAATGCACAAACAGTAATTTCTCCGCATTGCAAGGTGCAATTCTGAAATTTTTTGCTTTTTCCTGCTCCTCTTAGCATGATAAAGAAGATTCAAAGAGAGTGAGATGCCAGCTCCTTTCATTCAGTCAGTAGCTTCAAACATTTCTGGTATATGAATAACATGATGTTTTTCAATGGCAAAAATCAATGAATATTGTAAATGCACAAACAGTAATTTCTCCGCATTGCAAGGTGCAATTCTGAAATTTTTTGCTTTCTCCTGCTCCTCTTAGCATGATAAAAAAGATTCAAAGAGAGTGAGATGCCAGCTCCTTTCATTCAGTCAGTAGCTTCAATCATTTCTGGACGTTTTTCAATGGCAAAAATCAATGAATATTGTAAATGCACAAACAGTAATTTCTCCGCATTGCAAGGTGCAATTCTGAAATTTTTTGCTTTTTCCTGCTCCTCTTAGCATGATAAAGAAGATTCAAAGAGAGTGAGATGCCAGCTCCTTTCATTCAGTCAGTAGCTTCAATCATTTCTGGACGTTTTTCAATGGCAAAAATCAATGAATATTGTAAATGCACAAACAGTAATTTCTCCGCATTGCAAGGTGCAATTCTGAAATTTTTTGCTTTTTCCTGCTCCTCTTAGCATGATAAAGAAGATTCAAAGAGAGTGAGATGCCAGCTCCTTTCATTCAGTCAGTAGCTTCAAACATTTCTGGTATATGAATAACATGATGTTTTTCAATGGCAAAAATCAATGAATATTGTAAAAGCACAAACAGTAATTTCTCCGCATTGCAAGGTGCAATTCTGAAATTTTTTGCTTTTTCCTGCTCCTCTTAGCATGATAAAGAAGATTCAAAGAGAGTGAGATGCCAGCTCCTTTCATTCAGTCAGTAGCTTCAATCATTTCTGGACGTTTTTCAATGGCAAAAATCAATGAATATTGTAAATGCACAAACAGTAATTTCTCCACATTGCAAGGTGCAATTCTGAAATTTTTTGCTTTTTCCTGCTCCTCTTAGCATGATAAAGAAGATTCAAAGAGAGTGAGATGCCAGCTCCTTTCATTCAGTCAGTAGCTTCAATCATTTCTGGACGTTTTTCAATGGCAAAAATCAATGAATATTGTAAATGCACAAACAGTAATTTCTCCGCATTGCAAGGTGCAATTCTGAAATTTTTTGCTTTTTCCTGCTCCTCTTAGCATGATAAAGAAGATTCAAAGAGAGCGAGATGCCAGCTCCTTTCATTCAGTCAGTAGCTTCAATCATTTCTGGTATATGAATAACATGATGTTTTTCAATGGCAAAAATCAATGAATATTGTAAATGCACAAACAGTAATTTCTCCGCATTGCAAGGTGCAATTCTGAAATTTTTTGCTTTTTCCTGCTCCTCTTAGCATGATAAAGAAGATTCAAAGAGAGTGAGATGCCAGCTCCTTTCATTCAGTCAGTAGCTTCAATCATTTCTGGACGTTTTTCAATGGCAAAAATCAATGAATATTGTAAATGCACAAACAGTAATTTCTCCGCATTGCAAGGTGCAATTCTGAAATTTTTTGCTTTTTCCTGCTCCTCTTAGCATGATAAAGAAGATTCAAAGAGAGTGAGATGCCAGCTCCTTTCATTCAGTCAGTAGCTTCAAACATTTCTGGTATATGAATAACATGATGTTTTTCAATGGCAAAAATCAATGAATATTGTAAATGCACAAACAGTAATTTCTCCGCATTGCAAGGTGCAATTCTGAAATTTTTTGCTTTCTCCTGCTCCTCTTAGCATGATAAAAAAGATTCAAAGAGAGTGAGATGCCAGCTCCTTTCATTCAGTCAGTAGCTTCAATCATTTCTGGACGTTTTTCAATGGCAAAAATCAATGAATATTGTAAATGCACAAACAGTAATTTCTCCGCATTGCAAGGTGCAATTCTGAAATTTTTTGCTTTTTCCTGCTCCTCTTAGCATGATAAAGAAGATTCAAAGAGAGTGAGATGCCAGCTCCTTTCATTCAGTCAGTAGCTTCAATCATTTCTGGACGTTTTTCAATGGCAAAAATCAATGAATATTGTAAATGCACAAACAGTAATTTCTCCGCATTGCAAGGTGCAATTCTGAAATTTTTTGCTTTTTCCTGCTCCTCTTAGCATGATAAAGAAGATTCAAAGAGAGTGAGATGCCAGCTCCTTTCATTCAGTCAGTAGCTTCAATCATTTCTGGTATATGAATAACATGATGTTTTTCAATGGCAAAAATCAATGAATATTGTAAATGCACAAACAGTAATTTCTCCGCATTGCAAGGTGCAATTCTGAAATTTTTTGCTTTTTCCTGCTCCTCTTAGCATGATAAAGAAGATTCAAAGAGAGTGAGATGCCAGCTCCTTTCATTCAGTCAGTAGCTTCAATCATTTCTGGACGTTTTTCAATGGCAAAAATCAATGAATATTGTAAATGCACAAACAGTAATTTCTCCGCATTGCAAGGTGCAATTCTGAAATTTTTTGCTTTTTCCTGCTCCTCTTAGCATGATAAAGAAGATTCAAAGAGAGTGAGATGCCAGCTTCTTTCATTCAGTCAGTAGCTTCAAACATTTCTGGGATATGAATAACATGATGTTTTTCAATGGCAAAAATCAATGAATATTGTAAATGCACAAACAGTAATTTCTCCGCATTGCAAGGTGCAATTCTGAAATTTTTTGCTTTTTCCTGCTCCTCTTAGCATGATAAAGAAGATTCAAAGAGAGTGAGATGCCAGCTCCTTTCATTCAGTCAGTAGCTTCAATCATTTCTGGACGTTTTTCAATGGCAAAAATCAATGAATATTGTAAATGCACAAACAGTAATTTCTCCGCATTGCAAGGTGCAATTCTGAAATTTTTTGCTTTTTCCTGCTCCTCTTAGCATGATAAAGAAGATTCAAAGAGAGTGAGATGCCAGCTCCTTTCATTCAGTCAGTAGCTTCAATCATTTCTGGACGTTTTTCAATGGCAAAAATCAATGAATATTGTAAATGCACAAACAGTAATTTCTCCGCATTGCAAGGTGCAATTCTGAAATTTTTTGCTTTTTCCTGCTCCTCTTAGCATGATAAAGAAGATTCAAAGAGAGTGAGATGCCAGCTCCTTTCATTCAGTCAGTAGCTTCAATCATTTCTGGTATATGAATAACATGATGTTTTTCAATGGCAAAAATCAATGAATATTGTAAATGCACAAACAGTAATTTCTCCGCATTGCAAGTTGCAATTCTGAAATTTTTTGCTTTTTCCTGCTCCTCTTAGCATGATAAAGAAGATTCAAAGAGAGTGAGATGCCAGCTCCTTTCATTCAGTCAGTAGCTTCAATCATTTCTGGACGTTTTTCAATGGCAAAAATCAATGAATATTGTAAATGCACAAACAGTAATTTCTCCGCATTGCAAGGTGCAATTCTGAAATTTTTTGCTTTTTCCTGCTCCTCTTAGCATGATAAAGAAGATTCAAAGAGAGTGAGATGCCAGCTCCTTTCATTCAGTCAGTAGCTTCAATCATTTCTGGACGTTTTTCAATGGCAAAAATCAATGAATATTGTAAATGCACAAACAGTAATTTCTCCGCATTGCAAGGTGCAATTCTGAAATTTTTTGCTTTTTCCTGCTCCTCTTAGCATGATAAAGAAGATTCAAAGAGAGTGAGATGCCAGCTCCTTTCATTCAGTCAGTAGCTTCAAACATTTCTGGTATATGAATAACATGATGTTTTTCAATGGCAAAAATCAATGAATATTGTGAATGCACAAACAGTAATTTCTCCGCATTGCAAGGTGCAATTCTGAAATTTTTTGCTTTTTCCTGCTCCTCTTAGCATGATAAAGAAGATTCAAAGAGAGTGAGATGCCAGCTCCTTTCATTCAGTCAGTAGCTTCAATCATTTCTGGACGTTTTTCAATGGCAAAAATCAATGAATATTGTAAATGCACAAACAGTAATTTCTCCGCATTGCAAGGTGCAATTCTGAAATTTTTTGCTTTTTCCTGCTCCTCTTAGCATGATAAAGAAGATTCAAAGAGAGTGAGATGCCAGCTTCTTTCATTCAGTCAGTAGCTTCAAACATTTCTGGGATATGAATAACATCATGTTTTTCAATGGCAAAAATTAATGAATATTGTAAATGCACAAACAGTAATTTCTCCGCATTGCAAGGTGCAATTCTGAAATTTTTTGCTTTTTCCTGCTCCTCTTAGCATGATAAATAAGATTCAAAGAGAGTGAGATGCCAGCTCCTTTCATTCAGTCAGTAGCTTCAATCATTTCTGGACGTTTTTCAATGGCAAAAATCAATGAATATTGTAAATGCACAAACAGTAATTTCTCCGCATTGCAAGGTGCAATTCTGAAATTTTTTGCTTTTTCCTGCTCCTCTTAGCATGATAAAGAAGATTCAAAGAGAGTGAGATGCCAGCTCCTTTCATTCAGTCAGTAGCTTCAATCATTTCTGGACGTTTTTCAATGGCAAAAATCAATGAATATTGTAAATGCACAAACAGTAATTTCTCCGCATTGCAAGGTGCAATTCTGAAATTTTTTGCTTTTTCCTGCTCCTCTTAGCATGATAAAGAAGATTCAAAGAGAGTGAGATGCCAGCTCCTTTCATTCAGTCAGTAGCTTCAAACATTTCTGGTATATGAATAACGTGATGTTTTTCAATGGCAAAAATCAATGAATATTGTAAATGCACAAACAGTAATTTCTCCGCATTGCAAGGTGCAATTCTGAAATTTTTTGCTTTTTCCTGCTCCTCTTAGCATGATAAAGAAGATTCAAAGAGAGTGAGATGCCAGCTCCTTTCATTCAGTCAGTAGCTTCAATCATTTCTGGACGTTTTTCAATGGCAAAAATCAATGAATATTGTAAATGCACAAACAGTAATTTCTCCGCATTGCAAGGTGCAATTCTGAAATTTTTTGCTTTTTCCTGCTCCTCTTAGCATGATAAAGAAGATTCAAAGAGAGTGAGATGCCAGCTCCTTTCATTCAGTCAGTAGCTTCAATCATTTCTGGACGTTTTTCAATGGCAAAAATCAATGAATATTGTAAATGCACAAACAGTAATTTCTCCGCATTGCAAGGTGCAATTCTGAAATTTTTTGCTTTTTCCTGCTCCTCTTAGCATGATAAAGAAGATTCAAAGAGAGTGAGATGCCAGCTCCTTTCATTCAGTCAGTAGCTTCAATCATTTCTGGACGTTTTTCAATGGCAAAAATCAATGAATATTGTAAATGCACAAACAGTAATTTCTCCGCATTGCAAGGTGCAATTCTGAAATTTTTTGCTTTTTCCTGCTCCTCTTAGCATGATAAAGAAGATTCAAAGAGAGTGAGATGCCAGCTCCTTTCATTCAGTCAGTAGCTTCAAACATTTCTGGTATATGAATAACATGATGTTTTTCAATGGCAAAAATCAATGAATATTGTAAATGCACAAACAGTAATTTCTCCGCATTGCAAGGTGCAATTCTGAAATTTTTTGCTTTTTCCTGCTCCTCTTAGCATGATAAAGAAGATTCAAAGAGAGTGAGATGCCAGCTCCTTTCATTCAGTCAGTAGCTTCAATCATTTCTGGACGTTTTTCAATGGCAAAAATCAATGAATATTGTAAATGCACAAACAGTAATTTCTCCGCATTGCAAGGTGCAATTCTGAAATTTTTTGCTTTTTCCTGCTCCTCTTAGCATGATAAAGAAGATTCAAAGAGAGTGAGATGCCAGCTCCTTTCATTCAGTCAGTAGCTTCAATCATTTCTGGACGTTTTTCAATGGCAAAAATCAATGAATATTGTAAATGCACAAACAGTAATTTCTCCGCATTGCAAGGTGCAATTCTGAAATTTTTTGCTTTTTCCTGCTCCTCTTAGCATGATAAAGAAGATTCAAAGAGAGTGAGATGCCAGCTCCTTTCATTCAGTCAGTAGCTTCAAACATTTCTGGTATATGAATAACATGATGTTTTTCAATGGCAAAAATCAATGAATATTGTAAAAGCACAAACAGTAATTTCTCCGCATTGCAAGGTGCAATTCTGAAATTTTTTGCTTTTTCCTGCTCCTCTTAGCATGATAAAGAAGATTCAAAGAGAGTGAGATGCCAGCTCCTTTCATTCAGTCAGTAGCTTCAATCATTTCTGGACGTTTTTCAATGGCAAAAATCAATGAATATTGTAAATGCACAAACAGTAATTTCTCCGCATTGCAAGGTGCAATTCTGAAATTTTTTGCTTTTTCCTGCTCCTCTTAGCATGATAAAGAAGATTCAAAGAGAGTGAGATGCCAGCTCCTTTCATTCAGTCAGTAGCTTCAATCATTTCTGGTATATGAATAACATGATGTTTTTCAATGGCAAAAATCAATGAATATTGTAAATGCACAAACAGTAATTTCTCCACATTGCAAGGTGCAATTCTGAAATTTTTTGCTTTTTCCTGCTCCTCTTAGCATGATAAAGAAGATTCAAAGAGAGTGAGATGCCAGCTCCTTTCATTCAGTCAGTAGCTTCAATCATTTCTGGACGTTTTTCAATGGCAAAAATCAATGAATATTGTAAATGCACAAACAGTAATTTCTCCGCATTGCAAGGTGCAATTCTGAAATTTTTTGCTTTTTCCTGCTCCTCTTAGCATGATAAAGAAGATTCAAAGAGAGCGAGATGCCAGCTCCTTTCATTCAGTCAGTAGCTTCAATCATTTCTGGTATATGAATAACATGATGTTTTTCAATGGCAAAAATCAATGAATATTGTAAATGCACAAACAGTAATTTCTCCGCATTGCAAGGTGCAATTCTGAAATTTTTTGCTTTTTCCTGCTCCTCTTAGCATGATAAAGAAGATTCAAAGAGAGTGAGATGCCAGCTCCTTTCATTCAGTCAGTAGCTTCAATCATTTCTGGACGTTTTTCAATGGCAAAAATCAATGAATATTGTAAATGCACAAACAGTAATTTCTCCGCATTGCAAGGTGCAATTCTGAAATTTTTTGCTTTTTCCTGCTCCTCTTAGCATGATAAAGAAGATTCAAAGAGAGTGAGATGCCAGCTCCTTTCATTCAGTCAGTAGCTTCAAACATTTCTGGTATATGAATAACATGATGTTTTTCAATGGCAAAAATCAATGAATATTGTAAATGCACAAACAGTAATTTCTCCGCATTGCAAGGTGCAATTCTGAAATTTTTTGCTTTCTCCTGCTCCTCTTAGCATGATAAAAAAGATTCAAAGAGAGTGAGATGCCAGCTCCTTTCATTCAGTCAGTAGCTTCAATCATTTCTGGACGTTTTTCAATGGCAAAAATCAATGAATATTGTAAATGCACAAACAGTAATTTCTCCGCATTGCAAGGTGCAATTCTGAAATTTTTTGCTTTTTCCTGCTCCTCTTAGCATGATAAAGAAGATTCAAAGAGAGTGAGATGCCAGCTCCTTTCATTCAGTCAGTAGCTTCAATCATTTCTGGACGTTTTTCAATGGCAAAAATCAATGAATATTGTAAATGCACAAACAGTAATTTCTCCGCATTGCAAGGTGCAATTCTGAAATTTTTTGCTTTTTCCTGCTCCTCTTAGCATGATAAAGAAGATTCAAAGAGAGTGAGATGCCAGCTCCTTTCATTCAGTCAGTAGCTTCAATCATTTCTGGTATATGAATAACATGATGTTTTTCAATGGCAAAAATCAATGAATATTGTAAATGCACAAACAGTAATTTCTCCGCATTGCAAGGTGCAATTCTGAAATTTTTTGCTTTTTCCTGCTCCTCTTAGCATGATAAAGAAGATTCAAAGAGAGTGAGATGCCAGCTCCTTTCATTCAGTCAGCAGCTTCAATCATTTCTGGACATTTTTCAATGGCAAAAATCAATGAATATTGTAAATGCACAAACAGTAATTTCTCCGCATTGCAAGGTGCAATTCTGAAATTTTTTGCTTTTTCCTGCTCCTCTTAGCATGATAAAGAAGATTCAAAGAGAGTGAGATGCCAGCTCCTTTCATTCAGTCAGTAGCTTCAAACATTTCTGGTATATGAATAACATGATGTTTTTCAATGGCAAAAATCAATGAATATTGTAAAAGCACAAACAGTAATTTCTCCGCATTGCAAGGTGCAATTCTGAAATTTTTTGCTTTTTCCTGCTCCTCTTAGCATGATAAAGAAGATACAAAGAGAGTGAGATGCCAGCTCCTTTCATTCAGTCAGTAGCTTCAATCATTTCTGGACGTTTTTCAATGGCAAAAATCAATGAATATTGTAAATGCACAAACAGTAATTTCTCCGCATTGCAAGGTGCAATTCTGAAATTTTTTGCTTTTTCCTGCTCCTCTTAGCATGATAAAGAAGATTCAAAGAGAGTGAGATGCCAGCTCCTTTCATTCAGTCACTAGCTTCAATCATTTCTGGTATATGAATAACATGATGTTTTTCAATGGCAAAAATCAATGAATATTGTAAATGCACAAACAGTAATTTCTCCGCATTGCAAGTTGCAATTCTGAAATTTTTTGCTTTTTCCTGCTCCTCTTAGCATGATAAAGAAGATTCAAAGAGAGTGAGATGCCAGCTCCTTTCATTCAGTCAGTAGCTTCAATTATTTCTGGACGTTTTTCAATGGCAAAAATCAATGAATATTGTAAATGCACAAACAGTAATTTCTCCGCATTGCAAGGTGCAATTCTGAAATTTTTTGCTTTTTCCTGCTCCTCTTAGCATGATAAAGAAGATTCAAAGAGAGTGAGATGCCAGCTCCTTTCATTCAGTCAGTTGCTTCAATCATTTCTGGACGTTTTTCAATGGCAAAAATCAGTGAATATTGCAAATGCACAAACAGTAATTTCTCCGCATTGCAAGGTGCAATTCTGAAATTTTTTGCTTTTTCCTGCTCCTCTTAGCATGATAAAGAAGATTCAAAGAGAGTGAGATGCCAGCTCCTTTCATTCAGTCAGTAGCTTCAATCATTTCTGGACGTTTTTCAATGGCAAAAATCAATGAATATTGTAAATGCACAAACAGTAATTTCTCCGCATTGCAAGGTGCAATTCTGAAATTTTTTGCTTTTTCCTGCTCCTCTTTGCATGATAAAGAAGATTCAAAGAGAGTGAGATGCCAGCTCCTTTCATTCAGTCAGTAGCTTCAATCATTTCTGGTATATGAATAACATGATGTTTTTCAATGGCAAAAATCAATGAATATTGTAAATGCACAAACAGTAATTTCTCCGCATTGCAAGGTGCAATTCTGAAATTTTTGGCTTTTTCCTGCTCCTCTTAGCATGATAAAGAAGATTCAAAGAGAGTGAGATGCCAGCTCCTTTCATTCAGTCAGTAGCTTCAATCATTTCTGGATGTTTTTCAATGGCAAAAATCAATGAATATTGTAAATGCACAAACAGTAATTTCTCCGCATTGCAAGGTGCAATTCTGAAATTTCTTGCATTTTCCTGCTCCTCTTAGCATGATAAAGAAGATTCAAAGAGAGTGAGATGCCAGCTCCTTTCATTCAGTCAGTAGCTTCAATCATTTCTGGACGTTTTTCAATGGCAAAAATCAATGAATATTGTAAATGCACAAACAGTAATTTCTCCGCATTGCAAGGTGCAATTCTGAAATTTTTTGCTTTTTCCTGCTCCTCGTAGCATGATAAAGAAGATTCAAAGAGAGTGAGATGCCAGCTCCTTTCATTCAGTCAGTAGCTTCAAACATTTCTGGTATATGAATAACATGATGTTTTTCAATGGCAAAAATCAATGAATATTGTAAATGCACAAATAGTAATTTCTCCGCATTGCAAGGTGCAATTCTGAAATTTTTTGCTTTTTCCTGCTCCTCTTAGCATGATAAAGAAGATTCAAAGAGAGTGAGATGCCAGCTCCTTTCATTCAGTCAGTAGCTTCAATCATTTCTGGTATATGAATAACATGATGTTTTTCAATGGCAAAAATCAATGAATATTGTAAATGCACAAACAGTAATTTCTCCGCATTGCAAGTTGCAATTCTGAAATTTTTTGCTTTTTCCTGCTCCTCTTAGCATGATAAAGAAGATTCAAAGAGAGTGAGATGCCAGCTCCTTTCATTCAGTCAGTAGCTTCAATCATTTCTGGACGTTTTTCAATGGCAAAAATCAATGAATATTGTAAATGCACAAACAATAATTTCTCCGCATTGCAAGGTGCAATTCTGAAATTTTTTGCTTTTTCCTGCTCCTCTTAGCATGATAAAGAAGATTCAAAGAGAGTGAGATGCCAGCTCCTTTCATTCAGTCAGTAGCTTCAATCATTTCTGGACGTTTTTCAATGGCAAAAATCAATGAATATTGTAAATGCACAAACAGTAATTTCTCCGCATTGCAAGGTGCAATTCTGAAATTTTTTGTTTTTTCCTGCTCCTCTTAGCATGATAAAGAAGATTCAAAGAGAGTGAGATGCCAGCTCCTTTCATTCAGTCAGTAGCTTCAAACATTTCTGGTATATGAATAACATGATGTTTTTCAATGGCAAAAATCAATGAATATTGTAAATGCACAAACAGTAATTTCTCCGCATTGCAAGGTGCAATTCTGAAATTTTTTGCTTTTTCCTGCTCCTCTTAGCATGATAAAGAAGATTCAAAGAGAGTGAGATGCCAGCTCCTTTCATTCAGTCAGTAGCTTCAATCATTTCTGGTATATGAATAACATGATGTTTTTCAATGGCAAAAATCAATGAATATTGTAAATGCACAAACAGTAATTTCTCCACATTGCAAGGTGCAATTCTGAAATTTTTTGCTTTTTCCTGCTCCTCTTAGCATGATAAAGAAGATTCAAAGAGAGTGAGATGCCAGCTCCTTTCATTCAGTCAGTAGCTTCAATCATTTCTGGACGTTTTTCAATGGCAAAAATCAATGAATATTGTAAATGCACAAACAGTAATTTCTCCGCATTGCAAGGTGCAATTCTGAAATTTTTTGCTTTTTCCTGCTCCTCTTAGCATGATAAAGAAGATTCAAAGAGAGCGAGATGCCAGCTCCTTTCATTCAGTCAGTAGCTTCAATCATTTCTGGTATATGAATAACATGATGTTTTTCAATGGCAAAAATCAATGAATATTGTAAATGCACAAACAGTAATTTCTCCGCATTGCAAGGTGCAATTCTGAAATTTTTTGCTTTTTCCTGCTTCTCTTAGCATGATAAAGAAGATTCAAAGAGAGTGAGATGCCAGCTCCTTTCATTCAGTCAGTAGCTTCAATCATTTCTGGACGTTTTTCAATGGCAAAAATCAATGAATATTGTAAATGCACAAACAGTAATTTCTCCGCATTGCAAGGTGCAATTCTGAAATTTTTTGCTTTTTCCTGCTCCTCTTAGCATGATAAAGAAGATTCAAAGAGAGTGAGATGCCAGCTCCTTTCATTCAGTCAGTAGCTTCAAACATTTCTAGTATATGAATAACATGATGTTTTTCAATGGCAAAAATCAATGAATATTGTAAATGCACAAACAGTAATTTCTCCGCATTGCAAGGTGCAATTCTGAAATTTTTTGCTTTTTCCTGCTCCTCTTAGCATGATAAAGAAGATTCAAAGAGAGAGAGATGCCAGCTCCTTTCATTCAGTCAGTAGCTTCAATCATTTCTGGACGTTTTTCAATGGCAAAAATCAATGAATATTGTAAATGCACAAACAGTAATTTCTCCGCATTGCAAGGTGCAATTCTGAAATTTTTTGCTTTTTCCTGCTCCTCTTAGCATGATAAAGAAGATTCAAAGAGAGTGAGATGCCAGCTCCTTTCATTCAGTCAGTAGCTTCAATCATTTCTGGACGTTTTTCAATGGCAAAAATCAATGAATATTGTAAATGCACAAACAGTAATTTCTCCGCATTGCAAGGTGCAATTCTGAAATTTTTTGCTTTTTCCTGCTCCTCTTAGCATGATAAAGAAGATTCAAAGAGAGTGAGATGCCAGCTCCTTTCATTCAGTCAGTAGCTTCAATCATTTCTGGTATATGAATAACATGATGTTTTTCAATGGCAAAAATCAATGAATATTGTAAATGCACAAACAGTAATTTCTCCGCATTGCAAGGTGCAATTCTGAAATTTTTTGCTTTTTCCTGCTCCTCTTAGCATGATAAAGAAGATTCAAAGAGAGTGAGATGCCAGCTCCTTTCATTCAGTCAACAGCTTCAATCATTTCTGGACATTTTTCAATGGCAAAAATCAATGAATATTGTAAATGCACAAACAGTAATTTCTCCGCATTGCAAGGTGCAATTCTGAAATTTTTTGCTTTTTCCTGCTCCTCTTAGCATGATAAAGAAGATTCAAAGAGAGTGAGATGCCAGCTCCTTTCATTCAGTCAGTAGCTTCAAACATTTCTGGTATATGAATAACATGATGTTTTTCAATGGCAAAAATCAATGAATATTGTAAAAGCACAAACAGTAATTTCTCCGCATTGCAAGGTGCAATTCTGAAATTTTTTGCTTTTTCCTGCTCCTCTTAGCATGATAAAGAAGATTCAAAGAGAGTGAGATGCCAGCTCCTTTCATTCAGTCAGTAGCTTCAATCATTTCTGGACGTTTTTCAAAGGCAAAAATCAATGAATATTGTAAATGCACAAACAGTAATTTCTCCGCATTGCAAGGTGCAATTCTGAAATTTTTTGCTTTTTCCTGCTCCTCTTAGCATGATAAAGAAGATTCAAAGAGAGTGAGATGCCAGCTCCTTTCATTCAGTCAGTAGCTTCAAACATTTCTGGTATATGAATAACATGATGTTTTTCAATGGCAAAAATCAATGAATATTGTAAATGCACAAACAGTAATTTCTCCGCATTGCAAGGTGCAATTCTGAAATTTTTTGCTTTTTCCTGCTCCTCTTAGCATGATAAAGAAGATTCAAAGAGAGTGAGATGCCAGCTCCTTTCATTCAGTCAGTAGCTTCAATCATTTCTGGTATATGAATAACATGATGTTTTTCAATGGCAAAAATCAATGAATATTGTAAATGCACAAACAGTAATTTCTCCACATTGCAAGGTGCAATTCTGAAATTTTTTGCTTTTTCCTGCTCCTCTTAGCATGATAAAGAAGATTCAAAGAGAGTGAGATGCCAGCTCCTTTCATTCAGTCAGTAGCTTCAATCATTTCTGGACGTTTTTCAATGGCAAAAATCAATGAATATTGTAAATGCACAAACAGTAATTTCTCCGCATTGCAAGGTGCAATTCTGAAATTTTTTGCTTTTTCCTGCTCCTCTTAGCATGATAAAGAAGATTCAAAGAGAGCGAGATGCCAGCTCCTTTCATTCAGTCAGTAGCTTCAATCATTTCTGGTATATGAATAACATGATGTTTTTCAATGGCAAAAATCAATGAATATTGTAAATGCACAAACAGTAATTTCTCCGCATTGCAAGGTGCAATTCTGAAATTTTTTGCTTTTTCCTGCTTCTCTTAGCATGATAAAGAAGATTCAAAGAGAGTGAGATGCCAGCTCCTTTCATTCAGTCAGTAGCTTCAATCATTTCTGGACGTTTTTCAATGGCAAAAATCAATGAATATTGTAAATGCACAAACAGTAATTTCTCCGCATTGCAAGGTGCAATTCTGAAATTTTTTGCTTTTTCCTGCTCCTCTTAGCATGATAAAGAAGATTCAAAGAGAGTGAGATGCCAGCTCCTTTCATTCAGTCAGTAGCTTCAAACATTTCTAGTATATGAATAACATGATGTTTTTCAATGGCAAAAATCAATGAATATTGTAAATGCACAAACAGTAATTTCTCCGCATTGCAAGGTGCAATTCTGAAATTTTTTGCTTTTTCCTGCTCCTCTTAGCATGATAAAGAAGATTCAAAGAGAGAGAGATGCCAGCTCCTTTCATTCAGTCAGTAGCTTCAATCATTTCTGGACGTTTTTCAATGGCAAAAATCAATGAATATTGTAAATGCACAAACAGTAATTTCTCCGCATTGCAAGGTGCAATTCTGAAATTTTTTGCTTTTTCCTGCTCCTCTTAGCATGATAAAGAAGATTCAAAGAGAGTGAGATGCCAGCTCCTTTCATTCAGTCAGTAGCTTCAATCATTTCTGGACGTTTTTCAATGGCAAAAATCAATGAATATTGTAAATGCACAAACAGTAATTTCTCCGCATTGCAAGGTGCAATTCTGAAATTTTTTGCTTTTTCCTGCTCCTCTTAGCATGATAAAGAAGATTCAAAGAGAGTGAGATGCCAGCTCCTTTCATTCAGTCAGTAGCTTCAATCATTTCTGGTATATGAATAACATGATGTTTTTCAATGGCAAAAATCAATGAATATTGTAAATGCACAAACAGTAATTTCTCCGCATTGCAAGGTGCAATTCTGAAATTTTTTGCTTTTTCCTGCTCCTCTTAGCATGATAAAGAAGATTCAAAGAGAGTGAGATGCCAGCTCCTTTCATTCAGTCAACAGCTTCAATCATTTCTGGACATTTTTCAATGGCAAAAATCAATGAATATTGTAAATGCACAAACAGTAATTTCTCCGCATTGCAAGGTGCAATTCTGAAATTTTTTGCTTTTTCCTGCTCCTCTTAGCATGATAAAGAAGATTCAAAGAGAGTGAGATGCCAGCTCCTTTCATTCAGTCAGTAGCTTCAAACATTTCTGGTATATGAATAACATGATGTTTTTCAATGGCAAAAATCAATGAATATTGTAAAAGCACAAACAGTAATTTCTCCGCATTGCAAGGTGCAATTCTGAAATTTTTTGCTTTTTCCTGCTCCTCTTAGCATGATAAAGAAGATTCAAAGAGAGTGAGATGCCAGCTCCTTTCATTCAGTCAGTAGCTTCAATCATTTCTGGACGTTTTTCAATGGCAAAAATCAATGAATATTGTAAATGCACAAACAGTAATTTCTCCGCATTGCAAGGTGCAATTCTGAAATTTTTTGCTTTTTCCTGCTCCTCTTAGCATGATAAAGAAGATTCAAAGAGAGTGAGATGCCAGCTCCTTTCATTCAGTCAGTAGCTTCAAACATTTCTGGTATATGAATAACATGATGTTTTTCAATGGCAAAAATCAATGAATATTGTAAATGCACAAACAGTAATTTCTCCGCATTGCAAGGTGCAATTCTGAAATTTTTTGCTTTTTCCTGCTCCTCTTAGCATGATAAAGAAGATTCAAAGAGAGTGAGATGCCAGCTCCTTTCATTCAGTCAGTAGCTTCAATCATTTCTGGACGTTTTTCAATGGCAAAAATCAATGAATATTGTAAATGCACAAACAGTAATTTCTCCGCATTGCAAGGTGCAATTCTGAAATTTTTTGCTTTTTCCTGCTCCTCTTAGCATGATAAAGAAGATTCAAAGAGAGTGAGATGCCAGCTTCTTTCATTCAGTCAGTAGCTTCAAACATTTCTGGGATATGAATAACATGATGTTTTTCAATGGCAAAAATTAATGAATATTGTAAATGCACAAACAGTAATTTCTCCGCATTGCAAGGTGCAATTCTGAAATTTTTTGCTTTTTCCTGCTCCTCTTAGCATGATAAAGAAGATTCAAAGAGAGTGAGATGCCAGCTCCTTTCATTCAGTCAGTAGCTTCAATAATTTCTGGACGTTTTTCAATGGCAAAAATCAATGAATATTGTAAATGCACAAACAGTAATTTCTCCGCATTGCAAGGTGCAATTCTGAAATTTTTTGCTTTTTCCTGCTCCTCTTAGCATGATAAAGAAGATTCAAAGAGAGTGAGATGCCAGCTCCTTTCATTCAGTCAGTAGCTTCAATCATTTCTGGACGTTTTTCAATGGCAAAAATCAATGAATATTGTAAATGCACAAACAGTAATTTCTCCGCATTGCAAGGTGCAATTCTGAAATTTTTTGCTTTTTCCTGCTCCTCTTAGCATGATAAAGAAGATTCAAAGAGAGTGAGATGCCAGCTCCTTTCATTCAGTCAGTAGCTTCAATCATTTCTGGTATATGAATAACATGATGTTTTTCAATGGCAAAAATCAATGAATATTGTAAATGCACAAACAGTAATTTCTCCGCATTGCAAGTTGCAATTCTGAAATTTTTTGCTTTTTCCTGCTCCTCTTAGCATGATAAAGAAGATTCAAAGAGAGTGAGATTCCAGCTCCTTTCATTCAGTCAGTAGCTTCAATCATTTCTGGACGTTTTTCAATGGCAAAAATCAATGAATATTGTAAATGCACAAACAGTAATTTCTCCGCATTGCAAGGTGCAATTCTGAAATTTTTTGCTTTTTCCTGCTCCTCTTAGCATGATAAAGAAGATTCAAAGAGAGTGAGATGCCAGCTCCTTTCATTCAGTCAGTAGCTTCAATCATTTCTGGACGTTTTTCAATGACAAAAATCAATGAATATTGTAAATGCACAAACAGTAATTTCTCCGCATTGCAAGATGCAATTCTGAAATTTTTTGCTTTTTCCTGCTCCTCTTAGCATGATAAAAAAGATTCAAAGAGAGTGAGATGCCAGCTCCTTTCATTCAGTCAGTAGCTTCAATCATTTCTGGACGTTTTTCAATGGCAAAAATCAATGAATATTGTAAATGCACAAACAGTAATTTCTCCGCATTGCAAGGTGCAATTCTGAAATTTTTTGCTTTTTCCTGCTCCTCTTAGCATGATAAAGAAGATTCAAAGAGAGTGAGATGCCAGCTCCTTTCATTCAGTCAGTAGCTTCAATCATTTCTGGTATATGAATAACATGATGTTTTTCAATGGCAAAAATCAATGAATATTGTAAATGCACAAACAGTAATTTCTCCGCATTGCAAGGTGCAATTCTGAAATTTTTTGCTTTTTCCTGCTCCTCTTAGCATGATAAAGAAGATTCAAAGAGAGTGAGATGCCAGCTCCTTTCATTCAGTCAGTAGCTTCAATCATTTCTGGACGTTTTTCAATGGCAAAAATCAATGAATATTGTAAATGCACAAACAGTAATTTCTCCGCATTGCAAGGTGCAATTTTGAAATTTTTTGCTTTTTCCTGCTCCTCTTAGCATGATAAAGAAGATTCAAAGAGAGTGAGATGCCAGCTCCTTTCATTCAGTCAGTAGCTTCAGTCATTTCTGGACGTTTTTCAATGGCAAAAATCAATGAATATTGTAAATGCACAAACAGAAATTTCTCCGCATTGCAAGGTGCAATTCTGAAATTTTTTGCTTTTTCCTGCTCCTCTTAGCATGATAAAGAAGATTCAAAGAGAGTGAGATGCCAGCTCCTTTCATTCAGTCAGTAGCTTCAAACATTTCTGGACGTTTTTCAATGGCAAAATTCAATGAATATTGTAAATGCACAAACAGTAATATCTCCACATTGCCAGGTGCAATTCTGAAATTTTTTGCTTTTTCCTGCTAATCCTAGCATGATAAAGAAGATTCAAAGAGAGTGAGATGCCAGCTCCTTTCATTCAGTCAGTAGCTTCAATCATTTCTGGACGTTTTTCAATGGCAAAAATCAATGAATATTGTAAATGCACAAACAGTAATTTCTCCGCATTGCAAGGTGCAATTCTGAAATTTTTTGCTTTTTCCTGCTCCTCTTAGCATGATAAAGAAGATTCAAAGAGAGTGAGATGCCAGCTCCTTTCATTCAGTCAGTAGCTTCAATCATTTCTGGACGTTTTTCAATGGCAAAAATCAATGAATATTGTAAATGCACAAACAGTAATTTCTCCGCATTGCAAGGTGCAATTCTGAAATTTTTTGCTTTTTCCTGCTCCTCTTAGCATGATAAAGAAGATTCAAAGAGAGTGAGATGCCAGCTCCTTTCATTCAGTCAGTAGCTTCAATCATTTCTGGTATATGAATAACATGATGTTTTTCAATGGCAAAAATCAATGAATATTGTAAATGCACAAACAGTAATTTCTCCGCATTGCAAGGTGCAATTCTGAAATTTTTTGCTTTTTCCTGCTCCTCTTAGCATGATAAAGAAGATTCAAAGAGAGTGAGATGCCAGCTCCTTTCATTCAGTCAGTAGCTTCAATCATTTCTGGACGTTTTTCAATGGCAAAAATCAATGAATATTGTAAATGCACAAACAGTAATTTCTCCGCATTGCAAGATGCAATTCTGAAATTTTTTGCTTTTTCCTGCTCCTCTTAGCATGATAAAGAAGATTCAAAGAGAGTGAGATGCCAGCTCCTTTCATTCAGTCAGTAGCTTCAGTCATTTCTGGACGTTTTTCAATGCAAAAATCAATGAATATTGTAAATGCACAAACAGTAATTTCTCCGCATTGCAAGGTGCAATTCTGAAATTTTTTGCTTAGCATGATAAAGAAGATTCAAAGAGAGTGAGATGCCAGCTCCTTTCATTCAGTCAGTAGCTTCAATCATTTCTGGTATATGAATAACATGATGTTTTTCAATGGCAAAAATCAATGAATATTGTAAATGCACAAACAGTAATTTCTCCGCATTGCAAGGTGCAATTCTGAAATTTTTTGCTTTTTCCTGCTCCTCTTAGCATGATAAAGAAGATTCAAAGAGAGTGAGATGCCAGCTCCTTTCATTCAGTCAGTAGCTTCAATCATTTCTGGATGTTTTTCAATGGCAAAAATCAATGAATATTATAAATGCACAAACAGTAATTTCTCCGCATTGCAAGGTGCAATTCTGAAATTTCTTGCATTTTCCTGCTCCTCTTAGCATGATAAAGAAGATTCAAAGAGAGTGAGATGCCAGCTCCTTTCATTCAGTCAGTAGCTTCAATCATTTCTGGACGTTTTTCAATGGCAAAAATCAATGAATATTGTAAATGCACAAACAGTAATTTCTCCGCATTGCAAGGTGCAATTCTGAAATTTTTTGCTTTTTCCTGCTCCTCTTAGCATGATAAAGAAGATTCAAAGAGAGTGAGATGCCAGCTGCTTTCATTCAGTCAGTAGCTTCAAACATTTCTGGTATATGAATAACATGATGTTTTTCAATGGCAAAAATCAATGAATATTGTAAATGCACAAACAGTAATTTCTCCGCATTGCAAGGTGCAATTCTGAAATTTTTTGCTTTTTCCTGCTCCTCTTAGCATGATAAAGAAGATTCAAAGAGAGTGAGATGCCAGCTCCTTTCATTCAGTCAGTAGCTTCAATCATTTCTGGACGTTTTTCAATGGCAAAAATCAATGAATATTGTAAATGCACAAACAGTAATTTCTCCGCATTGCAAGGTGCAATTCTGAAATTTTTTGCTTTTTCCTGCTCCTATTAGCATGATAAAGAAGATTCAAAGAGAGTGAGATGCCAGCTTCTTTCATTGTCAGTAGCTTCAAACATTTCTGGGATATGAATAACATGATGTTTTTCAATGGCAAAAATTAATGAATATTGTAAATGCACAAACAGTAATTTCTCCGCATTGCAAGGTGCAATTCTGAAATTTTTTGCTTTTTCCTGCTCCTCTTAGCATGATAAAGAAGATTCAAAGAGAGTGAGATGCCAGCTCCTTTCATTCAGTCAGTAGCTTCAATCATTTCTGGACGTTTTTCAATGGCAAAAATCAATGAATATTGTAAATGCACAAACAGTAATTTCTCCGCATTGCAAGGTGCAATTCTGAAATTTTTTGCTTTTTCCTGCTCCTCTTAGCATGATAAAGAAGATTCAAAGAGAGTGAGATGCCAGCTCCTTTCATTCAGTCAGTAGCTTCAATCATTTCTGGACGTTTTTCAATGGCAAAAATCAATGAATATTGTAAATGCACAAACAGTAATTTCTCCGCATTGCAAGGTGCAATTCTGAAATTTTTTGCTTTTTCCTGCTCCTCTTAGCATGATAAAGAAGATTCAAAGAGAGTGAGATGCCAGCTCCTTTCATTCAGTCAGTAGCTTCAATCATTTCTGGTATATGAATAACATGATGTTTTTCAATGGCAAAAATCAATGAATATTGTAAATGCACAAACAGTAATTTCTCCGCATTGCAAGTTGCAATTCTGAAATTTTTTGCTTTTTCCTGCTCCTCTTAGCATGATAAAGAAGATTCAAAGAGAGTGAGATTCCGGCTCCTTTCATTCAGTCAGTAGCTTCAATCATTTCTGGACGTTTTTCAATGGCAAAAATCAATGAATATTGTAAATGCACAAACAGTAATTTCTCCGCATTGCAAGGTGCAATTCTGAAATTTTTTGCTTTTTCCTGCTCCTCTTAGCATGATAAAGAAGATTCAAAGAGAGTGAGATGCCAGCTCCTTTCATTCAGTCAGTAGCTTTAATCATTTCTGGACGTTTTTCAATGGCAAAAATCAATGAATATTGTAAATGCACAAACAGTAATTTCTCCGCATTGCAAGATGAAATTCTGAAATTTTTTGCTTTTTCCTGCTCCTCTTAGCATGATAAAGAAGATTCAAAGAGAGTGAGATGCCAGCTCCTTTCATTCAGTCAGTAGCTTCAATCATTTCTGGACGTTTTTCAATGGCAAAAATCAATGAATATTGTAAATGCACAAACAGTAATTTCTCCGCATTGCAAGGTGCAATTCTGAAATTTTTTGCTTTTTCCTGCTCCTCTTAGCATGATAAAGAAGATTCAAAGAGAGTGAGATGCCAGCTCCTTTCATTCAGTCAGTAGCTTCAATCATTTCTGGTATATGAATAACATGATGTTTTTCAATGGCAAAAATCAATGAATATTGTAAATGCACAAACAGTAATTTCTCCGCATTGCAAGGTGCAATTCTGAAATTTTTTGCTTTTTCCTGCTCCTCTTAGCATGATAAAGAAGATTCAAAGAGAGTGAGATGCCAGCTCCTTTCATTCAGTCAGTAGCTTCAATCATTTCTGGACGTTTTTCAATGGCAAAAATCAATGAATATTGTAAATGCACAAACAGTAATTTCTCCGCATTGCAAGGTGCAATTCTGAAATTTTTTGCTTTTTCCTGCTCCTCTTAGCATGATAAAGAAGATTCAAAGAGAGTGAGATGCCAGCTCCTTTCATTCAGTCAGTAGCTTCAGTCATTTCTGGAAGTTTTTCAATGGCAAAAATCAATGAATATTGTAAATGCACAAACAGTAATTTCTCCGCATTGCAAGGTGCAATTCTGAAATTTTTTGCTTTTTCCTGCTCCTCTTAGCATGATAAAGAAGATTCAAAGAGAGTGAGATGCCAGCTCCTTTCATTCAGTCAGTAGCTTCAAACATTTCTGGTATAAACATTTCTGGACGTTTTTCAATGGCAAAAATCAATGAATATTGTAAATGCACAAACAGTAATATCTCCACATTGCAAGGTGCAATGCTGAAATTTTTTTTGCTTTTTCCTGCTAATCCGAGCATGATAAAGAAGATTCAAATAGAGTGAGATGCCAGCTCCTTTCATTCAGTCAGTAGCTTCAAACATTTCTGGACGTTTTTCAATGGCAAAAATCAATGAATATTGTAAATGCACAAACAGTAATATCTCCACATTGCAAGGTGCAATTCTGAAATTTTTTGCTTTTTCCTGCTAATCCTAGCATGATAAAGAAGATTCAAAGAGAGTGAGATGTCAGCTCCTTTCATTCAGTCAGTAGCTTCAAACATTTCTGGTATATGAATAACATGATGTTTTTCAATGGCAAAAATCAATGAATATTGTAAATGCACAAACAGTAATATCTCCACATTGCAAGGTGCAATTCTGAAATTTTTTGCTTTTTCCTGCTAATCTTAGCATGATAAAGAAGATTCAAAGAGAGTGAGATGCCAGCTCCTTTCATTCAGTCAGTAGCTTCAAACATTTCTGGACGTTTTTCAATGGCAAAAATCAATGAATATTGTAAATGCACAAACAGTAATATCTCCACATTGCAAGGTGCAATTCTGAAATTTTTTGCTTTTTCCTGCTACTCCTAGCATGATAAAGAAGATTCAAAGAGAGTGAGATGCCAGCTCCTTTCATTCAGTCAGTAGCTTCAATCATTTCTGGACGTTTTTCAATGGCAAAAATCAATGAATATTGTAAATGCACAAACAGTAATTTCTCCGCATTGCAAGGTGCAATTCTGAATTTTTTTGCTTTTTCCTGCTCCTCTTAGCATGGTAAAGAAGATTCAAAGAGAGTGAGATGCCAGCTCCTTTCATTCAGTCAGTAGCTTCAGTCATTTCTGGACGTTTTTCAATGGCAAAAATCAATGAATATTGTAAATGCACAAAAAGTAATTTCTCCGCATTGCAAGGTGCAATTCTGAAATTTTTTGCTTTTTCCTGCTCCTCTTAGCATGATAAAGAAGATTCAAAGAGAGTGAGATGCCAGCTCCTTTCATTCAGTCAGTAGCTTCAAACATTTCTGGTATAAACATTTCTGGACGTTTTTCAATGGCAAAAATCAATGAATATTGTAAATGCACAAACAGTAATATCTCCACATTGCAAGGTGCAATTCTGAAATTTTTTGCTTTTTCCTGCTAATCCTAGCATGATAAAGAAGATTCAAATAGAGTGAGATGCCAGCTCCTTTCATTCAGTCAGTAGCTTCAAACATTTCTGGACGTTTTTCAATGGCAAAATTCAATGAATATTGTAAATGCACAAACAGTAATATCTCCACATTGCAAGGTGCAATTCTGAAATTTTTTGCTTTTTCCTGCTAATCCTAGCATGATAAAGAAGATTCAAAGAGAGTGAGATGCCAGCTCCTTTCATTCAGTCAGTAGCTTCAATCATTTCTGGACGTTTTTCAATGGCAAAAATCAATGAATATTGTAAATGCACAAACAGTAATTTCTCCGCATTGCAAGGTGCAATTTTGAAATTTTTTGCTTTTTCCTGCTCCTCTTAGCATGATAAAGAAGATTCAAAGAGAGTGAGATGCCAGCTCCTTTCATTCAGTCAGTAGCTTCAATCATTTCTGGATGTTTTTCAATGGCAAAAATCAATGAATATTGTAAATGCACAAACAGTAATTTCTCCGCATTGCAAGGTGCAATTCTGAAATTTTTTGCTTTTTCCTGCTCCTCTTAGCATGATAAAGAAGATTCAAAGAGAGTGAGATGCCAGCTCCTTTCATTCAGTCAGTAGCTTCAATCATTTCTGGTATATGAATAACATGATGTTTTTCAATGGCAAAAATCAATGAATATTGTAAATGCACAAACAGTAATTTCTCCGCATTGCAAGGTGCAATTCTGAAATTTTTTGCTTTTTCCTGCTCCTCTTAGCATGATAAAGAAGATTCAAAGAGAGTGAGATGCCAGCTCCTTTCATTCAGTCAGTAGCTTCAATCATTTCTGGTATATGAATAACATGATGTTTTTCAATGGCAAAAATCAATGAATATTGTAAATGCACAAACAGTAATTTCTCCGCATTGCAAGGTGCAATTCTGAAATTTTTTGCTTTTTCCTGCTCCTCTTAGCATGATAAAGAAGATTCAAAGAGAGTGAGATGCCAGCTCCTTTCATTCAGTCAGTAGCTTCAATCATTTCTGGACGTTTTTCAATGGCAAAAATCAATGAATATTGTAAATGCACAAACAGTAATTTCTCCGCATTGCAAGATGCAATTCTGAAATTTTTTGCTTTTTCCTGCTCCTCTTAGCATGATAAAGAAGATTCAAAGAGAGTGAGATGCCAGCTCCTTTCATTCAGTCAGTAGCTTCAGTCATTTCTGGACGTTTTTCAATGGCAAAAATCAATGAATATTGTAAATGCACAAACAGTAATTTCTCCGCATTGCAAAGTGCAATTCTGAAATTTTTTGCTTTTTCCTGCTCCTCTTAGCATGATAAAGAAGATTCAAAGAGAGTGAGATGCCAGCTCCTTTCATTCAGTCAGTAGCTTCAAACATTTCTGGTATAAACATTTCTGGATGTTTTTCAATGGCAAAAATCAATGAATATTGTAAATGCACAAACAGTAATATCTCCACATTGCAAGGTGCAATGCTGAAATTTTTTGCTTTTTCCTGCTAATCCTAGGATGATAAAGAAGATTCAAATAGAGTGAGATGCCAGCTCCTTTCATTCAGTCAGTAGCTTCAAACATTTCTGGACGTTTTTCAATGGCAAAAATCAATGAATATTGTAAATGCACAAACAGTAATATCTCCACATTGCAAGGTGCAATTCTGAAATTTTTTGCTTTTTCCTGCTAATCCTAGCATGATAAAGAAGATTCAAAGAGAGTGAGATGTCAGCTCCTTTCATTCAGTCAGTAGCTTCAAACATTTCTGGTATATGAATAACATGATGTTTTTCAATGGCAAAAATCAATGAATATTGTAAATGCACAAACAGTAATATCTCCACATTGCAAGGTGCAATTCTGAAATTTTTTGCTTTTTCCTGCTAATCCTAGCATGATAAAGAAGATTCAAAGAGAGTGAGATGCCAGCTCCTTTCGTTCAGTCAGTAGCTTCAAACATTTCTGGACGTTTTTCAATGGCAAAAATCAATGAATTTTGTAAATGCACAAACAGTAATATCTCCACATTGCAAGGTGCAATTCTGAAATTTTTTGCTTTTTCCTGCTACTCCTAGCATGATAAAGAAGATTCAAAGAGAGTGAGATGCCAGCTCCTTTCATTCAGTCAGTAGCTTCAAACATTTCTGGACGTTTTTCAATGGCAAAAATCAATGAATATTGTAAATGCACAAACAGTAATATCTCCACATTGCAAGGTGCAATTCTGAAATTTTTTGCTTTTTCCTGCTAATCCTAGCATGATAAAGAAGATTCAAAGAGAGTGAGATGCCAGCTCCTTTCATTCAGTCAGTAGCTTCAAACATTTCTGGACGTTTTTCAATGGCAAAAATCAATGAATATTGTAAATGCACAAACAGTAATTTCTCCGCATTGCAAGGTGCAATTATGAAATTTTTTGCTTTTTCCTGCTCCTCTTAGCATGATAAAGAAGATTCAAAGAGAGTGAGATGCCAGCTCCTTTCATTCAGTCAGTAGCTTCAATCATTTCTGGTATATGAATAACATGATGTTTTTCAATGGCAAAAATCAATGAATATTGTAAATGCACAAACAGTAATTTCTCCGCATTGCAAGTTGCAATTCTGAAATTTTTTGCTTTTTCCTGCTCCTCTTAGCATGATAAAGAAGATTCAAAGAGAGTGAGATGCCAGCTCCTTTCATTCAGTCAGTAGCTTCAATCATTTCTGGACGTTTTTCAATGGCAAAAATCAATGAATATTGTAAATGCACAAACAGTAATTTCTCCGCATTGCAAGGTGCAATTCTGAAATTTTTTGCTTTTTCCTGCTCCTCTTAGCATGATAAAGAAGATTGAAAGAGAGTGAGATGCCAGCTCCTTTCATTCAGTCAGTAGCTTCAATCATTTCTGGACGTTTTTCAATGGCAAAAATCAATGAATATTGTAAATGCACAAACAGTAATTTCTCCGCATTGCAAGGTGCAATTCTGAAATTTTTTGCTTTTTCCTGCTCCTCTTAGCATGATAAAGAAGATTCAAAGAGAGTGAGATGCCAGCTCCTTTCATTCAGTCAGTAGCTTCAATCATTTCTGGACGTTTTTCAATGGCAAAAATCAATGAATATTGTAAATGCACAAACAGTAATTTCTCCGCATTGCAAGGTGCAATTCTGAAATTTTTTGCTTTTTCCTGCTCCTCTTAGCATGATAAAGAAGATTCAAAGAGAGTGAGATGCCAGCTCCTTTCATTCAGTCAGTAGCTTCAGTCATTTCTGGACGTTTTTCAATGGCAAAAATCAATGAATATTGTAAATGCACAAACAGTAATTTCTCCGCATTGCAAGGTGCAATTCTGAAATTTTTTGCTTTTTCCTGCTCCTCTTAGCATGATAAAGAAGATTCAAAGAGAGTGAGATGCCAGCTCCTTTCATTCAGTCAGTAGCTTCAAACATTTCTGGTATAAACATTTCTGGACGTTTTTCAATGGCAAAAATCAATGAATATTGTAAATGCACAAACAGTAATATCTCCACATTGCAAGGTGCAATTCTGAAATTTTTTGCTTTTTCCTGCTAATCCTAGCATGATAAAAAAGATTCAAATAGAGTGAGATGCCAGCTCCTTTCATTCAGTCAGTAGCTTCAAACATTTCTGGACGTTTTTCAATGGCAAAATTCAATGAATATTGTAAATGCACAAACAGTAATATCTCCACATTGCAAGGTGCAATTCTGAAATTTTTTGCTTTTTCCTGCTAATCCTAGCATGATAAAGAAGATTCAAAGAGAGTGAGATGCCAGCTCCTTTCATTCAGTCAGTAGCTTCAATCATTTCTGGACGTTTTTCAATGGCAAAAATCAATGAATATTGTAAATGCACAAACAGTAATTTCTCCGCATTGCAAGGTGCAATTCTGAAATTTTTTGCTTTTTCCTGCTCCTCTTAGCATGATAAAGAAGATTCAAAGAGAGTGAGATGCCAGCTCCTTTCATTCAGTCAGTAGCTTCAATCATTTCTGGACGTTTTTCAATGGCAAAAATCAATGAATATTGTAAATGCACAAACAGTAATTTCTCCGCATTGCAAGGTGCAATTCTGAAATTTTTTGCTTTTTCCTGCTCCTCTTAGCATGATAAAGAAGATTCAAAGAGAGTGAGATGCCAGCTCCTTTCATTCAGTCAGTAGCTTCAATCATTTCTGGTATATGAATAACATGATGTTTTTCAATGGCAAAAATCAATGAATATTGTAAATGCACAAACAGTAACTTCTCCGCATTGCAAGGTGCAATTCTGAAATTTTTTGCTTTTTCCTGCTCCTCTTAGCATGATAAAGAAGATTCAAAGAGAGTGAGATGCCAGCTCCTTTCATTCAGTCAGTAGCTTCAATCATTTCTGGACGTTTTTCAATGGCAAAAATCAATGAATATTGTAAATGCACAAACAGTAATTTCTCCGCATTGCAAGGTGCAATTCTGAAATTTTTTGCTTTTTCCTGCTCCTCTTAGCATGATAAAGAAGATTCAAAGAGAGTGAGATGCCAGCTCCTTTCATTCAGTCAGTAGCTTCAGTCATTTCTGGACGTTTTTCAATGGCAAAAATCAATGAATATTGTAAATGCACAAACAGTAATTTCTCCGCATTGCAAGGTGCAATTCTGAAATTTTTTGCTTTTTCCTGCTCCTCTTAGCATGATAAAGAAGATTCAAAGAGAGTGAGATGCCAGCTCCTTTCATTCAGTCAGTAGCTTCAATCATTTCTGGACGTTTTTCAATGGCAAAAATCAATGAATATTGTAAATGCACAAACAGTAATTTCTCCGCAATGCAAGGTGCAATTCTGAAATTTTTTGCTTTTTCCTGCTCCTCTTAGCATGATAAAGAAGATTCAAAGAGAGTGAGATGCCAGCTCCTTTCATTCAGTCAGTAGCTTCAATCATTTCTGGACGTTTTTCAATGGCAAAAATCAATGAATATTGTAAATGCACAAACAGTAATTTCTCCGCATTGCAAATTGCAATTCTGAAATTTTTTGCTTTTTCCTGCTCCTCTTAGCATGATAAAGAAGATTCAAAGAGAGTGAGATGCCAGCTCCTTTCATTCAGTCAGTAGCTTCAATCATTTCTGGACGTTTTTCAATGGCAAAAATCAATGAATATTGTAAATGCACAAACAGTAATTTCTCCGCATTGCAAGGTGCAATTCTGAAATTTTTTGCTTTTTCCTGCTCCTCTTAGCATGATAAAGAAGATTCAAAGAGAATGAGATGCCAGCTTCTTTCATTCAGTCAGTAGCTTCAATCATTTCTGGTATATGAATAACATGATGTTTTTCAATGGCAAAAATCAATGAATATTGTAAATGCACAAACAGTAATTTCTCCGCATTGCAAGGTGCAATTCTGAAATTTTTTGCTTTTTCCTGCTCCTCTTAGCATGATAAAGAAGATTCAAAGAGAGTGAGATGCCAGCTCCTTTCATTCAGTCAGTAGCTTCAATCATTTCTGGATGTTTTTCAATGGCAAAAATCAATGAATATTGTAAATGCACAAACAGTAATTTCTCCGCATTGCAAGGTGCAATTCTGAAATTTTTTGCTTTTTCCTGCTCCTCTTAGCATGATAAAGAAGATTCAGAGAGTGAGATGCCAGCTCCTTTCATTCAGTCAGTAGCTTCAGTCATTTCTGGACGTTTTTCAATGGCAAAAATCAATGAATATTGTAAATGCACAAACAGTAATTTCTCCGCATTGCAAGGTGCAATTCTGAAATTTTTTGCTTTTTCCTGCTCCTCTTAGCATGATAAAGAAGATTCAAAGAGAGTGAGATGCCAGCTCCTTTCATTCAGTCAGTAGCTTCAAACATTTCTGGTATAAACATTTCTGGACGTTTTTCAATGGCAAAAATCAATGAATATTGTAAATGCACAAACAGTAATATCTCCACATTGCAAGGTGCAATTCTGAAATTTTTTGCTTTTTCCTGCTCCTCTTAGCATGATAAAGAAGATTCAAAGAGAGTGAGATGCCAGCTCCTTTCATTCAGTCAGTAGCTTCAATCATTTCTGGACGTTTTTCAATGGCAAAAATCAATGAATATTGTAAATGCACAAACAGTAATTTCTCCGCATTGCAAGGTGCAATTCTGAAATTTTTTGCTTTTTCCTGCTCCTCTTAGCATGATAAAGAAGATTCAAAGAGAGTGAGATGCCAGCTCCTTTCATTCAGTCAGTAGCTTCAATCATTTCTGGTATATGAATAACATGATGTTTTCCAATGGCAAAAATCAATGAATATTGTAAATGCACAAACAGTAATTTCTCCGCATTGCAAGGTGCAATTCTGAAATTTTTTGCTTTTTCCTGCTCCACTTAGCATGATAAAGAAGATTCAAAGAGAGTGAGATGCCAGCTCTTTTCATTCAGTCAGTAGCTTCAATCATTTCTGGACGTTTTTCAATGGCAAAAATCAATGAATATTGTAAATGCACAAACAGTAATTTCTCCGCATTGCAAGGTGCAATTCTGAAATTTTTTGCTTTTTCCTGCTCCTCTTAGCATGATAAAGAAGATTCAAAGAGAGTGAGATGCCAGCTCCTTTCATTCAGTCAGTAGCTTCAGTCATTTCTGGACGTTTTTCAATGGCAAAAATCAATGAATATTGTAAATGCACAAACAGTAATTTCTCCGCATTGCAAGGTGCAATTCTGAAATTCTTTGCTTTTTCCTGCTCCTCTTAGCATGATAAAGAAGATTCAAAGAGAGTGAGATGCCAGCTCCTTTCATTCAGTCAGTAGCTTCAAACATTTCTGGTATAAACATTTCTGGACGTTTTTCAATGGCAAAAATCAATGAATATTGTAAATGCACAAACAGTAATATCTCCACATTGCAAGGTGCAATTCTGAAATTTTTTGCTTTTTCCTGCTAATCCTAGCATGATAAAGAAGATTCAAATAGAGTGAGATGCCAGCACCTTTCATTCAGTCAGTAGCTTCAAACATTTCTGGACGTTTTTCAATGGCAAAAATCAATGAATATTGTAAATGCACAAACAGTAATATCTCCACATTGCAAGGTTCAATTCTGAAATTTTTTGCTTTTTCCTGCTAATCCTAGCATGATAAAGAAGATTCAAAGAGAATGAGATGCCAGCTCCTTTCATTCAGTCAGTAGCTTCAAACATTTCTGGTATATGAATAACATGATGTTTTTCAATGGCAAAAATCAATGAATATTGTAAATGCACAAACAGTAATATCTCCATATTGCAAGGTGCAATTCTGAAATTTTTTGCTTTTTCCTGCTAATCCTAGCATGATAAAGAAGATTCAAAGAGAGTGAGATGCCAGCTCCTTTCATTCAGTCAGTAGCTTCAAACATTTCTGGACGTTTTTCAATGGCAAAAATCAATGAATATTGTAAATGCACAAACAGTAATATCTCCACATTGCAAGGTGCAATTCTGAAATTTTTTGCTTTTTCCTGCTACTCCTAGCATGATAAAGAAGATTCAAAGAGAGTGAGATGCCAGCTCCTTTCATTCAGTCAGTAGCTTCAAACATTTCTGGACGTTTTTCAATGGCAAAAATCAATGAATATTGTAAATGCACAAACAGTAATATCTCCACATTGCAAGGTGCAATTCTGAAATTTTTTGCTTTTTCCTGCTAATCCTAGCATGATAAAGAAGATTCAAAGAGAGTGAGATGCCAGCTCCTTTCATTCAGTCAGTAGCTTCAAACATTTCTGGACGTTTTTCAATGGCAAAAATCTATGAATATTGTAAATGCACAAACAGTAATTTCTCCGCATTGCAAGGTGCAATTCTGAAATTTTTTGCTTTTTCCTGCTCCTCTTAGCATGATAAAGATTCAAAGAGAGTGAGATGCCAGCTCCTTTCATTCAGTCAGTAGCTTCAATCATTTCTGGACGTTTTTCAATGGCAAAAATCAATGAATATTGTAAATGCACAAGCAGTAATTTCTCCGCATTGCAAGGTGCAATTCTGAAATTTTTTGCTTTTTCCTGCTCCTCTTAGCATGATAAAGAAGATTCAAAGAGAGTGAGATGCCAGCTCCTTTCATTCAGTCAGTAGCTTCAATCATTTCTGGACGTTTTTCAATGGCAAAAATCAATGAATATTGTAAATGCACAAACAGTAATTTCTCCGCATTGCAAGGTGCAATTCTGAAATTTTTTGCTTTTTCCTGCTCCTCTTAGCATGAAAAAGAAGATTCAAAGAGAATGAGATGCCCGCTCCTTTCATTCAGTCAGTAGCTTCAATCATTTCTGGTATATGAATAACATGATGTTTTTCAATGGCAAAAATCAATGAATATTGTAAATGCACAAACAGTAATTTCTCCGCATTGCAAGGTGCAATTCTGAATTTTTTTGCTTTTTCCTGCTCCTCTTAGCATGATAAAGAAGATTCAAAGAGAGTGAGATGCCAGCTCCTTTCATTCAGTCAGTAGCTTCAATCATTTCTGGACGTTTTTCAATGGCAAAAATCAATGAATATTGTAAATGCACAAACAGTAATTTCTCCGCATTGCAAGGTGCAATTCTGAAATTTTTTGCTTTTTCCTGCTCCTCTTAGCATGATAAAGAAGATTCAAAGAGAGTGAGATGCCAGCTCCTTTCATTCAGTCAGTAGCTTCAAACATTTCTGGTATATGAATAACATGATGTTTTTCAATGGCAAAAATCAATGAATATTGTAAATGCACAAACAGTAATTTCTCCGCATTGCAAGGTGCAATTCTGAAATTTTTTGCTTTTTCCTGCTCCTCTTAGCATGATAAAGAAGATTCAAAGAGAGTGAGATGCCAGCTCCTTTCATTTAGTCAGTAGCTTCAATCTTTTCTGGACGTTTTTCAATGGCAAAAATCAATGAATATTGTAAATGCACAAACAGTAATTTCTCCGCATTGCAAGGTGCAATTCTGAAATTTTTTGCTTTTTCCTGCTCCTCTTAGCATGATAAAGAAGATTCAAAGAGAGTGAGATGCCAGCTCCTTTCATTCAGTCAGTAGCTTCAATCATTTCTGGTATATGAATAACATGATGTTTTTCAATGGCAAAAATCAATGAATATTGTAAATGCACAAACAGTAATTTCTCCGCATTGCAAGGTGCAATTCTGAAATTTTTTGCTTTTTCCTGCTCCTCTTAGCATGGTAAAGAAGATTCAAAGAGAGTGAGATGCCAGCTCCTTTCATTCAGTCAGTAGCTTCAATCATTTCTGGACGTTTTTCAATGGCAAAAATCAATGAATATTGTAAATGCACAAACAGTAATTTCTCCGCATTGCAAGGTGCAATTCTGAAATTTTTTGCTTTTTCCTGCTCCTCTTAGCATGATAAAGAAGATTCAAAGAGAGTGAGATGCCAGCTCCTTTCATTCAGTCAGTAGCTTCAATCATTTCTGGGTATGAATAACATGATGTTTTTCAATGGCAAAAATCAATGAATATTGTAAATGCACAAACAGTAATTTCTCCACATTGCAAGGTGCAATTCTGAAATTTTTTGCTTTTTCCTGCTCCTCTTAGCATGATAAAGAAGATTCAAAGAGAGTGAGATGCCAGCTCCTTTCATTCAGTCAGTAGCTTCAATCATTTCTGGACGTTTTTCAATGGCAAAAATCAATGAATATTGTAAATGCACAAACAGTAATTTCTCCGCATTGCAAGGTGCAATTCTGAAATTTTTTGCTTTTTCCTGCTCCTCTTAGCATGATAAAGAAGATTCAAAGAGAGTGAGATGCCAGCTCCTTTCATTCAGTCAGTAGCTTCAATCATTTCTGGACGTTTTTCAATGGCAAAAATCAATGAATATTGAAAATGCACAAACAGTAATTTCTCCGCATTGCAAGGTGCAATTCTGAATTTTTTTGCTTTTTCCTGCTCCTCTTAGCATGATAAAGAAGATTCAAAGAGAGTGAGATGCCAGCTCCTTTCATTCAGTCAGTAACTTCAAACATTTCTGGTATAAACATTTCTGGACGTTTTTCAATGGCAAAAATCAATGAATATTGTAAATGCACAAACAGTAATATCTCCACATTGCAAGGTGCAATTCTGAAATGTTTTGCTTTTTCCTGCTAATCCTAGCATGATAAAGAATATTCAAATAGAGTGAGATGCCAGCTCCTTTCATTCAGTCAGTAGCTTCAAACATTTCTGGACGTTTTTCAATGGCAAAAATCAATGAATATTGTAAATGCACAAACAGTAATATCTCCACATTGCAAGGTGCAATTCTGAAATTTTTTGCTTTTTCCTGCTAATCCTAGCATGATAAAGAAGATTCAAAGAGAGTGAGATGCCAGCTCCTTTCATTCAGTCAGTAGCTTCAAACATTTCTGGACGTTTTTCAATGGCAAAAATCAATGAATATTGTAAATGCACAAACAGTAATATCTCCACATTGCAAGGTGCAATTCTGAAATTTTTTGCTTTTTCCTGCTACTCCTAGCATGATAAAGAAGATACAAAGAGAGTGAGATGCCAGCTCCTTTCATTCAGTCAGTAGCTTCAATCATTTCTGGTATATGAATAACATGATGTTTTTCAATGGCAAAAATCAATGAATATTGTAAATGCACAAACAGTAATTTCTCCGCATTGCAAGGTGCAATTCTGAATTTTTTTGCTTTTTCCTGCTCCTCTTAGCATGATAAAGAAGATTCAAAGAGAGTGAGATGCCAGCTCCTTTCATTCAGTCAGTAGCTTCAATCATTTCTGGACGTTTTTCAATGGCAAAAATCAATGAATATTGTAAATGCACAAACAGTAATTTCTCCGCATTGCAAGGTGCAATTCTGAAATTTTTTGCTTTTTCCTGCTCCTCTTAGCATGATAAAGAAGATTCAAAGAGAGTGAGATGCCAGCTCCTTTCATTCAGTCAGTAGCTTCAAACATTTCTGGTATATGAATAACATGATGTTTTTCAATGGCAAAAATCAATGAATATTGTAAATGCACAAACAGTAATTTCTCCGCATTGCAAGGTGCAATTCTGAAATTTTTTGCTTTTTCCTGCTCCTCTTAGCATGATAAAGAAGATTCAAAGAGAGTGAGATGCCAGCTCCTTTCATTCAGTCAGTAGCTTCAATCTTTTCTGGACGTTTTTCAATGGCAAAAATCAATGAATATTGTATATGCACAAACAGTAATTTCTCCGCATTGCAAGGTGGAATTCTGAAATTTTTTGCTTTTTCCTGCTCCTCTTAGCATGATAAAGAAGATTCAAAGATAGTGAGTTGCCAGCTTCTTTCATTCAGTCAGTAGCTTCAAACATTTCTGGTAAATGAATAACATGATGTTTTTCAATGGCAAAAATCAATGAATATTGTAAATGCACAAAGAGTAATTTCTCCGCATTGCAAGGTGCAATTCTGAAATTTTTTGCTTTTTCCTGCTCCTCTTAGCATGATAAAGAAGACTCAAAGAGAGTTACATGCCAGCTCCTTTCATTCAGTCAGTAGCTTCAATCATTTCTGGACGTTTTTCAATGGCAAAAATCAATGAATATTGTAAATGCACAAACAGTAATTTCTCCGCATTGCAAGGTGCAATTCTGAAATTTTTTGCTTTTTCCTGCTCCTCTTAGCATGATAAAGAAGATTCAAAGAGAGTGAGATGCCAGCTCCTTTCATTCAGTCAGTAGCTTCAATCATTTCTGGACGTTTTTCAATGGCAAAAATCAATGAATATTGTAAATGCACAAACAGTAATTTCTCCGCATTGCAAGGTGCAATTCTGAAATTTTTTGCTTTTTCCTGCTCCTCTTAGCATGATAAAGAAGATTCAAAGAGAGTGAGATGCCAGCTCCTTTCATTCAGTCAGTAGCTTCAATCATTTCTGGTATATGAATAACATGATGTTTTTCAATGGCAAAAATCAATGAATATTGTAACTGCACAAACAGTAATTTCTCCGCATTGCAAGGTGCAATTCTGAAATTTTTTGCTTTTTCCTGCTCCTCTTAGCATGGTAAAGAAGATTCAAAGAGAGTGAGATGCCAGCTCCTTTCATTCAGTCAGTAGCTTCAATCATTTCTGGACGTTTTTCAATGGCAAAAATCAATGAATATTGTAAATGCACAAACAGTAATTTCTCCGCATTGCAAGGTGCAATTCTGAAATTTTTTGCTTTTTCCTGCTCCTCTTAGCATGATAAAGAAGATTCAAAGAGATTGAGATGCCAGCTCTTTTCATTCAGTCAGTAGCTTCAATCATTTCTGGACGTTTTTCAATGGCAATAATCAATGAATATTGTAAATGCACAAACAGTAATTTCTCCGCATTGCAAGGTGCAATTCTGAAATTTTTTGCTTTTTCCTGCTCCTCTTAGCATGATAAAGAAGATTCAAAGAGAGTGAGATGCCAGCTCCTTTCATTCAGTCAGTAGCTTCAATCATTTCTGGACGTTTTTCAATGGCAAAAATCAATGAATATTGTAAATGCACAAACAGTAATTTCTCCGCATTGCAAGGTGCAATTCTGAAATGTTTTGCTTTTTCCTGCTCCTCTTAGCATGATAAAGAAGATTCAAAGAGAGTGAGATGCCAGCTCCTTTCATTCAGTCAGTAGCTTCAATCATTTCTGGGTATGAATAACATGATGTTTTTCAATGGCAAAAATCAATGAATATTGTAAATGCACAAACAGTAATTTCTCCACATTGCAAGGTGCAATTCTGAAATTTTTTGCTTTTTCCTGCTCCTCTTAGCATGATAAAGAAGATTCAAAGAGAGTGAGATGCCAGCTCCTTTCATTCAGTCAGTAGCTTCAATCATTTCTGGACGTTTTTCAATGGCAAAAATCAATGAATATTGTAAATGCACAAACAGTAATTTCTCCGCATTGCAAGGTGCAATTCTGAAATTTTTTGCTTTTTCCTGCTCCTCTTAGCATGATAAAGAAGATTCAAAGAGAGTGAGATGCCAGCTCCTTTCATTCAGTCAGTAGCTTCAATCATTTCTGGACATTTTTCAATGGCAAAAATCAATGAATATTGTAAATGCACAAACAGTAATTTCTCCGCATTGCAAGGTGCAATTCTGAATTTTTTTGCTTTTTCCTGCTCCTCTTAGCATGATAAAGAAGATTCAAAGAGAGTGAGATGCCAGCTCCTTTCATTCAGTCAGTAGCTTCAAACATTTCTGGTATAAACATTTCTGGACGTTTTTCAATGGCAAAAATCAATGAATATTGTAAATGCACAAACAGTAATATCTCCACATTGCAAGGTGCAATTCTGAAATTTTTTGCTTTTTCCTGCTAATCCTAGCATGATAAAGAATATTCAAATAGAGTGAGATGCCAGCTCCTTTCATTCAGTCAGTAGCTTCAAACATTTCTGGACGTTTTTCAATGGCAAAAATCAATGAATATTGTATATGCACAAACAGTAATTTCTCCGCATTGTAAGGTGGAATTCTGAAATTTTTTGCTTTTTCCTGCTCCTCTTAGCATGATAAAGAAGATTCAAAGATAGTGAGATGCCAGCTTCTTTCATTCAGTCAGTAGCTTCAAACATTTCTGGTAAATGAATATCATGATGTTTTTCAATGGCAAAAATCAATGAATATTGTAAATGCACAAAGAGTAATTTCTCCGCATTGCAAGGTGCAATTCTGAAATTTTTTGCTTTTTCCTGCTCCTCTTAGCATGATAAAGAAGACTCAAAGAGAGTTACATGCCAGCTCCTTTCATTCAGTCAGTAGCTTCAATCATTTCTGGACGTTTTTCAATGGCAAAAATCAATGAATATTGTAAATGCACAAACAGTAATTTCTCCGCATTGCAAGGTGCAATTCTGAAATTTTTTGCTTTTTCCTGCTCCTCTTAGCATGATAAAGAAGATTCAAAGAGAGTGAGATGCCAGCTCCTTTCATTCAGTCAGTAGCTTCAATCATTTCTGGACGTTTTTCAATGGCAAAAATCAATGAATATTGTAAATGCACAAACAGTAATTTCTCCGCATTGCAAGGTGCAATTCTGAAATTTTTTGCTTTTTCCTGCTCCTCTTAGCATGATAAAGAAGATTCAAAGAGAGTGAGATGCCAGCTCCTTTCATTCAGTCAGTAGCTTCAATCATTTCTGGTATATGAATAACATGATGTTTTTCAATGGCAAAAATCAATGAATATTGTAACTGCACAAACAGTAATTTCTCCGCATTGCAAGGTGCAATTCTGAAATTTTTTGCTTTTTCCTGCTCCTCTTAGCATGGTAAAGAAGATTCAAAGAGAGTGAGATGCCAGCTCCTTTCATTCAGTCAGTAGCTTCAATCATTTCTGGACGTTTTTCAATGGCAAAAATCAATGAATATTGTAAATGCACAATCAGTAATTTCTCCGCATTGCAAGGTGCAATTCTGAATTTTTTTGCTTTTTCCTGCTCCTCTTAGCATGATAAAGAAGATTCAAAGAGAGTGAGATGCCAGCTCCTTTCATTCAGTCAGTAGCTTCAATCACTTCTGGACGTTTTTCAATGGCAAAAATCAATGAATATTGTAAATGCACAAACAGTAATTTCTCCGCATTGCAAGGTGCAATTCTGAAATTTTTTGCTTTTTCCTGCTCCTCTTAGCATGATAAAGAAGATTCAAAGAGAGTGAGATGCCAGCTCCTTTCATTCAGTCAGTAGCTTCAATCATTTCTGGTATATGAATAACATGATGTTTTTCAATGGCAAAAATCAATGAATATTGTAAATGCACAAACAGTAATTTCTCCGCATTGCAAGGTGCAATTCTGAAATTTTTTGCTTTTTCCTGCTCCTCTTAGCATGGTAAAGAAGATTCAAAGAGAGTGAGATGCCAGCTCCTTTCATTCAGTCAGTAGCTTCAATCATTTCTGGACGTTTTTCAATGGCAAAAATCAATGAATATTGTAAATGCACAAACAGTAATTTCTCCGCATTGCAAGGTGCAATTCTGAAATTTTTTGCTTTTTCCTGCTCCTCTTAGCATGATAAAGAAGATTCAAAGAGAGTGAGATGCCAGCTCCTTTCATTCAGTCAGTAGCTTCAATCATTTCTGGATGTTTTTCAATGGCAAAAATCAATGAATATTGTAAATGCACAAACAGTAATTTCTCCGCATTGCAAGGTGCAATTCTGAAATGTTTTGCTTTTTCCTGCTCCTCTTAGCATGATAAAGAAGATTCAAAGAGAGTGAGATGCCAGCTCCTTTCATTCAGTCAGTAGCTTCAATCATTTCTGGGTATGAATAACATGATGTTTTTCAATGGCAAAAATCAATGAATATTGTAAATGCACAAACAGTAATTTCTCCACATTGCAAGGTGCAATTCTGAAATTTTTTGCTTTTTCCTGCTCCTCTTAGCATGATAAAGAAGATTCAAAGAGAGTGAGATGCCAGCTCCTTTCATTCAGTCAGTAGCTTCAATCATTTCTGGACGTTTTTCAATGGCAAAAATCAATGAATATTGTAAATGCACAAACAGTAATTTCTCCGCATTGCAAGGTGCAATTCTGAAATTTTTTGCTTTTTCCTGCTCCTCTTAGCATGATAAAGAAGATTCAAAGAGAGTGAGATGCCAGCTCCTTTCATACAGTCAGTAGCTTCAATCATTTCTGGACATTTTTCAATGGCAAAAATCAATGAATATTGTAAATGCACAAACAGTAATTTCTCCGCATTGCAAGGTGCAATTCTGAATTTTTTTGCTTTTTCTTGCTCCTCTTAGCATGATAAAGAAGATTCAAAGAGAGTGAGATGCCAGCTCCTTTCATTCAGTCAGTAGCTTCAAACATTTCTGGTATAAACATTTCTGGACGTTTTTCAATGGCAAAAATCAATGAATATTGTAAATGCACAAACAGTAATATCTCCACATTGCAAGGTGCAATTCTGAAATTTTTTGCTTTTTCCTGCTAATCCTAGCATGATAAAGAAGATTCAAAGAGAGTGAGATGCCAGCTCCTTTCATTCAGTCAGTAGCTTCAATCATTTCTGGTATATGAATAACATGATGTTTTTCAATGGCAAAAATCAATGAATATTGTAAATGCACAAACAGTAATTTCTCCGCATTGCAAGGTGCAATTCTGAAATTTTTTGCTTTTTCCTGCTCCTCTTAGCATGGTAAAGAAGATTCAAAGAGAGTGAGATGCCAGCTCCTTTCATTCAGTCAGTAGCTTCAATCATTTCTGGACGTTTTTCAATGGCAAAAATCAATGAATATTGTAAATGCACAAACAGTAATTTCTCCGCATTGCAAGGTGCAATTCTGAAATGTTTTGCTTTTTCCTGCTCCTCTTAGCATGATAAAGAAGATTCAAAGAGAGTGAGATGCCAGCTCCTTTCATTCAGTCAGTAGCTTCAATCATTTCTGGACGTTTTTCAATGGCAAAAATCAATGAATATTGTAAATGCACAAACAGTAATTTCTCCGCATTGCAAGGTGCAATTCTGAAATGTTTTGCTTTTTCCTGCTCCTCTTAGCATGATAAAGAAGATTCAAAGAGAGTGAGATGCCAGCTCCTTTCATTCAGTCAGTAGCTTCAATCATTTCTGGGTATGAATAACATGATGTTTTTTAATGGCAAAAATCAATGAATATTGTAAATGCACAAACAGTAATTTCTCCACATTGCAAGGTGCAATTCTGAAATTTTTTGCTTTTTCCTGCTCCTCTTAGCATGATAAAGAAGATTCAAAGAGAGTGAGATGCCAGCTCCTTTCATTCAGTCAGTAGCTTCAATCATTTCTGGACGTTTTTCAATGGCAAAAATCAATGAATATTGTAAATGCACAAACAGTAATTTCTCCGCATTGCAATGTGCAATTCTGAAATTTTTTGCTTTTTCCTGCTCCTCTTAGCATGATAAAGAAGATTCAAAGTGAGTGAGATGCCAGCTCCTTTCATTCAGTCAGTAGCTTCAATCATTTCTGGACATTTTTCAATGGCAAAAATCAATGAATATTGTAAATGCACAAACAGTAATTTCTCCGCATTGCAAGGTGCAATTCTGAATTTTTTTGCTTTTTCCTGCTCCTCTTAGCATGATAAAGAAGATTCAAAGAGAGTGAGATGCCAGCTCCTTTCATTCAGTCAGTAGCTTCAAACATTTCTGGTATAAACATTTCTGGACGTTTTTCAATGGCAAAAATCAATGAATATTGTAAATGCACAAACAGTAATATCTCCACATTGCAAGGTGCAATTCTGAAATTTTTTGCTTTTTCCTGCTAATCCTAGCATGATAAAGAATATTCAAATAGAGTGAGATGCCAGCTCCTTTCATTCAGTCAGTAGCTTCAAACATTTCTGGACGTTTTTCAATGGCAAAAATCAATGAATATTGTAAATGCACAAACAGTAATATCTCCACATTGCAAGGTGCAATTCTGAAATTTTTTGCTTTTTCCTGCTAATCCTAGCATGATAAAGAAGATTCAAAGAGAGTGAGATGCCAGGTCCTTTCATTCAGTCAGTAGCCTCAAACATTTCTGGTATATGAATAACATGATGTTTTTCAATGGCAAAAATCAATGAATATTGTAAATGCACAAACAGTAATATCTCCACATTGCAAGGTGCAATTCTGAAATTTTTTGCTTTTTCCTGCTAATCCTAGCATGATAAAGAAGATTCAAAGAGAGTGAGATGCCAGCTCCTTTCATTCAGTCAGTAGCTTCAAACATTTCTGGACGTTTTTCAATGGCAAAAATCAATGAATATTGTAAATGCACAAACAGTAATATCTCCACATTGCAAGGTGCAATTCTGAAATTTTTTGCTTTTTCCTGCTACTCCTAGCATGGTAAAGAAGATTCAAAGAGAGTGAGATGCCAGATCCTTTCATTCAGTCAGTAGCTTCAAACATTTCTGGACGTTTTTCAATGGCAAAAATCAATGAATATTGTAAATGCACAAACAGTAATATCTCCACATTGCAAGGTGCAATTCTGAAATTTTTTGCTTTTTCCTGCTAATCCTAGCATGATAAAGAAGATTCAAATAGAGTGAGATGCCAGCTCCTTTCATTCAGTCAGTAGCTTCAAACATTTCTGGACGTTTTTCAATGGCAAAAATCAATGAATATTGTAAATGCACAAACAGTAATATCTAAACATTGCAAGGTGCAATTCTGAAATTTTTTGCTTTTTCCTGCTAATCCTAGCATGATAAAGAAGATTCAAAGATAGTGAGATGCCAGATCCTTTCATTCAGTCAGTAGCTTCAAACATTTCTGGTATATGAATAACATGATGTTTTTCAATGGCAAAAATCAATGAATATTGTAAATGCACAAACAGTAATATCTCCACATTGCAAGGTGCAATTCTGAAATTTTTTGCTTTTTCCTGCTAATCCTAGCATGATAAAGAACATTCAAAGTGAGTGAGATGCCAGCTCCCTTCATTCAGTCAGTAGCTTCAAACATTTCTGGACGTTTTTCAATGGCAAAAATCAATGAATACTGTAAATGCACAAACAGTAAGATCTCCACATTGCAAGGTGCAATTCTGAAACCTTGCAATGCGGAGAAATTACTGTTTGTGCATTTACAATATTCATTGATTTTTGCCATTGAAAAACGTCCAGAAATGATTGAAGCTACTGACTGAATGAAAGGAGCTGGCATCTCACTCTCTTTGAATCTTCTTTATCATGCTAAGAGGAGCAGGAAAAAGCAAAAAATTTCAGAATTGCACCTTGCAATGCGGAGAAATTACTGTTTGTGCATTTACAATATTCATTGATTTTTGCCATTGAAAAACATCATGTTATTCATATACCAGAAATGTTTGAAGCTACTGACTGAATGAAAGGAGCTGGCATCTCACTCTCTTTGAATCTTCTTTATCATGCTAAGAGGAGCAGGAAAAAGCAAAAAATTTCAGAATTGCACCTTGCAATGCGGAGAAATTACTGTTTGTGCATTTACAATATTCATTGATTTTTGCCATTGAAAAACGTCCAGAAATGATTGAAGCTACTGACTGAATGAAAGGAGCTGGCATCTCACTCTCTTTGAATCTTCTTTATCATGCTAAGAGGAGCAGGAAAAAGCAAAAAATTTCAGAATTGCACCTTGCAATGCGGAGAAATTACTGTTTGTGCATTTACAATATTCATTGATTTTTGCCATTGAAAAACGTCCAGAAATGATTGAAGCTACTGACTGAATGAAAGGAGCTGGCATCTCACTCTCTTTGAATCTTCTTTATCATGCTAAGAGGAGCAGGAAAAAGCAAAAAAATTCAGAATTGCACCTTGCAATGCGGAGAAATTACTGTTTGTGCATTTACAATATTCATTGATTTTTGCCATTGAAAAACATCATGTTATTCATATACCAGAAATGATTGAAGCTACTGACTGAATGAAAGGAGCTGGCATCTCACTCTCTTTGAATCTTCTTTTTCATGCTAAGAGGAGCAGGAAAAAGCAAAAAATTTCAGAATTGCATCTTGCAATGCGGAGAAATTACTGTTTGTGCATTTACAATATTCATTGATTTTTGCCATTGAAAAACATCCAGAAATGATTGAAGCCACTGACTGAATGAAAGGAGCTGGCATCTCACTCTCTTTGAATCTTCTTTATCATGCTAAGAGGAGCAGGAAAAAGCAAAAAATTTCAGAATTGCACCTTGCAATGCGGAGAAATTACTGCTTGTGCATTTACAATATTCATTGATTTTTGCCATTGAAAAACGTCCAGAAATGATTGAAGCTACTGACTGAATGAAAGGAGCTGGCATCTCACTCTCTTTGAATCTTCTTTATCATGCTAAGAGGAGCAGGAAAAAGCAAAAAATTTCAGAATTGCATCTTGCAATGCGGAGAAATTACTGTTTGTGCATTTACAATATTTATTGATTTTTGCCATTGAAACACGTCCAGAAATGTTTGAAGCTACTGACTGAATGAAAGGAGCTGGCATCTCACTCTCTTTGAATCTTCTTTATCATGATAGGATTAGCAGGAAAAAGCAAAAAATTTCAGAATTGCACCTTGCAATGTGGAGATATTACTGTTTGTGCATTTACAATATTCATGGATTTTTGCCATTGAAAAACGTCCAGAAATGTTTGAAGCTACTGACTGAATGCAAGGAGCTGGCATCTCACTCTCTTTGAATCTTCTTTATCATGCTAGGGTAAGCAGGAAAAAGCAAAAAATTTCAGAATTGCACCTTGCAATGTGGAGATATTACTGTTTGTGCATTTGCAATATTCATTGATTTTTGCCATTGAAAAACGTCCAGAAATGTTTATACCAGAAATGTTTGAAGCTACTGACTGAATGAAAGGAGCTGGCATCTCACTCTCTTTGAATCTTATTTATCATGCTAAGAGGAGCAGGAAAAAGCAAAAAATTTCAGAATTGCACCTTGCAATGCGGAGAAATTACTGTTTGTGCATTTACAATATTCATTGATTTTTGCCATTGAAAAACATCATGTTATTCATATACCAGAAATGATTGAAGCTACTGACTGAATGAAAGGAGCTGGCATCTCACTCTCTTTGAATCTTCTTTATCATGCTAGGATTAGCAGGAAAAAGCAAAAAATTTCAGAATTGCACCTTGAAATGTGGAGATATTACTGTTTGTGCATTTACAATATTCATTGATTTTTGCCATTGAAAAACGTCCAGAAATGTTTGAAGCTACTGACTGAATGAAAGGAGCTGGCATCTCACTCTCTTTGAATCTTCTTTATCATGCTAGGATTAGCAGGAAAAAGCAAAAAATTTCAGAATTGCACCTTGCAATGTGGAGATATTACTGTTTGTGCATTTACAATATTCATTGATTTTTGCCATTGAAAAACGTCCAGAAATGTTTGAAGCTACTGACTGAATGAAAGGAGCTGGCATCTCACTCTCTTTGAATCTTCTTTATCATGCTAGGAGTAGCAGGAAAAAGCAAAAAATTTCAGAATTGCACCTTGCAATGTGGAGATATTACAGTTTGTGCATTTACAATATTCATTGATTTTTTCCATTGAAAAACGTCCAGAAATGTTTGAAGCTACTGACTGAATGAAAGGAGCTGGCATCTCACTCTCTTTGAATCTTCTTTATCATGCTAGGATTAGCAGGAAAAAGCAAAAAATTTCAGAATTGCACCTTGCAATGTGGAGATATTACTGTTTGTGCATTTACAATATTCATTGATTTTTGCCATTGAAAAACATCATGTTATTCATATACCAGAAATGTTTGAAGCTACTGACTGAATGAAAGGAGCTGGCATCTCACTCTCTTTGAATCTTCTTTATAATGCTAGGATTAGCAGGAAAAAGCAAAAAATTTCAGAATTGCACCTTGCAATGTGGAGATATTACTGTTTGTGCATTTACAATATTCATTGATTTTTGCCATTGAAAAACGTCCAGAAATGTTTGAAGCTACTGACTGAATGAAAGGAGCTGGCATCTCACTCTATTTGAATCTTCTTTATCATGCTAGGATTAGCAGGAAAAAGCAAAAAATTTCAGAATTGCACCTTGCAATGTGGAGATATTACTGTTTGTGCATTTACAATATTCATTGATTTTTGCCATTGAAAAACGTCCAGAAATGTTTATACCAGAAATGTTTGAAGCTACTGACTGAATGAAAGGAGCTGGCATCTCACTCTCTTTGAAACTTCTTTATTATGCTAAGAGGAGCAGGAAAAAGCAAAAAAATTCAGAATTGCACCTTGCAATGCGGAGAAATTACTGTTTGTGCATTTACAATATTCATTGATTTTTGCCATTGAAACACGTCCAGAAATGTTTGAAGCTACTGACTGAATGAAAGGAGCTGGCATCTCACTCTCTTTGAATCTTCTTTATCATGAAAGGATTAGCAGGAAAAAGCAAAAAATTTCAGAATTGCACCTTGCAATGTGGAGATATTACTGTTTGTGCATTTACAATATTCATTGATTTTTGCCATTGAAAAACGTCCAGAAATGTTTATACCAGAAATGTTTGAAGCTACTGACTGAATGAAAGGAGCTGGCATCTCACTCTCTTTGAATCTTCTTTATCATGCTAAGAGGAGCAGGAAAAAGCAAAAAAATTCAGAATTGCACCTTGCAATGCGGAGAAATTACTGTTTGTGCATTTACAATATTCATTGATTTTTGCCATTGAAAAACATCATGTTATTCATATACCAGAAATGATTGAAGCTACTGACTGAATGAAAGGAGCTGGCATCTCACTCTCTTTGAATCTTCTTTATCATGCTAGGATTAGCAGGAAAAAGCAAAAAATTTCAGAATTACACCTTGCAATGTGGAGATATTACTGTTTGTGCATTTACAATATTCATTGATTTTTGTCATTGAAAAACGTCCAGAAATGTTTGAAGCTACTGACTGAATGAAAGGAGCTGGCATCTCACTCTCTTTGAATCTTCTTTATCATGCTAGGATTAGCAGGAAAAAGCAAAAAATTTCAGAATTGCACCTTGCAATGTGGAGATATTACTGTTTGTGCATTTACAATATTCATTGATTTTTGCCATTGAAAAACGTCCAGAAATGTTTGAAGCTACTGACTGAATGAAAGGAGCTGGCATATCACTCTCTTTGAATCTTCTTTATCATGCTAGGAGTAGCAGGAAAAAGCAAAAAATTTCAGAATTGCACCTTGCAATGTGGAGATATTACTGTTTGTGCATTTACAATATTCATTGATTTTTTCCATTGAAAAACGTCCAGAAATATTTGAAGCTACTGACTGAATGAAAGGAGCTGGCATCTCACTCTCTTTGAATCTTCTTTATCATGCTAGGATTAGCAGGAAAAAGCAAAAAATTTCAGAATTGCACCTTGCAATGTGGAGATATTACTGTTTGTGCATTTACAATATTCATTGATTTTTGCCATTGAAAAACATCATGTTATTCATATACCAGAAATGTTTGAAGCTACTGACTGAATGAAAGGAGCTGGCATTTCACTCTCTTTGAATCTTCTTTATCATGCTAGGATTAGCAGGAAAAAGCAAAAAATTTCAGAATTGCACCTTGCAATGTGGAGATATTACTGTTTGTGCATTTACAATATTCATTGATTTTTGCCATTGAAAAACGTCCAGAAATGTTTGAAGCTACTGACTGAATGAAAGGAGCTGGCATCTCACTCTATTTGAATCTTCTTTATCATGCTAGGATTAGCAGGAAAAAGCAAAAAATTTCAGAATTGCATCTTGCAATGTGGAGATATTACTGTTTGTGCATTTACAATATTCATTGATTTTTGCCATTGAAAAACGTCCAGAAATGTTTATACCAGAAATGTTTGAAGCTACTGACTGAATGAAAGGAGCTGGCATCTCACTCTCTTTGAATCTTCTTTATCATGCTAAGAGGAGCAGGAAAAAGCAAAAAAATTCAGAATTGCACCTTGCAATGCGGAGAAATTACTGTTTGTGCATTTACAATATTCATTGATTTTTGCCATTGAAAAACGTCCAGAAATGATTGAAACTACTGACTGAATGAAAGGAGCTGGCATCTCACTCTCTTTGAATCTTCTTTATCATGCTAAGAGGAGCAGGAAAAAGCAAAAAATTTCAGAATTGCACCTTGCAATGCGGAGAAATTACTGTTTGTGCATTTACAATATTCATTGATTTTTGCCATTGAAAAACATCATGTTATTCATACCCAGAAATGATTGAAGCTACTGACTGAATGAAAGGAGCTGGCATCTCACTCTCTTTGAACCTTCTTTATCATGCTAAGAGGAGCAGGAAAAAGCAAAAAATTTCAGAATTGCACCTTGCAATGCGGAGAAATTACTGTTTGTGCATTTACAATATTCATTGATTTTTGCCATTGAAAAACGTCCAGAAATGATTGAAGCTACTGACTGAATGAAAGGAGCTGGCATCTCACTCTCTTTGAATCTTCTTTATCATGCTAAGAGGAGCAGGAAAAAGCAAAAAATTTCAGAATTGCACCTTGCAATGCGGAGAAATTACTGTTTGTGCATTTACAATATTCATTGATTTTTGCCATTGAAAAACGTCCAGAAATGATTGAAGCTACTGACTGAATGAAAGGAGTTGGCATCTCACTCTCTTTGAATCTTCTTTACCATGCTAAGAGGAGCAGGAAAAAGCAAAAAATTTCAGAATTGCACCTTGCAATGCAGAGAAATTACTGTTTGTGCATTTACAATATTCATTGATTTTTGACATTGAAAAACATCATGTTATTCATATACCAGAAATAATTGAAGCTACTGACTGAATGAAAGGAGCTGGCATCTCACTCTCTTTGAATCTTCTTTATCATGCTAAGAGGAGCAGGAAAAAGCAAAAAATTTCAGAATTGCACCTTGCAATGCGGAGAAATTACTGTTTGTGCATTTACAATATTCATTGATTTTTGCCATTGAAAAACGTCCAGAAATGATTGAAGCTACTGACTGAATGAAAGGAGCTGGCATCTCACTCTCTTTGAATCTTCTTTATGATGCTAAGAGGAGCAGGAAAAAGCAAAAAATTTCAGAATTGCACCTTGCAATGCGGAGAAATTACTGTTTGTGCATTTACAATATTCATTGATTTTTGCCATTGAAAAACGTCCAGAAATGATTGAAGCTACTGACTGAATGAAAGGAGCTGGCATCTCACTCTCTTTGAATCTTCTTTATCATGCTAAGAGGAGCAGGAAAAAGCAAAAAATTTCAGAATTGCACCTTGCAATGCGGAGAAATTACTGTTTGTGCATTTACAATATTCATTGATTTTTGCCATTGAAAAACATCATGTTATTCATATACCAGAAATGATTGAAGCTACTGACTGAATGAAAGGAGCTGGCATCTCACTCTCTTTGAATCTTCTTTATCATGCTAAGAGGAGCAGGAAAAAACAAAAAATTTCAGAATTGCACCTTGCAATGCGGAGAAATTACTGTTTGTGCATTTACAATATTCATTGATTTTTGCCATTGAAAAACGTCCAGAAATGATTGAAGCTACTGACTGAATGAAAGGAGCTGGCATCTCACTCTTTTTGAATCTTCTTTATCATGCTAAGAGGAGCAGGAAAAAGCAAAAAATTTCAGAATTGCACCTTGCAATGCGGAGAAATTACTGTTTGTGCATTTACAATATTCATTGATTTTTGTCATTGAAAAACGTCCAGAAATGATTGAAGCTACTGACTGAATGAAAGGAGCTGGCATCTCACTCTCTTTGAATCTTCTTTATCATGGTAAGAGGAGCAGGAAAAAGCAAAAAATTTCAGAATTGCAACTTGCAATGCGGAGAAATTACTGTTTGTGCATTTACAATATTCATTGATTTTTGCCATTGAAAAACGTCCAGAAATGATTGAAGCTACTGACTGAATGAAAGGAGCTGGCATCTCACTCTCTTTGAATCTTCTTTATCATGCTAAGAGGAGCAGGAAAAAGCAAAAAATTTCAGAATTGCAACTTGCAATGCGGAGAAATTACTGTTTGTGCATTTACAATATTCATTGATTTTTGCCATTGAAAAACATCATGTTATTCATATACCAGAAATGTTTGAAGCTACTGACTGAATGAAAGAAGCTGGCATCTCACTATCTTTGAATCTTCTTTATCATGCTAAGAGGAGCAGGAAAAAGCAAAAAATTTCAGAATTGCACCTTACAATGCGGAGAAATTACTGTTTGTGCATTTACAATATTCATTGATTTTTGCCATTGAAAAACGTCCAGAAATGATTGAAGCTACTGACTGAATGAAAGGAGCTGGCATCTCACTCTCTTTGAATCTTCTTTATCATGCTAAGAGGAGCAGGAAAAAGCAAAAAATTTCAGAATTGCACCTTGCAATGCGGAGAAATTACTGTTTGTGCATTTACAATATTCATTGATTTTTGCCATTGAAAAACGTCCAGAAATGTTTGAAGCTACTGACTGAATGAAAGGAGCTGGCATCTTACTCTCTTTGAATCTTCTTTATCATGCTAGGATTAGCAGGAAAAAGCAAAAAATTTCAGAATTGCACCTTGCAATGTGGAGATATTACTGTTTGTGCATTTACAATATTCATTGATTTTTGCCATTGAAAAACGTCCAGAAATGTTTGAAGCTACTGACTGAATGAAAGGAGCAGGCATCTCACTCTCTTTGAATCTTCTTTATCATGCTAGGAGTAGCAGGAAAAAGCAAAAAATTTCAGAATTGCACCTTGCAATGTGGAGATATTACTGTTTGTGCATTTACAATATTCATTGATTTATGCCATTGAAAAACGTCCAGAAATGTTTGAAGCTACTGACTGAATGAAAGGAGCTGGCATCTCACTCTCTTTGAATCTTCTTTATCATGCTAGGATTAGCAGGAAAAAGCAAAAAATTTCAGAATTGCACCTTGCAATGTGGAGATATTACTGTTTGTGCATTTACAATATTCATTGATTTTTGCCATTGAAAAACGTCCAGAAATGTTTGAAGCTACTGACTGAATGAAAGGAGCTGGCATCTCACTCTATTTGAATCTTCTTTATCATGCTAGGATTAGCAGGAAAAAGCAAAAAATTTCAGAATTGCACCTTGCAATGTGGAGATATTACTGTTTGTGCATTTACAATATTCATTGATTTTTGCCATTGAAAAACGTCCAGAAATGTTTATACCAGAAATGTTTGAAGCTACTGACTGAATGAAAGGAGCTGGCATCTCACTCTCTTTGAATCTTCTTTATCATGCTAAGAGGAGCAGGAAAAAGCAAAAAATTTCAGAATTGCACCTTGCAATGCGGAGAAATTACTGTTTGTGCATTTACAATATTCATTGATTTTTGCCATTGAAAAACGTCCAGAAATGATTGAAGCTACTGACTGAATGAAAGGAGCTGGCATCTCACTCTCTTTGAATCTTCTTTATCATGCTAAGAGGAGCAGGAAAAAGCAAAAAATTTCAGAATTGCACCTTGCAATGCGGAGAAATTACTGTTTGTGCATTTACAATATTCATTGATTTTTGCCATTGAAAAACATCATGTTATTCATATACCAGAAATGATTGAAGCTACTGACTGAATGAAAGGAGCTGGCATCTCACTCTCTTTGAATCTTCTTTATCATGCTAAGAGGAGCAGGAAAAAGCAAAAAATTTCAGAATTGCACCTTGCAATGCGGAGAAATTACTGTTTGTGCATTTACAATATTCATTGATTTTTGCCATTGAAAAACGTCCAGAAATGATTGAAGCTACTGACTGAATGAAAGGAGCTGGCATCTCACTCTCTTTGAATCTTCTTTATCATGCTAAGAGGAGCAGGAAAAAGCAAAAAATTTCAGAATTGCACCTTGCAATGCGGAGAAATTACTGTTTGTGCATTTACAATATTCATTGATTTTTGCCATTGAAAAACGTCCAGAAATGATTGAAGCTACTGACTGAATGAAAGGAGCTGGCATCTCACTCTCTTTGAATCTTCTTTATCATGCTAAGAGGAGCAGGAAAAAGCAAAAAATTTCAGAATTGCAACTTGCAATGCGGAGAAATTACTGTTTGTGCATTTACAATATTCATTGATTTTTGCCATTGAAAAACATCATGTTATTCATATACCAGAAATGATTGAAGCTACTGACTGAATGAAAGGAGCTGGCATCTCACTCTCTTTGAATCTTCTTTATCATGCTAAGAGGAGCAGGAAAAAGCAAAAAATTTCAGAATTGCACCTTGCAATGCGGAGAAATTACTGTTTGTGCATTTACAATATTCATTGATTTTTGCCATTGAAAAACGTCCAGAAATGATTGAAGCTACTGACTGAATGAAAGGAGCTGGCATCTCACTCTCTTTGAATCTTCTTTATCATGCTAAGAGGAGCAGGAAAAAGCAAAAAATTTCAGAATTGCACCTTGCAATGCGGAGAAATTACTGTTTGTGCATTTACAATATTCATTGATTTTTGCCATTGAAAAACGTCCAGAAATGATTGAAGCTACTGACTGAATGAAAGGAGCTGGCATCTCACTCTCTTTGAATCTTCTTTATCATGCTAAGAGGAGCAGGAAAAAGCAAAAAATTTCAGAATTGCACCTTGCAATGCGGAGAAATTACTGTTTGTGCATTTACAATATTCATTGATTTTTGCCATTGAAAAACATCATGTTATTCATATCCCAGAAATGTTTGAAGCTACTGACTGAATGAAAGAAGCTGGCAACTCACTCTCTTTGAATCTTCTTTATCATGCTAAGAGGAGCAGGAAAAAGCAAAAAATTTCAGAATTGCACCTTGCAATGCGGAGAAATTACTGTTTGTGCATTTACAATATTCATTGATTTTTGCCATTGAAAAACGTCCAGAAATGATTGAAGCTACTGACTGAATGAAAGGAGCTGTTATCTCACTCTCTTTGAATCTTGTTTATCATGCTAAGAGGAGCAGGAAAAAGCAAAAAATTTCAGAATTGCACCTTGCAATGCGGAGAAATTACTGTTTGTGCATTTACAATATTCATTGATTTTTGCCATTGAAAAACATCATGTTATTCATATACCAGAAATGATTGAAGCTACTGACTGAATGAAAGGAGCTGGCATCTCACACTCTTTGAATCTTCTTTATCATGCTAAGAGGAGCAGGAAAAAGTAAAAAATTTCAGAATTGCACCTTGCAATGCGGAGAAATTACTGTTTGTGCATTTACAATATTCAATGATTTTTGCCATTGAAAAACGTCCAGAAATGATTGAAGCTACTGACTGAACGAAAGGAGCTGGCATCTCACTCTCTTTGAATCTTCTTTATCATGCTAAGAGGAGCAGGAAAAAGCAAAAAATTTCAGAATTGCACCTTGCAATGCGGAGAAATTACTGTTTGTGCATTTACAATATTCATTGATTTTTGCCATTGAAAAACATCATGTTATTCATATACCAGAAATGTTTGAAGCTACTGACTGAATGAAAGGAGCTGGCATCTCACTCTCTTTGAATCTTCTTCATAATGCTAAGAGGAGCAGGAAAAAGCAAAAAATTTCAGAATTGCACCTTGCAATGCGGAGAAATTACTGTTTGTGCATTTACAATATTCATTGATTTTTGCCATTGAAAAACGTCCAGAAATGATTGAAGCTACTGACTGAATGAAAGGAGCTGGCATCTCACTCTCTTTGAATCTTCTTTATCATGCTAAGAGGAGCAGGAAAAAGCAAAAAACTTCAGAATTGCACCTTGCAATGCGGAGAAATTACTGTTTGTGCATTTACAATATTCATTGATTTTTGCCATTGAAAAACATCATGTTATTCATATACCAGAAATGTTTGAAGCTACTGACTGAATGAAAGGAGCTGGCATCTCACTCTCTTTGAATCTTCTTTATCATGCTAAGAGGAGCAGGAAAAAGCAAAAAATTTCAGAATTGCACCTTGCAATGCGGATAAATTACTGTTTGTGCATTTACAATATTCATTGATTTTTGCCATTGAAAAACGTCCAGAAATTATTGAAGCTACTGACTGAATGAAAGGAGCTGGCATCTCACTCTCTTTGAAACTTCTTTATCATGCTAAGAGGAGCAGGAAAAAGCAAAAATTTTCAGAATTGCACCTTGCAATGCGGAGAAATTACTGTTTGTGCATTTACAATATTCATTGATTTTTGCCATTGAAAAACGTCCAGAAATGATTGAAGCTACTGACTGAATGAAAGGAGCTGGCATCTCACTCTCTTTGAATCTTCTTTATCATGCTAAGAGGAGCAGGAAAAAGCAAAAAATTTCAGAATTGCACCTTGCAATGCGGAGAAATTACTGTTTGTGCATTTACAATATTCATTGATTTTTGCCATTGAAAAACATCATGTTATTCATATACCAGAAATGTTTGAAGCTACTGACTGAATGAAAGGAGCTGGCATCTCACTCTCTTTGAATCTTCTTTATCATGCTAAGAGGAGCAGGAAAAAGCAAAAAATTTCAGAATTGCACCTTGCAATGCGGAGAAATTACTGTTTGTGCATTTACAATATTCATTGATTTTTGCCATTGAAAAACATCATGTTATTCACATACCAGAAATGATTGAAGCTACTGACTGAATGAAAGGAGCTGGCATCTCACTCTCTTTGAATCTTCTTTATCATGCTAAGAGGAGCAGGATAAAGCAAAAAATTTCAGACTTGCACCTTGCAATGCGGAGAAATTACTGTTTGTGCATTTACAATATTCATTGATTTTTGCCATTGAAAAACATCATGTTATTCATAGACCAGAAATGTTTGAAGCTACTGACTGAATGAAAGGAGCTGGCATCTCACTCTCTTTGAATCTTCTTTATCATGCTAAGAGGAGCAGGAAAAAGCAAAAAATTTCAGACTTGCACCTTGCAATGCGGAGAAATTACTGTTTGTGCATTTACAATATTCATTGATTTTTGCCATTGAAAAACATCATGTTATTCATATACCAGAAATGTTTGAAGCTACTGACTGAATGAAAGGAGCTGGCATCTCACTCTCTTTGAATCTTCTTTATCATGCTAAGAGGAGCAGGAAAAAGCAAAAAATTTCAGAATTGCACCTTGCAATGCGGAGAAATTACTGTTTGTGCATTTACAATATTCATTGATTTTTGCCATTGAAAAACGTCCAGAAATGATTGAAGGTACTGACTGAATGAAAGGAGCTGGCATCTCACTCTCTTTGAATCTTCTTTATCATGCTAAGAGGAGCAGGAAAAAGCAAAAAATTTCAGAATTGCACCTTGCAATGCGGAGAAATTACTGTTTGTGCATTTACAATATTCATTGATTTTTGCCATTGAAAAACGTCCAGAAATGATTGAAGCTACTGACTGAATGAAAGGAGCTGGCATCTCACTCTCTTTGAATCTTCTTTATCATGCTAAGAGGAGCAGGAAAAAGCAAAAAATTTCAGAATTGCACCTTGCAATGCGGAGAAATTACAGTTTGTGCATTTACAATATTCATTGATTTTTGCCATTGAAAAACGTCCAGAAATGATTGAAGCTACTGACTGAATGAAAGGAGCTGGCATCTCACTCTCTTTGAATCTTCTTTATCATGCTAAGAGGAGCAGGAAAAAGCAAAAAATTTCAGAATTGCACCTTGCAATGCGGAGAAATTACTGTTTGTGCATTTACAATATTCGTTGATTTTTGCCATTGAAAAACGTCCAGAAATGATTGAAGCTACTGACTGAATGAAAGGAGCTGGCATCTCACTCTCTTTGAATCTTCTTTATCATGCTAAGAGGAGCAGGAAAAAGCAAAAAATTTCAGAATTGCACCTTGCAATGCGGAGAAATTACTGTTTGTGCATTTACAATATTCATTGATTTTTGCCATTGAAAAACGTCCAGAAATGATTGAAGCTACTGACTGAATGAAAGGAGCTGGCATCTCACTCTCTTTGAATCTTCTTTATCATGCTAAGAGGAGCAGGAAAAAGCAAAAAATTTCAGAATTGCACCTTGCAATGCGGAGAAATTACTGTTTGTGCATTTACAATATTCATTGATTTTTGCCATTGAAAAACATGTTATTCATATACCAGAAATGTTTGAAGCTCCTGACTGAATGAAAGGAGCTGGCACCTCACTCTCTTTGAATCTTCTTTATCATGCTAAGAGGAGCAGGAAAAAGCAAAAAATTTCAGAATTGCACCTTGCAATGCGGAGAAATTACTGTTTGTGCATTTACAATATTCATTGATTTTTGCCATTGAAAAACGTCCAGAAATGATTGAAGCTACTGACTGAATGAAAGGAGCTGGCATCTCACTCTCTTTGAATCTTCTTTATCATGCTAAGAGGAGCAGGAAAAAGCAAAAAATTTCAGAATTGCACCTTGCAATGCGGAGAAATTACTGTTTGTGCATTTACAATATTCATTGATTTTTGCCATTGAAAAATGTCCAGAAATGATTGAAGCTACTGACTGAATGAAAGGAGCTGGCATCTCACTCTCTTTGAATCTTCTTTATCATGCTAAGAGGAGCAGGAAAAAGCAAAAAATTTCAGAATTGCGCCTTGCAATGCGGAGAAATTACTGTTTGTGCATTTACAAAATTCATTGATTTTTGCCATTGAAAAACATCATGTTATTCATATACCAGAAATGATTGAAGCTACTGACTGAAGGAAAGGAGCTGGCATCTCACTCTCTTTGAATCTTCTTTATCATGCTAAGAGGAGCAGGAAAAAGCAAAAAATTTCAGAATTGCACCTTGCAATGCGGAGAAATTACTGTTTGTGCATTTACAATATTCATTGATTTTTGCCATTGAAAAACGTCCAGAAATGATTGAAGCTACTGACTGAATGAAAGGAGCTGGCATCTCACTCTCTTTGAATCTTCTTTATCATGCTAAGAGGAGCAGGAAAAAGTAAAAAATTTCAGAATTGCACCTTGCAATGCGGAGAAATTACTGTTTGTGCATTTACAATATTCAATGATTTTTGCCATTGAAAAACGTCCAGAAATGATTGAAGCTACTGACTGAATGAAAGGAGCTGGCATCTCACTCTCTTTGAATCTTGTTTATCATGCTAAGAGGAGCAGGAAAAAGCAAAAAATTTCAGAATTGCACCTTGCAATGTGGAGAAATTACTGTTTGTGCATTTACAATATTCATTGATTTTTGCCATTGAAAAACGTCCAGAAATGATTGAAGCTACTGACTGAATGAAAGGAGCTGGCATCTCACTCTCTTTGAATCTTCTTTATCATGCTAAGAGGAGCAGGAAAAAGCAAAAAATTTCAGAATTGCACCTTGCAATGCGGAGAAATTACTGTTTGTGCATTTACAATATTCATTGATTTTTGCTATTGAAAAACATCATGTTATTCATATACCAGAAATGATTGAAGCTACTGACTGAATGAAAGGAGCTGGCATCTCACTCTCTTTGAATCTTCTTTATCATGCTAAGAGGAGCAGGAAAAAGCAAAAAATTTCAGAATTGCACCTTGCAATGCGGAGAAATTACAGTTTGTGCATTTACAATATTCATTGATTTTTGCCATTGAAAAACGTCCAGAAATGATTGAAGCTACTGACTGAATGAAAGGAGCTGGCATCTCACTCTCTTTGAATCTTCTTTATCATGCTAAGAGGAGCAGGAAAAAGCAAAAAATTTCAGAATTGCACCTTGCAATGCGGAGAAATTACTGTTTGTGCATTTACAATATTCATTGATTTTTGCCATTGAAAAATGTCCAGAAATGATTGAAGGTACTGACTGAATGAAAGGAGCTGGCATATCACTCTCTTTGAATCTTCTTTATCATGCTAAGAGGAGCAGGAAAAAGCAAAAAATTTCAGAATTGCACCTTTCAATGCGGAGAAATTACTGTTTGTGCATTTACAATATTCATTGATTTTTGCCATTGAAAAACGTCCAGAAATGATTGAAGCTACTGACTGAATGAAAGGAGCTGGCATCTCACTCTCTTTGAATCTTCTTTATCATGCTAAGAGGAGCAGGAAAAAGCAAAAAATTTCAGAATTGCACCTTGCAATGCGGAGAAATTACTGTTTGTGCATTTACAATATTCATTGATTTTTGCCATTGAAAAATGTCCAGAAATGATTGAAGCTACTGACTGAATGAAAGGAGCTGGCATCTTACTCTCTTTGAATCTTCTTTATCATGCTAAGAGGAGCAGGAAAAAGCAAAAAATTTCAGAATTGCGCCTTGCAATGCGGAGAAATTACTGTTTGTGCATTTACAAAATTCATTGATTTTTGCCATTGAAAAACATCATGTTATTCATATACCAGAAATGATTGAAGCTACTGACTGAAGGAAAGGAGCTGGCATCTCACTCTCTTTGAATCTTCTTTATCATGCTAAGAGGAGCAGGAAAAAGCAAAAAATTTCAGAATTGCACCTTGCAATGCGGAGAAATTACTGTTTGTGCATTTACAATATTCATTGATTTTTGCCATTGAAAAACATCCAGAAATGATTGTAGCTACTGACTGAATGAAAGGAGCTGGCATCTCACTCTCTTTGAATCTTCTTTATCATGCTAAGAGGAGCAGGAAAAAGCAAAAAATTTCAGAATTGCACCTTGCAATGCGGAGAAATTACTGTTTGTGCATTTACAATATTCATTGATTTTTGCGATTGAAAAACATCATGTTATTCATATACCAGAAATGATTGAAGCTACTGACTGAATGAAAGGAGCTGGCATCTCACTCTCTTTGAATCTTCTTTATCATGCTAAGAGGAGCAGGAAAAAGTAAAAAATTTCAGAATTGCACCTTGCAATGCGGAGAAATTACTGTTTGTGCATTTACAATACTCAATGATTTTTGCCATTGAAAAACGTCCAGAAATGATTGAAGCTACTGACTGAATGAAAGGAGCTGGCATCTCACTCTCTTTGAATCTTCTTTATCATGCTAAGAGGAGCAGGAAAAAGCAAAAAATTTCAGAATTGCACCTTGCAATGCGGAGAAATTACTGTTTGTGCATTTACAATATTCATTGATTTTTGCCATTGAAAAACGTCCAGAAATGATTGAAGCTACTGACTGAATGAAAGGAGCTGGCATCTCACTCTCTTTGAATCTTCTTTATCATGCTAAGAGGAGCAGGAAAAAGCAAAAAATTTCAGAATTGCACCTTGCAATGCGGAGAAATTACTGTTTGTGCATTTACAATATTCATTGATTTTTGCCATTGAAAAACATCATGTTATTCATATACCAGAAATGATTGAAGCTACTGACTGAATGAAAGGAGCTGGCATCTCACTCTCTTTGAATCTTCTTTATCATGCTAAGAGGAGCAGGAAAAAGCAAAAAATTTCAGAATTGCACCTTGCAATGCGGAGAAATTACTGTTTGTGCATTTACAATATTCATTGATTTTTGCCATTGAAAAACATCATGTTATTCATATACCAGAAATGATTGAAGCTACTGACTGAATGAAAGGAGCTGGCATCTCACTCTCTTTGAATCTTCTTTATCATGCTAAGAGGAGCAGGAAAAAGCAAAAAATTTCAGAATTGCACCTTGCAATGCGGAGAAATTACTGTTTGTGCATTTACAATATTCATTGATTTTTGCCATTGAAAAACGTCCAGAAATGATTGAAGCTACTGACTGAATGAAAGGAGATGGCATCTCACTCTCTTTGAATCTTGTTTATCATGCTAAGAGGAGCAGGAAAAAGCAAAAAATTTCAGAATTGCACCTTGCAATGCGGAGAAATTACTGTTTGTGCATTTACAATATTCATTGATTTTTGCCATTGAAAAATGTCCAGAAATGATTGAAGCTACTGACTGAATGAAAGGAGCTGGCATCTCACTCTCTTTGAATCTTCTTTATCATGCTAAGAGGAGCAGGAAAAAGCAAAAAATTTCAGAATTGCACCTTGCAATGCGGAGAAATTACTGTTTGTGCATTTACAATATTCATTGATTTTTGCTATTGAAAAACATCATGTTATTCATATACCAGAAATGATTGAAGCTACTGACAGAATGAAAGGAGCTGGCATCTCACTCTCTTTGAATCTTCTTTATCATGCTAAGAGGAGCAGGAAAAAGCAAAAAATTTCAGAATTGCACCTTGCAATGCGGAGAAATTACAGTTTGTGCATTTACAATATTCATTGATTTTTGCCATTGAAAAACGTCCAGAAATGATTGAAGCTACTGACTGAATGAAAGGAGCTGGCATCTCACTCTCTTTGAATCTTCTTTATCATGCTAAGAGGAGCAGGAAAAAGCAAAAAATTTCAGAATTGCACCTTGCAATGCGGAGAAATTACTGTTTGTGCATTTACAATATTCATTGATTTTTGCCATTGAAAAACGTCCAGAAATGATTGAAGGTACTGACTGAATGAAAGGAGCTGGCATCTCACTCTCTTTGAATCTTCTTTATCATGCTAAGAGGAGCAGGAAAAAGCAAAAAATTTCAGAATTGCACCTTGCAATGCGGAGAAATTACTGTTTGTGCATTTACAATATTCATTGATTTTTGCCATTGAAAAACGTCCAGAAATGATTGAAGCTACTGACTGAATGAAAGGAGCTGGCATCTCACTCTCTTTGAATCTTCTTTATCATGCTAAGAGGAGCAGGAAAAAGCAAAAAATTTCAGAATTGCACCTTGCAATGCGGAGAAATTACTGTTTGTGCATTTACAATATTCATTGATTTTTGCCATTGAAAAATGTCCAGAAATGATTGAAGCTACTGACTGAATGAAAGGAGCTGGCATCTCACTCTCTTTGAATCTTCTTTATCATGCTAAGAGGAGCAGGAAAAAGCAAAAAATTTCAGAATTGCGCCTTGCAATGCGGAGAAATTACTGTTTGTGCATTTACAAAATTCATTGATTTTTGCCATTGAAAAACATCATGTTATTCATATACCAGAAATGATTGAAGCTACTGACTGAAGGAAAGGAGCTGGCATCTCACTCTCTTTGAATCTTCTTTATCATGCTAAGAGGAGCAGGAAAAAGCAAAAAATTTCAGAATTGCACCTTGCAATGCGGAGAAATTACTGTTTGTGCATTTACAATATTCATTGATTTTTGCCATTGAAAAACATCCAGAAATGATTGAAGCTACTGACTGAATGAAAGGAGCTGGCATCTCACTCTCTTTGAATCTTCTTTATCATGCTAAGAGGAGCAGGAAAAAGCAAAAAATTTCAGAATTGCACCTTGCAATGCGGAGAAATTACTGTTTGTGCATTTACAATATTCATTGATTTTTGCGAATGAAAAACATCATGTTATTCATATACCAGAAATGATTAAAGCTACTGACTGAATGAAAGGAGCTGGCATCTCACTCTCTTTGAATCTTCTTTATCATGCTAAGAGGAGCAGGAAAAAGTAAAAAATTTCAGAATTGCACCTTGCAATGCGGAGAAATTACTGTTTGTGCATTTACAATATTCAATGATTTTTGCCATTGAAAAACGTCCAGAAATGATTGAAGCTACTGACTGAATGAAAGGAGCTGGCATCTCACTCTCTTTGAATCTTGTTTATCATGCTAAGAGGAGCAGGAAAAAGCAAAAAATTTCAGAATTGCACCTTGTAATGCGGAGAAATTACTGTTTGTGCATTTACAATATTCATTGATTTTTGCCATTGAAAAACGTCCAGAAATGATTGAAGCTACTGACTGAATGAAAGGAGCTGGCATCTCACTCTCTTTGAATCTTCTTTATCATGCTAAGAGGAGCAGGAAAAAGCAAAAAATTTCAGAATTGCACCTTGCAATGCGGAGAAATTACTGTTTGTGCATTTACAATATTCATTGATTTTTGCCATTGAAAAACATCATGTTATTCATATACCAGAAATGATTGAAGCTACTGACTGAATGAAAGGAGCTGGCATCTCACTCTCTTTGAATCTTCTTTATCATGCTAAGAGGAGCAGGAAAAAGCAAAAAATTTCAGAATTGCACCTTGCAATGCGGAGAAATTACTGTTTGTGCATTTACAATATTCATTGATTTTTGCCATTGAAAAACGTCCAGAAATGATTGAAGCTACTGACTGAATGAAAGGAGATGGCATCTCACTCTCTTTGAATCTTGTTTATCATGCTAAGAGGAGCAGGAAAAAGCAAAAAATTTCAGAATTGCACCTTGCAATGCGGAGAAATTACTGTTTGTGCATTTACAATATTCATTGATTTTTGCCATTGAAAAATGTCCAGAAATGATTGAAGCTACTGACTGAATGAAAGGAGCTGGCATCTCACTCTCTTTGAATCTTCTTTATCATGCTAAGAGGAGCAGGAAAAAGCAAAAAATTTCAGAATTGCACCTTGCAATGCGGAGAAATTACTGTTTGTGCATTTACAATATTCATTGATTTTTGCTATTGAAAAACATCATGTTATTCATATACCAGAAATGATTGAAGCTACTGACAGAATGAAAGGAGCTGGCATCTCACTCTCTTTGAATCTTCTTTATCATGCTAAGAGGAGCAGGAAAAAGCAAAAAATTTCAGAATTGCACCTTGCAATGCGGAGAAATTACAGTTTGTGCATTTACAATATTCATTGATTTTTGCCATTGAAAAACGTCCAGAAATGATTGAAGCTACTGACTGAATGAAAGGAGCTGGCATCTCACTCTCTTTGAATCTTCTTTATCATGCTAAGAGGAGCAGGAAAAAGCAAAAAATTTCAGAATTGCACCTTGCAATGCGGAGAAATTTCTGTTTGTGCATTTACAATATTCATTGATTTTTGCCATTGAAAAACGTCCAGAAATGATTGAAGGTACTGACTGAATGAAAGGAGCTGGCATCTCACTCTCTTTGAATCTTCTTTATCATGCTAAGAGGAGCAGGAAAAAGCAAAAAATTTCAGAATTGCACCTTGCAATGCGGAGAAATTACTGTTTGTGCATTTACAATATTCATTGATTTTTGCCATTGAAAAACGTCCAGAAATGATTGAAGCTACTGACTGAATGAAAGGAGCTGGCATCTCACTCTCTTTGAATCTTCTTTATCATGCTAAGAGGAGCAGGAAAAAGCAAAAAATTTCAGAATTGCACCTTGCAATGCGGAGAAATTACTGTTTGTGCATTTACAATATTCATTGATTTTTGCCATTGAAAAATGTCCAGAAATGATTGAAGCTACTGACTGAATGAAAGGAGCTGGCATCTCACTCTCTTTGAATCTTCTTTATCATGCTAAGAGGAGCAGGAAAAAGCAAAAAATTTCAGAATTGCGCCTTGCAATGCGGAGAAATTACTGTTTGTGCATTTACAAAATTCATTGATTTTTGCCATTGAAAAACATCATGTTATTCATATACCAGAAATGATTGAAGCTACTGACTGAAGGAAAGGAGCTGGCATCTCACTCTCTTTGAATCTTCTTTATCATGCTAAGAGGAGCAGGAAAAAGCAAAAAATTTCAGAATTGCACCTTGCAATGCGGAGAAATTACTGTTTGTGCATTTACAATATTCATTGATTTTTGCCATTGAAAAACATCCAGAAATGATTGAAGCTACTGACTGAATGAAAGGAGCTGGCATCTCACTCTCTTTGAATCTTCTTTATCATGCTAAGAGGAGCAGGAAAAAGCAAAAAATTTCAGAATTGCACCTTGCAATGCGGAGAAATTACTGTTTGTGCATTTACAATATTCATTGATTTTTGCGAATGAAAAACATCATGTTATTCATATACCAGAAATGATTGAAGCTACTGACTGAATGAAAGGAGCTGGCATCTCACTCTCTTTGAATCTTCTTTATCATGCTAAGAGGAGCAGGAAAAAGTAAAAAATTTCAGAATTGCACCTTGCAATGCGGAGAAATTACTGTTTGTGCATTTACAATATTCAATGATTTTTGCCATTGAAAAACGTCCAGAAATGATTGAAGCTACTGACTGAATGAAAGGAGCTGGCATCTCACTCTCTTTGAATATTGTTTATCATGCTAAGAGGAGCAGGAAAAAGCAAAAAATTTCAGAATTGCACCTTGCAATGCGGAGAAATTACTGTTTGTGCATTTACAATATTCATTGATTTTTGCCATTGAAAAATGTCCAGAAATGATTGAAGCTACTGACTGAATGAAAGGAGCTGGCATCTCACTCTCTTTGAATCTTCTTTATCATGCTAAGAGGAGCAGGAAAAAGCAAAAAATTTCAGAATTGCACCTTGCAATGCGGAGAAATTACTGTTTGTGCATTTACAATATTCATTGATTTTTGCCATTGAAAAACATGTTTTTCATATACCAGAAATGTTTGAAGCTACTGACTGAATGAAAGGAGCTGGCATCTCACTCTCTTTGAATCTTCTTTATCATGCTAGGATTAACAGGAAAAAGCAAAAAATTTCAGAGTTTCACCTTGCAATGTGGAGATATTACTGTTTGTGCATTTACAATATTCATTGATTTTTGCCATTGAAAAACATGTTTTTCATATACCAGAAATGTTTGAAGCTACTGACTGAATGAAAGGAGCTGGCATCTCACTCTCTTTGAATCTTCTTTATCATGCTAGGATTAACAGGAAAAAGCAAAAAATTACAGAATTGCACCTTGCAATGTGGAGATATTACTGTTTGTGCATTTACAATATTCATTGATTTTTGCCATTGAAAAACATGTTTTTCATATACCAGAAATGTTTGAAGCTACTGACTGAATGAAAGGAGCTGGCATCTCACTCTCTTTGAATCTTCTTTATCATGCTAGGATTAACAGGAAAAAGCAAAAAATTTCAGAATTTCACCTTGCAATGTGGAGATATTACTGTTTGTGCATTTACAATATTCATTGATTTTTGCCATTGAAAAACATGTTTTTCATATACCAGAAATGTTTGAAGCTACTGACTGAATGAAAGGAGCTGGCATCTCACTCTCTTTGAATCTTCTTTATCATGCTAGGATTAACAGGAAAAAGCAAAAAATTTCAGAATTGCACCTTGCAATGTGGAGATATTACTGTTTGTGCATTTACAATATTCATTGATTTTTGCCATTGAAAAACGTCCAGAAATGTTTGAAGCTACTGACTGAATGAAAGGAGCTGGCATCTCACTCTCTTTGAATCTTCTTTATCATGCTAGGATTAGCAGGAAAAAGCAAAAAATTTCAGAATTGCACCTTGCAATGTGGAGATATTACTGTTTGTGCATTTACAATATTCATTGATTTTTGCCATTGAAAAACATGTTTTTCATATACCAGAAATGTTTGAAGCTACTGACTGAATGAAAGGAGCTGGCATCTCACTCTCTTTGAATCTTCTTTATCATGCTAGGATTAGCAGGAAAAAGCAAAAAATTTCAGAATTGCACCTTGCAATGTGGAGATATTACTGTTTGTGCATTTACAATATTCATTGATTTTTGCCATTGAAAAACGTTTTTCATATACCAGAAATGTTTGAAGCTACTGACTGAATGAAAGGAGCTGGCATCTCACTCTCTTTGAATCTTCTTTATCATGCTAGGATTAACAGGAAAAAGCAAAAAATTTCAGAATTGCACCTTGCAATGTGGAGATATTACTGTTTGTGCATTTACAATATTCATTGATTTTTGCCATTGAAAAACGTCCAGAAATGTTTGAAGCTACTGACTGAATGAAAGGAGCTGGCATCTCACTCTCTTTGAATCTTCTTTATCATGCTAGGATTAACAGGAAAAAGCTAAAAATTTCAGAATTGCACCTTGCAATGTGGAGATATTACTGTTTGTGCATTTACAATATTCATTGATTTTTGCCATTGAAAAACATGTTTTTCATATACCAGAAATGTTTGAAGCTACTGACTGAATGAAAGGAGCTGGCATCTCACTCTCTTTGAATCTTCTTTATCATGCTAGGATTAGCAGGAAAAAGCAAAAAATTTCAGAATTGCACCTTGCAATGTGGAGATATTACTGTTTGTGCATTTACAATATTCATTGATTTTTGCCATTGAAAAACATGTGTTTTTCATATACCAGAAATGTTTGAAGCTACTGACTGAATGAAAGGAGCTGGCATCTCACTCTCTTTGAATCTTCTTTATCATGCTAGGATTAGCAGGAAAAAGCAAAAAATTTCAGAATTGCACCTTGCAATGTGGAGATATTACTGTTTGTGCATTTACAATATTCATTGATTTTTGCCATTGAAAAACATGTTTTTCATATACCAGAAATGTTTGAAGCTACTGACTGAATGAAAGGAGCTGGCATCTCACTCTCTTTGAATCTTCTTTATCATGCTAGGATTAACAGGAAAAAGCAAAAAATTTCAGAATTGCACCTTGCAATGTGGAGATATTACTGTTTGTGCATTTACAATATTCATTGATTTTTGCCATTGAAAAACGTCCAGAAATGTTTGAAGCTACTGACTGAATGAAAGGAGCTGGCATCTCACTCTCTTTGAATCTTCTTTATCATGCTAGGATTAGCAGGAAAAAGCAAAAAATTTCAGAATTGCTCCTTGCAATGTGGAGATATTACTGTTTGTGCATTTACAATATTCATTGATTTTTGCCATTGAAAAACATGTTTTTCATATACCAGAAATGTTTGAAGCTACTGACTGAATGAAAGGAGCTGGCATGTCACTCTCTTTGAATCTTCTTTATCATGCTAGGATTAACAGGAAAAAGCAAAAAATTTCAGAATTGCACCTTGCAATGTGGAGATATTACTGTTTGTGCATTTACAATATTCATTGATTTTTGCCATTGAAAAACATGTTTTTCATATACCAGAAATGTTTGAAGCTACTGACTGAATGAAAGGAGCTGGCATCTCACTCTCTTTGAATCTTCTTTATCATGCTAGGATTAACAGGAAAAAGCAAAAAATTTCAGAATTGCACCTTGCAATGTGGAGATATTACTGTTTGTGCATTTACAATATTCATTGATTTTTGCCATTGAAAAACGTCCAGAAATGTTTGAAGCTACTGACTGAATGAAAGGAGCTGGCATCTCACTCTCTTTGAATCTTCTTTATCATGCTAGGATTAGCAGGAAAAAGCAAAAAATTTCAGAATTGCACCTTGCAATGTGGAGATATTACTGTTTGTGCATTTAAAATATTCATTGATTTTTGCCATTGAAAAACATGTTTTTCATATACCAGAAATGTTTGAAGCTACTGACTGAATGAAAGGAGCTGGCATCTCACTCTCTTTGAATCTTCTTTATCATGCTAGGATTAACAGGAAAAAGCAAAAAATTTCAGAATTGCACCTTGCAATGTGGAGATATTACTGTTTGTGCATTTACAATATTCATTGATTTTTGCCATTGAAAAACATGTTTTTCATATACCAGAAATGTTTGAAGCTACTGACTGAATGAAAGGAGCTGGCATCTCACTCTCTTTGAATCTTCTTTATCATGCTAGGATTAACAGGAAAAAGCAAAAAATTTCAGAATTGCACCTTGCAATGTGGAGATATTACTGTTTGTGCATTTACAATATTCATTGATTTTTGCCATTGAAAAACGTCCAGAAATGTTTGAAGCTACTGACTGAATGAAAGGAGCTGGCATCTCACTCTCTTTGAATCTTCTTTATCATGCTAGGATTAACAGGAAAAAGCAAAAAATTACAGAATTGCACCTTGCAATGTGGAGATATTACTGTTTGTGCATTTACAATATTCATTGATTTTTGCCATTGAAAAACATGTTTTTCATATACCAGAAATGTTTGAAGCTACTGACTGAATGAAAGGAGCTGGCATCTCACTCTCTTTGAATCTTCTTTATCATGCTAGGATTAACAGGAAAAAGCAAAAAATTTCAGAATTTCACCTTGCAATGTGGAGATATTACTGTTTGTGCATTTACAATATTCATTGATTTTTGCCATTGAAAAACATGTTTTTCATATACCAGAAATGTTTGAAGCTACTGACTGAATGAAAGGAGCTGGCATCTCACTCTCTTTGAATCTTCTTTATCATGCTAGGATTAACAGGAAAAAGCAAAAAATTTCAGAATTGCACCTTGCAATGTGGAGATATTACTGTTTGTGCATTTACAATATTCATTGATTTTTGCCATTGAAAAACGTCCAGAAATGTTTGAAGCTACTGACTGAATGAAAGGAGCTGGCATCTCACTCTCTTTGAATCTTCTTTATCATGCTAGGATTAACAGGAAAAAGCTAAAAATTTCAGAATTGCACCTTGCAATGTGGAGATATTACTGTTTGTGCATTTACAATATTCATTGATTTTTGCCATTGAAAAACATGTTTTTCATATACCAGAAATGTTTGAAGCTACTGACTGAATGAAAGGAGCTGGCATCTCACTCTCTTTGAATCTTCTTTATCATGATAGGATTAGCAGGAAAAAGCAAAGAATTTCAGAATTGCACCTTGCAATGTGGAGATATTACTGTTTGTGCATTTACAATATTCATTGATTTTTGCATTGAAAAACATGTTTTTCATATACCAGAAATGTTTGAAGCTACTGACTGAATGAAAGGAGCTGGCATCTCACTCTCTTTGAATCTTCTTTATCATGCTAAGAGGAGCAGGAAAAAGCAAAAAATTTCAGAATTGCACCTTGCAATGCGGAGAAATTACTGTTTGTGCATTTACAATATTCATTGATTTTTGCCATTGAAAAACGTCCAGAAATGATTGAAGCTACTGACTGAATGAAAGGAGCTGTCATCTCACTCTCTTTGAATCTTCTTTATCATGCTAAGAGGAGCAGGAAAAAGCAAAAAATTTCAGAATTGCACCTTGCAATGCGGAGAAATTACTGTTTGTGCATTTACAATATTCATTGATTTTTGCCATTGAAAAATGTCCAGAAATGATTGAAGCTACTGACTGAATGAAAGGAGCTGGCATCTCACTCTCTTTGAATCTTCTTTATCATGCTAGGATTAGCAGGAAAAAGCAAAAAATTTCAGAATTGCACCTTGCAATGTGGAGATATTACTGTTTGTGCATTTACAATATTCATTGATTTTTGCCATTGAAAAACATGTTTTTCATATACCAGAAATGTTTGAAGCTACTGACTGAATGAAAGGAGCTGGCATGTCACTCTCTTTGAATCTTCTTTATCATGCTAGGATTAACAGGAAAAAGCAAAAAATTTCAGAATTGCACCTTGCAATGTGGAGATATTACTGTTTGTGCATTTACAATATTCATTGATTTTTGCCATTGAAAAACATGTTTTTCATATACCAGAAATGTTTGAAGCTACTGACTGAATGAAAGGAGCTGGCATCTCACTCTCTTTGAATCTTCTTTATCATGCTAGGATTAACAGGAAAAAGCAAAAAATTTCAGAATTGCACCTTGCAATGTGGAGATATTACTGTTTGTGCATTTACAATATTCATTGATTTTTGCCATTGAAAAACGTCCAGAAATGTTTGAAGCTACTGACTGAATGAAAGGAGCTGGCATCTCACTCTCTTTGAATCTTCTTTATCATGCTAGGATTAGCAGGAAAAAGCAAAAAATTTCAGAATTGCACCTTGCAATGTGGAGATATTACTGTATGTGCATTTAAAATATTCATTGATTTTTGCCATTGAAAAACATGTTTTTCATATACCAGAAATGTTTGAAGCTACTGACTGAATGAAAGGAGCTGGCATCTCACTCTCTTTGAATCTTCTTTATCATGCTAGGATTAACAGGAAAAAGCAAAAAATTTCAGAATTGCACCTTGCAATGTGGAGATATTACTGTTTGTGCATTTACAATATTCATTGATTTTTGCCATTGAAAAACATGTTTTTCATATACCAGAAATGTTTGAAGCTACTGACTGAATGAAAGGAGCTGGCATCTCACTCTCTTTGAATCTTCTTTATCATGCTAGGATTAACAGGAAAAAGCAAAAAATTTCAGAATTGCACCTTGCAATGTGGAGATATTACTGTTTGTGCATTTACAATATTCATTGATTTTTGCCATTGAAAAACGTCCAGAAATGTTTGAAGCTACTGACTGAATGAAAGGAGCTGGCATCTCACTCTCTTTGAATCTTCTTTATCATGCTAGGATTAACAGGAAAAAGCAAAAAATTACAGAATTGCACCTTGCAATGTGGAGATATTACTGTTTGTGCATTTACAATATTCATTGATTTTTGCCATTGAAAAACATGTTTTTCATATACCAGAAATGTTTGAAGCTACTGACTGAATGAAAGGAGCTGGCATCTCACTCTCTTTGAATCTTATTTATCATGCTAGGATTAACAGGAAAAAGCAAAAAATTTCAGAATTTCACCTTGCAATGTGGAGATATTACTGTTTGTGCATTTACAATATTCATTGATTTTTGCCATTGAAAAACATGTTTTTCATATACCAGAAATGTTTGAAGCTACTGACTGAATGAAAGGAGCTGGCATCTCACTCTCTTTGAATCTTCTTTATCATGCTAGGATTAACAGGAAAAAGCAAAAAATTTCAGAATTGCACCTTGCAATGTGGAGATATTACTGTTTGTGCATTTACAATATTCATTGATTTTTGCCATTGAAAAACGTCCAGAAATGTTTGAAGCTACTGACTGAATGAAAGGAGCTGGCATCTCACTCTCTTTGAATCTTCTTTATCATGCTAGGATTAACAGGAAAAAGCTAAAAATTTCAGAATTGCACCTTGCAATGTGGAGATATTACTGTTTGTGCATTTACAATATTCATTGATTTTTGCCATTGAAAAACATGTTTTTCATATACCAGAAATGTTTGAAGCTACTGACTGAATGAAAGGAGCTGGCATCTCACTCTCTTTGAATCTTCTTTATCATGCTAGGATTAGCAGGAAAAAGCAAAGAATTTCAGAATTGCACCTTGCAATGTGGAGATATTACTGTTTGTGCATTTACCATATTCATTGATTTTTGCCATTGAAAAACATGTTTTTCATATACCAGAAATGTTTGAAGCTACTGACTGAATGAAAGGAGCTGGCATCTCACTCTCTTTGAATCTTCTTTATCATGCTAAGAGGAGCAGGAAAAAGCAAAAAATTTCAGAATTGCACCTTGCAATGCGGAGAAATTACTGTTTGTGCATTTACAATATTCATTGATTTTTGCCATTGAAAAACGTCCAGAAATGATTGAAGCTACTGACTGAATGAAAGGAGCTGTCATCTCACTCTCTTTGAATCTTCTTTATCATGCTAAGAGGAGCAGGAAAAAGCAAAAAATTTCAGAATTGCACCTTGCAATGCGGAGAAATTACTGTTTGTGCATTTACAATATTCATTGATTTTTGCCATTGAAAAATGTCCAGAAATGATTGAAGCTACTGACTGAATGAAAGGAGCTGGCATCTCACTCTCTTTGAATCTTCTTTATCATGCTAGGATTAGCAGGAAAAAGCAAAAAATTTCAGAATTGCACCTTGCAATGTGGAGATATTACTGTTTGTGCATTTACAATATTCATTTATTTTTGCCATTGAAAAACATGTTTTTCATATACCAGAAATGTTTGAAGCTACTGACTGAATGAAAGGAGCTGGCATCTCACTCTCTTTGAATCTTCTTTATCATGCTAGGATTAACAGGAAAAAGCAAAAAATTTCAGAATTTCACCTTGCAATGTGGAGATATTACTGTTTGTGCATTTACAATATTCATTGATTTTTGCCATTGAAAAACATGTTTTTCATATACCAGAAATGTTTGAAGCTACTGACTGAATGAAAGGAGCTGGCATCTCACTCTCTTTGAATCTTCTTTATCATGCTAGGATTAACAGGAAAAAGCAAAAAATTTCAGAATTGCACCTTGCAATGTGGAGATATTACTGTTTGTGCATTTACAATATTCATTGATTTTTGCCATTGAAAAACGTCCAGAAATGTTTGAAGCTACTGACTGAATGAAAGGAGCTGGCATCTCACTCTCTTTGAATCTTCTTTATCATGCTAGGATTAGCAGGAAAAAGCAAAAAATTTCAGAATTGCACCTTGCAATGTGGAGATATTACTGTTTGTGCATTTACAATATTCATTGATTTTTGCCATTGAAAAACATGTTTTTCATATACCAGAAATGTTTGAAGCTACTGACTGAATGAAAGGAGCTGGCATCTCACTCTCTTTGAATCTTCTTTATCATGCTAGGATTAGCAGGAAAAAGCAAAAAATTTCAGAATTGCACCTTGCAATGTGGAGATATTACTGTTTGTGCATTTACAATATTCATTTATTTTTGCCATTGAAAAACATGTTTTTCATATACCAGAAATGTTTGAAGCTACTGACTGAATGAAAGGAGCTGGCATCTCACTCTCTTTGAATCTTCTTTATCATGCTAGGATTAACAGGAAAAAGCAAAAAATTTCAGAATTTCACCTTGCAATGTGGAGATATTACTGTTTGTGCATTTACAATATTCATTGATTTTTGCCATTGAAAAACATGTTTTTCATATACCAGAAATGTTTGAAGCTACTGACTGAATGAAAGGAGCTGGCATCTCACTCTCTTTGAATCTTCTTTATCATGCTAGGATTAACAGGAAAAAGCAAAAAATTTCAGAATTGCACCTTGCAATGTGGAGATATTACTGTTTGTGCATTTACAATATTCATTGATTTTTGCCATTGAAAAACGTCCAGAAATGTTTGAAGCTACTGACTGAATGAAAGGAGCTGGCATCTCACTCTCTTTGAATCTTCTTTATCATGCTAGGATTAGCAGGAAAAAGCAAAAAATTTCAGAATTGCACCTTGCAATGTGGAGATATTACTGTTTGTGCATTTACAATATTCATTGATTTTTGCCATTGAAAAACATGTTTTTCATATACCAGAAATGTTTGAAGCTACTGACTGAATGAAAGGAGCTGGCATCTCACTCTCTTTGAATCTTCTTTATCATGCTAGGATTAGCAGGAAAAAGCAAAAAATTTCAGAATTGCACCTTGCAATGTGGAGATATTACTGTTTGTGCATTTACAATATTCATTGATTTTTGCCATTGAAAAACGTTTTTCATATACCAGAAATGTTTGAAGCTACTGACTGAATGAAAGGAGCTGGCATCTCACTCTCTTTGAATCTTCTTTATCATGCTAGGATTAACAGGAAAAAGCAAAAAATTTCAGAATTGCCCCTTGCAATGTGGAGATATTACTGTTTGTGCATTTACAATATTCATTGATTTTTGCCATTGAAAAACGTCCAGAAATGTTTGAAGCTACTGACTGAATGAAAGGAGCTGGCATCTCACTCTCTTTGAATCTTCTTTATCATGCTAGGATTAACAGGAAAAAGCTAAAAATTTCAGAATTGCACCTTGCAATGTGGAGATATTACTGTTTGTGCATTTACAATATTCATTGAGTTTTGCCATTGAAAAACATGTTTTTCATATACCAGAAATGTTTGAAGCTACTGACTGAATGAAAGGAGCTGGCATCTCACTCTCTTTGAATCTTCTTTATCATGCTAGGATTAGCAGGAAAAAGCAAAAAATTTCAGAATTGCACCTTGCAATGTGGAGATATTACTGTTTGTGCATTTACAATATTCATTGATTTTTGCCATTGAAAAACATGTGTTTTTCATATACCAGAAATGTTTGAAGCTACTGACTGAATGAAAGGAGCTGGCATCTCACTCTCTTTGAATCTTCTTTATCATGCTAGGATTTGCAGGAAAAAGCAAAAAATTTCAGAATTGCACCTTGCAATGCGGAGATATTACTGTTTGTGCATTTACAATATTCATTGATTTTTGCCATTGAAAAACATGTTTTTCATATACCAGAAATGTTTGAAGCTACTGACTGAATGAAAGGAGCTGGCATCTCACTCTCTTTGAATCTTCTTTATCATGCTAGGATTAACAGGAAAAAGCAAAAAATTTCAGAATTGCACCTTGCAATGTGGAGATATTACTGTTTGTGCATTTACAATATTCATTGATTTTTGCCATTGAAAAACGTCCAGAAATGTTTGAAGCTACTGACTGAATGAAAGGAGCTGGCATCTCACTCTCTTTGAATCTTCTTTATCATGCTAGGATTAGCAGGAAAAAGCAAAAAATTTCAGAATTGCACCTTGCAATGTGGAGATATTACTGTTTGTGCATTTACAATATTCATTGATTTTTGCCATTGAAAAACATGTTTTTCATATACCAGAAATGTTTGAAGCTACTGACTGAATGAAAGGAGCTGGCATCTCACTCTCTTTGAATCTTCTTTATCATGCTAGGATTAACAGTAAAAAGCAAAAAATTTCAGAATTGCACCTTGCAATGTGGAGATATTACTGTTTGTGCATTTACAATATTCATTGATTTTTGCCATTGAAAAACGTCCAGAAATGTTTGAAGCTACTGACTGAATGAAAGGAGCTGGCATCTCACTCTCTTTGAATCTTCTTTATCATGCTAGGATTAGCAGGAAAAAGCAAAAAATTTCAGAATTGCACCTTGCAATGTGGAGATATTACTGTTTGTGCATTTACAATATTCATTGATTTTTGCCATTGAAAAACATGTTTTTCATATACCAGAAATGTTTGAAGCTACTGACTGAATGAAAGGAGCTGGCATCTCACTCTCTTTGAATCTTCTTTATCATGCCAGGAAAAAGCAAAAAATTTCAGAATTGCACCTTGCAATGTGGAGATATTACTGTTTGTGCATTTACAATATTCATTGATTTTTGCCATTGAAAAACATGTGTTTTTCATATACCAGAAATGTTTGAAGCTACTGACTGAATGAAAGGAGCTGGCATCTCACTCTCTTTGAATCTTCTTTATCATGCTAGGATTAGCAGGAAAAATCAAAAAATTTCAGAATTGCACCTTGCAATGTGGAGATATTACTGTTTGTGCATTTACAATATTCATTGATTTTTGTCATTGAAAAACATGTTTTTCATATACCAGAAATGTTTGAAGCTACTGACTGAATGAAAGGAGCTGGCATCTCACTCTCTTTGAATCTTCTTTTCATGCTAGGATTAACAGGAAAAAGCAAAAAATTTCAGAATTGCACCTTGCAATGTGGAGATATTACTGTTTGTGCATTTACAATATTCATTGATTTTTGCCATTGAAAAACGTCCAGAAATGTTTGAAGCTACTGACTGAATGAAAGGAGCTGGCATCTCACTCTCTTTGAATCTTCTTTATCATGCTAGGATTAGCAGGAAAAAGCAAAAAATTTCAGAATTGCACCTTGCAATGTGGAGATATTACTGTTTGTGCATTTACAATATTCATTGATTTTTGCCATTGAAAAACATGTTTTTCATATACCAGAAATGTTTGAAGCTACTGACTGAATGAAAGGAGCTGGCATGTCACTCTCTTTGAATCTTCTTTATCATGCTAGGATTAACAGGAAAAAGCAAAAAATTTCAGAATTGCACCTTGCAATGTGGAGATATTACTGTTTGTGCATTTACAATATTCATTGATTTTTGCCATTGAAAAACATGTTTTTCATATACCAGAAATGTTTGAAGCTACTGACTGAATGAAAGGAGCTGGCATCTCACTCTCTTTGAATCTTCTTTATCATGCTAGGATTAACAGGAAAAAGCAAAAAATTTCAGAATTGCACCTTGCAATGTGGAGATATTACTGTTTGTGCATTTACAATATTCATTGATTTTTGCCATTGAAAAACGTCCAGAAATGTTTGAAGCTACTGACTGAATGAAAGGAGCTGGCATCTCACTCTCTTTGAATCTTCTTTATCATGCTAGGATTAGCAGGAAAAAGCAAAAAATTTCAGAATTGCACCTTGCAATGTGGAGATATTACTGTTTGTGCATTTAAAATATTCATTGATTTTTGCCATTGAAAAACATGTTTTTCATATACCAGAAATGTTTGAAGCTACTGACTGAATGAAAGGAGCTGGCATCTCACTCTCTTTGAATCTTCTTTATCATGCTAGGATTAACAGGAAAAAGCAAAAAATTTCAGAATTGCACCTTGCAATGTGGAGATATTACTGTTTGTGCATTTACAATATTCATTGATTTTTGCCATTGAAAAACATGTTTTTCATATACCAGAAATGTTTGAAGCTACTGACTGAATGAAAGGAGCTGGCATCTCACTCTCTTTGAATCTTCTTTATCATGCTAGGATTAACAGGAAAAAGCAAAAAATTTCAGAATTGCACCTTGCAATGTGGAGATATTACTGTTTGTGCATTTACAATATTCATTGATTTTTGCCATTGAAAAACGTCCAGAAATGTTTGAAGCTACTGACTGAATGAAAGGAGCTGGCATCTCACTCTCTTTGAATCTTCTTTATCATGCTAGGATTAACAGGAAAAAGCAAAAAATTACAGAATTGCACCTTGCAATGTGGAGATATTACTGTTTGTGCATTTACAATATTCATTGATTTTTGCCATTGAAAAACATGTTTTTCATATACCAGAAATGTTTGAAGCTACTGACTGAATGAAAGGAGCTGGCATCTCACTCTCTTTGAATCTTCTTTATCATGCTAGGATTAACAGGAAAAAGCAAAAAATTTCAGAATTTCACCTTGCAATGTGGAGATATTACTGTTTGTGCATTTACAATATTCATTGATTTTTGCCATTGAAAAACATGTTTTTCATATACCAGAAATGTTTGAAGCTACTGACTGAATGAAAGGAGCTGGCATCTCACTCTCTTTGAATCTTCTTTATCATGCTAGGATTAACAGGAAAAAGCAAAAAATTTCAGAATTGCACCTTGCAATGTGGAGATATTACTGTTTGTGCATTTACAATATTCATTGATTTTTGCCATTGAAAAACGTCCAGAAATGTTTGAAGCTACTGACTGAATGAAAGGAGCTGGCATCTCACTCTCTTTGAATCTTCTTTATCATGCTAGGATTAACAGGAAAAAGCTAAAAATTTCAGAATTGCACCTTGCAATGTGGAGATATTACTGTTTGTGCATTTACAATATTCATTGATTTTTGCCATTGAAAAACATGTTTTTCATATACCAGAAATGTTTGAAGCTACTGACTGAATGAAAGGAGCTGGCATCTCACTCTCTTTGAATCTTCTTTATCATGCTAGGATTAGCAGGAAAAAGCAAAGAATTTCAGAATTGCACCTTGCAATGTGGAGATATTACTGTTTGTGCATTTACAATATTCATTGATTTTTGCCATTGAAAAACATGTTTTTCATATACCAGAAATGTTTGAAGCTACTGACTGAATGAAAGGAGCTGGCATCTCACTCTCTTTGAATCTTCTTTATCATGCTAAGAGGAGCAGGAAAAAGCAAAAAATTTCAGAATTGCACCTTGCAATGCGGAGAAATTACTGTTTGTGCATTTACAATATTCATTGATTTTTGCCATTGAAAAACGTCCAGAAATGATTGAAGCTACTGACTGAATGAAAGGAGCTGTCATCTCACTCTCTTTGAATCTTCTTTATCATGCTAAGAGGAGCAGGAAAAAGCAAAAAATTTCAGAATTGCACCTTGCAATGCGGAGAAATTACTGTTTGTGCATTTACAATATTCATTGATTTTTGCCATTGAAAAATGTCCAGAAATGATTGAAGCTACTGACTGAATGAAAGGAGCTGGCATCTCACTCTCTTTGAATCTTCTTTATCATGCTAGGATTAGCAGGAAAAAGCAAAAAATTTCAGAATTGCACCTTGCAATGTGGAGATATTACTGTTTGTGCATTTACAATATTCATTGATTTTTGCCATTGAAAAACATGTTTTTCATATACCAGAAATGTTTGAAGCTACTGACTGAATGAAAGGAGCTGGCATCTCACTCTCTTTGAATCTTCTTTATCATGCTAGGATTAACAGGAAAAAGCAAAAAATTTCAGAATTTCACCTTGCAATGTGGAGATATTACTGTTTGTGCATTTACAATATTCATTGATTTTTGCCATTGAAAAACATGTTTTTCATATACCAGAAATGTTTGAAGCTACTGACTGAATGAAAGGAGCTGGCATCTCACTCTCTTTGAATCTTCTTTATCATGCTAGGATTAACAGGAAAAAGCAAAAAATTTCAGAATTGCACCTTGCAATGTGGAGATATTACTGTTTGTGCATTTACAATATTCATTGATTTTTGCCATTGAAAAACGTCCAGAAATGTTTGAAGCTACTGACTGAATGAAAGGAGCTGGCATCTCACTCTCTTTGAATCTTCTTTATCATGCTAGGATTAGCAGGAAAAAGCAAAAAATTTCAGAATTGCACCTTGCAATGTGGAGATATTACTGTTTGTGCATTTACAATATTCATTGATTTTTGCCATTGAAAAACATGTTTTTCATATACCAGAAATGTTTGAAGCTACTGACTGAATGAAAGGAGCTGGCATCTCACTCTCTTTGAATCTTCTTTATCATGCTAGGATTAGCAGGAAAAAGCAAAAAATTTCAGAATTGCACCTTGCAATGTGGAGATATTACTGTTTGTGCATTTACAATATTCATTGATTTTTGCCATTGAAAAACGTCCAGAAATGTTTGAAGCAACTGACTGAATGAAAGGAGCTGGCATCTCACTCTCTTTGAATCTTCTTTATCATGCTAGGATTAACAGGAAAAAGCTAAAAATTTCAGAATTGCACCTTGCAATGTGGAGATATTACTGTTTGTGCATTTACAATATTCATTGAGTTTTGCCATTGAAAAACATGTTTTTCATATACCAGAAATGTTTGAAGCTACTGACTGAATGAAAGGAGCTGGCATCTCACTCTCTTTGAATCTTCTTTATCATGCTAGGATTAGCAGGAAAAAGCAAAAAATTTCAGAATTGCACCTTGCAATGTGGAGATATTACTGTTTGTGCATTTACAATATTCATTGATTTTTGCCATTGAAAAACATGTGTTTTTCATATACCAGAAATGTTTGAAGCTACTGACTGAATGAAAGGAGCTGGCATCTCACTCTCTTTGAATCTTCTTTATCATGCTAGGATTTGCAGGAGAAAGCAAAAAATTTCAGAATTGCACCTTGCAATGTGGAGATATTACTGTTTGTGCATTTACAATATTCATTGATTTTTGCCATTGAAAAACATGTTTTTCATATACCAGAAATGTTTGAAGCTACTGACTGAATGAAAGGAGCTGGCATCTCACTCTCTTTGAATCTTCTTTATCATGCTAGGATTAACAGGAAAAAGCAAAAAATTTCAGAATTGCACCTTGCAATGTGGAGATATTACTGTTTGTGCATTTACAATATTCATTGATTTTTGCCATTGAAAAACATGTGTTTTTCATATACCAGAAATGTTTGAAGCTACTGACTGAATGAAAGGAGCTGGCATCTCACTCTCTTTGAATCTTCTTTATCATGCTAGGATTTGCAGGAAAAAGCAAAAAATTTCAGAATTGCACCTTGCAATGTGGAGATATTACTGTTTGTGCATTTACAATATTCATTGATTTTTGCCATTGAAAAACATGTTTTTCATATACCAGAAATGTTTGAAGCTACTGACTGAATGAAAGGAGCTGGCATCTCACTCTCTTTGAATCTTCTTTATCATGCTAGGATTAACAGGAAAAAGCAAAAAATTTCAGAATTGCACCTTGCAATGTGGAGATATTACTGTTTGTGCATTTACAATATTCATTGATTTTTGCCATTGAAAAACGTCCAGAAATGTTTGAAGCTACTGACTGAATGAAAGGAGCTGGCATCTCACTCTCTTTGAATCTTCTTTATCATGCTAGGATTAGCAGGAAAAAGCAAAAAATTTCAGAATTGCACCTTGCAATGTGGAGATATTACTGTTTGTGCATTTACAATATTCATTGATTTTTGCCATTGAAAAACATGTTTTTCATATACCAGAAATGTTTGAAGCTACTGACTGAATGAAAGGAGCTGGCATCTCACTCTCTTTGAATCTTCTTTATCATGCTAGGATTAACAGTAAAAAGCAAAAAATTTCAGAATTGCACCTTGCAATGTGGAGATATTACTGTTTGTGCATTTACAATATTCATTGATTTTTGCCATTGAAAAACGTCCAGAAATGTTTGAAGCTACTGACTGAATGAAAGGAGCTGGCATCTCACTCTCTTTGAATCTTCTTTATCATGCTAGGATTAGCAGGAAAAAGCAAAAAATTTCAGAATTGCACCTTGCAATGTGGAGATATTACTGTTTGTGCATTTACAATATTCATTGATTTTTGCCATTGAAAAACATGTTTTTCATATACCAGAAATGTTTGAAGCTACTGACTGAATGAAAGGAGCTGGCATCTCACTCTCTTTGAATCTTCTTTATCATGCCAGGAAAAAGCAAAAAATTTCAGAATTGCACCTTGCAATGTGGAGATATTACTGTTTGTGCATTTACAATATTCATTGATTTTTGCCATTGAAAAACATGTGTTTTTCATATACCAGAAATGTTTGAAGCTACTGACTGAATGAAAGGAGCTGGCATCTCACTCTCTTTGAATCTTCTTTATCATGCTAGGATTAGCAGGAAAAAGCAAAAAATTTCAGAATTGCACCTTGCAATGTGGAGATATTACTGTTTGTGCATTTACAATATTCATTGATTTTTGCCATTGAAAAACATGTTTTTCATATACCAGAAATGTTTGAAGCTACTGACTGAATGAAAGGAGCTGGCATCTCACTCTCTTTGAATCTTCTTTTCATGCTAGGATTAACAGGAAAAAGCAAAAAATTTCAGAATTGCACCTTGCAATGTGGAGATATTACTGTTTGTGCATTTACAATATTCATTGATTTTTGCCATTGAAAAACGTCCAGAAATGTTTGAAGCTACTGACTGAATGAAAGGAGCTGGCATCTCACTCTCTTTGAATCTTCTTTATCATGCTAGGATTAGCAGGAAAAAGCAAAAAATTTCAGAATTGCACCTTGCAATGTGGAGATATTACTGTTTGTGCATTTACAATATTCATTGATTTTTGCCATTGAAAAACATGTTTTTCATATACCAGAAATGTTTGAAGCTACTGACTGAATGAAAGGAGCTGGCATGTCACTCTCTTTGAATCTTCTTTATCATGCTAGGATTAACAGGAAAAAGCAAAAAATTTCAGAATTGCACCTTGCAATGTGGAGATATTACTGTTTGTGCATTTACAATATTCATTGATTTTTGCCATTGAAAAACATGTTTTTCATATACCAGAAATGTTTGAAGCTACTGACTGAATGAAAGGAGCTGGCATCTCACTCTCTTTGAATCTTCTTTATCATGCTAGGATTAACAGGAAAAAGCAAAAAATTTCAGAATTGCACCTTGCAATGTGGAGATATTACTGTTTGTGCATTTACAATATTCATTGATTTTTGCCATTGAAAAACGTCCAGAAATGTTTGAAGCTACTGACTGAATGAAAGGAGCTGGCATCTCACTCTCTTTGAATCTTCTTTATCATGCTAGGATTAGCAGGAAAAAGCAAAAAATTTCAGAATTGCACCTTGCAATGTGGAGATATTACTGTTTGTGCATTTAAAATATTCATTGATTTTTGCCATTGAAAAACATGTTTTTCATATACCAGAAATGTTTGAAGCTACTGACTGAATGAAAGGAGCTGGCATCTCACTCTCTTTGAATCTTCTTTATCATGCTAGGATTAACAGGAAAAAGCAAAAAATTTCAGAATTGCACCTTGCAATGTGGAGATATTACTGTTTGTGCATTTACAATATTCATTGATTTTTGCCATTGAAAAACATGTTTTTCATATACCAGAAATGTTTGAAGCTACTGACTGAATGAAAGGAGCTGGCATCTCACTCTCTTTGAATCTTCTTTATCATGCTAGGATTAACAGGAAAAAGCAAAAAATTTCAGAATTGCACCTTGCAATGTGGAGATATTACTGTTTGTGCATTTACAATATTCATTGATTTTTGCCATTGAAAAACGTCCAGAAATGTTTGAAGCTACTGACTGAATGAAAGGAGCTGGCATCTCACTCTCTTTGAATCTTCTTTATCATGCTAGGATTAACAGGAAAAAGCAAAAAATTTCAGAATTGCACCTTGCAATGTGGAGATATTACTGTTTGTGCATTTACAATATTCATTGATTTTTGCCATTGAAAAACGTCCAGAAATGTTTGAAGCTACTGACTGAATGAAAGGAGCTGGCATCTCACTCTCTTTGAATCTTCTTTATCATGCTAGGATTAGCAGGAAAAAGCAAAGAATTTCAGAATTGCACCTTGCAATGTGGAGATATTACTGTTTGTGCATTTACAATATTCATTGATTTTTGCCATTGAAAAACATGTTTTTCATATACCAGAAATGTTTGAAGCTACTGACTGAATGAAAGGAGCTGGCATCTCACTCTCTTTGAATCTTCTTTATCATGCTAGGATTAGCAGGAAAAAGCAAAAAATTTCAGAATTGCACCTTGCAATGTGGAGATATTACTGTTTGTGCATTTACAATATTCATTGATTTTTGCCATTGAAAAACATGTTTTTCATATACCAGAAATGTTTGAAGCTACTGACTGAATGAAAGGAGCTGGCATCTCACTCTCTTTGAATCTTCTTTATCATGCTAGGATTAACAGGAAAAAGCAAAAAATTTCAGAATTGCACCTTGCAATGTGGAGATATTACTGTTTGTGCATTTACAATATTCATTGATTTTTGCCATTGAAAAACGTCCAGAAATGTTTGAAGCTACTGACTGAATGAAAGGAGCTGGCATCTCACTCTCTTTGAATCTTCTTTATCATGCTAGGATTAGCAGGAAAAAGCAAAAAATTTCAGAATTGCACCTTGCAATGTGGAGATATTACTGTTTGTGCATTTACAATATTCATTGATTTTTGCCATTGAAAAACATGTTTTTCATATACCAGAAATGTTTGAAGCTACTGACTGAATGAAAGGAGCTGGCATCTCACTCTCTTTGAATCTTCTTTATCATGCTAGGATTAGCAGGAAAAAGCAAAAAATTTCAGAATTGCACCTTGCAATGTGGAGATATTACTGTTTGTGCATTTACAATATTCATTGATTTTTGCCATTGAAAAACATGTTTTTCATATACCAGAAATGTTTGAAGCTACTGACTGAATGAAAGGAGCTGGCATCTCACTCTCTTTGAATCTTCTTTATCATGCTAGGATTAACAGGAAAAAGCAAAAAATTTCAGAATTGCACCTTGCAATGTGGAGATATTACTGTTTGTGCATTTACAATATTCATTGATTTTTGCCATTGAAAAACGTCCAGAAATGTTTGAAGCTACTGACTGAATGAAAGGAGCTGGCATCTCACTCTCTTTGAATCTTCTTTATCATGCTAGGATTAACAGGAAAAAGCTAAAAATTTCAGAATTGCACCTTCCAATGTGGAGATATTACTGTTTGTGCATTTACAATATTCATTGATTTTTGCCATTGAAAAACATGTTTTTCATATACCAGAAATGTTTGAAGCTACTGACTGAATGAAAGGAGCTGGCATCTCACTCTCTTTGAATCTTCTTTATCATGCTAGGATTAGCAGGAAAAAGCAAAAAATTTCAGAATTGCACCTTGCAATGTGGAGATATTACTGTTTGTGCATTTACAATATTCATTGATTTTTGCCATTGAAAAACATGTTTTTCATATACCAGAAATGTTTGAAGCTACTGACTGAATGAAAGGAGCTGGCATCTCACTCTCTTTGAATCTTCTTTATCATGCTAGGATTAACAGGAAAAAGCAAAAAATTTCAGAATTGCACCTTGCAATGTGGAGATATTACTGTTTGTGCATTTACAATATTCATTGATTTTTGCCATTGAAAAACGTCCAGAAATGTTTGAAGCTACTGACTGAATGAAAGGAGCTGGCATCTCACTCTCTTTGAATCTTCTTTATCATGCTAGGATTAACAGGAAAAAGCTAAAAATTTCAGAATTGCACCTTGCAATGTGGAGATATTACTGTTTGTGCATTTACAATATTCATTGATTTTTGCCATTGAAAAACATGTTTTTCATATACCAGAAATGTTTGAAGCTACTGACTGAATGAAAGGAGCTGGCATCTCACTCTCTTTGAATCTTCTTTATCATGCTAGGATTAGCAGGAAAAAGCAAAAAATTTCAGAATTGCACCTTGCAATGTGGAGATATTACTGTTTGTGCATTTACAATATTCATTGATTTTTGCCATTGAAAAACATGTTTTTCATATACCAGAAATGTTTGAAGCTACTGACTGAATGAAAGGAGCTGGCATCTCACTCTCTATGAATCTTCTTTATCATGCTAGGATTAGCAGGAAAAAGCAAAAAATTTCAGAATTGCACCTTGCAATGTGGAGATATTACTGTTTGTGCATTTACAATATTCATTGATTTTTGCCATTGAAAAACATGTTTTTCATATACCAGAAATGTTTGAAGCTACTGACTGAATGAAAGGAGCTGGCATCTCACTCTCTTTGAATCTTCTTTATCATGCTAGGATTAACAGGAAAAAGCAAAAAATTTCAGAATTGCACCTTGCAATGTGGAGATATTACTGTTTGTGCATTTACAATATTCATTGATTTTTGCCATTGAAAAACGTCCAGAAATGTTTGAAGCTACTGACTGAATGAAAGGAGCTGGCATCTCACTCTCTTTGAATCTTCTTTATCATGCTAGGATTAGCAGGAAAAAGCAAAAAATTTCCGAATTGCACCTTGCAATGTGGAGATATTACTGTTTGTGCATTTACAATATTCATTGATTTTTGCCATTGAAAAACATGTTTTTCATATACCAGAAATGTTTGAAGCTACTGACTGAATGAAAGGAGCTGGCATCTCACTCTCTTTGAATCTTCTTTATCATGCTAGGATTAGCAGGAAAAAGCAAAAAATTTCAGAATTGCACCTTGCAATGTGGAGATATTACTGTTTGTGCATTTACAATATTCATTGATTTTTGCCATTGAAAAACATGTTTTTCATATACCAGAAATGTTTGAAGCTACTGACTGAATGAAATGAGCTGGCATCTCACTCTTTGAATCTTCTTTATCATGCTAGGATTAGCAGGAAAAAGCAAAAAATTTCAGAATTGCACCTTGCAATGTGGAGATATTACTGTTTGTGCATTTACAATATTCATTGATTTTTGCCATTGAAAAACATGTTTTTCATATACCAGAAATGTTTGAAGCTACTGACTGAATGAAAGGAGCTGGCATCTCACTCTCTTTGAATCTTCTTTATCATGCTAGGATTAACAGGAAAAAGCAAAAAATTTCAGAATTGCACCTTGCAATGTGGAGATATTACTGTTTGTGCATTTACAATATTCATTGATTTTTGCCATTGAAAAACGTCCAGAAATGTTTGAAGCTACTGACTGAATGAAAGGAGCTGGCATCTCACTCTCTTTGAATCTTCTTTATCATGCTAGGATTAGCAGGAAAAAGCAAAAAATTTCAGAATTGCACCTTGCAATGTGGAGATATTACTGTTTGTGCATTTACAATATTCATTGATTTTTGCCATTGAAAAACATCATGTTATTCATATACCAGAAATGTTTGAAGCTACTGACTGAATGAAAGGAGCTGGCATCTCACTCTCTTTGAATCTTCTTTATCATGCTAGGATTAGCAGGAAAAAGCAAAAAATTTCCAAATTGCACCTTGCAATGTGGAGATATTACTGTTTGTGCATTTACAATATTCATTGATTTTTGCCATTGAAAAACATGTTTTTCATATACCAGAAATGTTTGAAGCTACTTACTGAATGAAAGGAGCTGGCATCTCACTCTCTTTGAATCTTCTTTATCATGCTAGGATTAACAGGAAAAAGCAAAAAATTTCAGAATTGCACCTTGCAATGTGGAGATATTACTGTTTGTGCATTTACAACATTCATTGATTTTTGCCATTGAAAAACGTCCAGAAATGTTTGAAGCTACTGACTGAATGAAAGGAGCTGGCATCTCACTCTCTTTGAATCTTCTTTATCATGCTAGGATTAGCAGGAAAAAGCAAAAAATTTCAGAATTGCACCTTGCAATGTGGAGATATTACTGTTTGTGCATTTACAATATTCATTGATTTTTGCCATTGAAAAACATCATGTTATTCATATACCAGAAATGTTTGAAACTACTGACTGAATGAAAGGAGCTGGCATCTCACTCTCTTTGAATCTTCTTTATCATGCTAGGATTAGCAGGAAAAAGCAAAAAATTTCCGAATTGCACCTTGCAATGTGGAGATATTACTGTTTGTGCATTTACAATATTCATTGATTTTTGCCATTGAAAAACATGTTTTTCATATACCAGAAATGTTTGAAGCTACTGACTGAATGAAAGGAGCTGGCATCTCACTCTCTTTGAATCTTCTTTATCATGCTAGGATTAACAGGAAAAAGCAAAAAATTTCAGAATTGCACCTTGCAATGTGGAGATATTACTGTTTGTGCATTTACAATATTCATTGATTTTTGCCATTGAAAAACATGTTTTTCATATACCAGAAGTGTTTGAAGCTACTGACTGAATGAAAGGAGCTGGCATCTCACTCTTTGAATCTTCTTTATCATGCTAGGATTAGCAGGAAAAAGCAAAAAATTTCAGAATTGCACCTTGCAATGTGGAGATATTACTGTTTGTGCATTTACAATATTCATTGATTTTTGCCATTGAAAAACATGTTTTTCATATACCAGAAATGTTTGAAGCTACTGACTGAATGAAAGGAGCTGGCATCTCACTCTCTTTGAATCTTCTTTATCATGCTAGGATTAACAGGAAAAAGCAAAAAATTTCAGAATTGCACCTTGCAATGTGGAGATATTACTGTTTGTGCATTTACAATATTCATTGATTTTTGCCATTGAAAAACATGTTTTTCATATACCAGAAATGTTTGAAGCTACTGACTGAATGAAAGGAGCTGGCATCTCACTCTCTTTGAATCTTCTTTATCATGCCAGGATTAACAGGAAAAAGCCAAAAATTTCAGAATTGCACCTTGCAATGTGGAGATATTACTGTTTGTGCATTTACAATATTCATTGATTTTTGCCATTGAAAAACGTCCAGAAATGTTTGAAGCTACTGACTGAATGAAAGGAGCTGGCATCTCACTCTCTTTGAATCTTCTTTATCATGCTAGGATTAGCAGGAAAAAGCAAAAAATTTCAGAATTGCACCTTGCAATGTGGAGATATTACTGTTTGTGCATTTACAATATTCATTGATTTTTGCCATTGAAAAACATGTTTTTCATATACCAGAAATGTTTGAAGCTACTGACTGAATGAAAGGAGCTGGCATCTCACTCTCTTTGAATCTTCTTTATCATGCTAGGATTAGCAGGAAAAAGCAAAAAATTTCAGAATTGCACCTTGCAATGTGGAGATATTACTGTTTGTACATTTACAATATTCATTGTTTTTTGCCATTGAAAAACATGTTTTTCATATACCAGAAATGTTTGAAGCTACTGACTGAATGAAAGGAGCTGGCATCTCACTCTCTTTGAATCTTCTTTATCATGCTAGGATTAACGGGAAAAATCAAAAAATTTCAGAATTGCACCTTGCAATGGGGAGATATTACTGTTTGTGCATTTACAATATTCATTGATTTTTGCCATTGAAAAACATGTTTTTCATATTCCAGAAATGTTTGAAGCTACTGACTGAATGAAAGGAGCTGGCATCTCACTCTCTTTGAATCTTCTTTATCATGCTAGGATTAACAGGAAAAAGCAAAAAATTTCAGAATTGCACCTTGCAATGTGGAGATATTACTGTTTGTGCATTTACAATATTCATTGATTTTTGCCATTGAAAAACGTCCAGAAATGTTTGAAGCTACTGACTGAATGAAAGGAGCTGGCATCTCACTCTCTTTGAATCTTCTTTATCATGCTAGGATTAGCAGGAAAAAGCAAAATTCAGAATTGCACCTTGCAATGTGGAGATATTACTGTTTGTGCATTTACAATATTCATTGATTTTTGCCATTGAAAAACGTTTTTCATATACCAGAAATGTTTGAAGCTACTGACTGAATGAAAGGAGCTGGCATCTCACTCTCTTTGAATCTTCTTTATCATGCTAGGATTAACAGGAAAAAGCAAAAAATTTCAGAATTGCACCTTGCAATGTGGAGATATTACTGTTTGTGCATTTACAATATTCATTGATTTTTGCCATTGAAAAACGTCCAGAAATGTTTGAAGCTACTGACTGAATGAAAGGAGCTGGCATCTCACTCTCTTTGAATCTTCTTTATCATGCTAGGATTAACAGGAAAAAGCAAAAAATTTCAGAATTGCACCTTGCAATGTGGAGATATTACTGTTTGTGCATTTACAATATTCATTGATTTTTGCCATTGAAAAACATGTTTTTCATATACCAGAAATGTTTGAAGCTACTGACTGAATGAAAGGAGCTGGCATCTCACTCTCTTTGAATCTTCTTTATCATGCTAGGATTAACAGGAAAAAGCAAAAAATTTCAGAATTGCACCTTGCAATGTGGAGATATTACTGTTTGTGCATTTACAATATTCATTGATTTTTGCCATTGAAAAACGTCCAGAAATGTTTGAAGCTACTGACTGAATGAAAGGAGCTGGCATCTCACTCTCTTTGAATCTTCTTTATCATGCTAGGATTAGCAGGAAAAAGCAAAAAATTTCAGAATTGCACCTTGCAATGTGGAGATATTACTGTTTGTGCATTTACAATATTCATTGATTTTTGCCATTGAAAAACATGTTTTTCATATACCAGAAATGTTTGAAGCTACTGACTGAATGAAAGGAGCTGGCATCTCACTCTCTTTGAATCTTCTTTATCATGCTAGGATTAGCAGGAAAAAGCAAAAAATTTCAGAATTGCACCTTGCAATGTGGAGATATTACTGTTTGTGCATTTACAATATTCATTGATTTTTGCCATTGAAAAACATGTTTTTCATATACCAGAAATGTTTGAAGCTACTGACTGAATGAAAGGAGCTGGCATCTCACTCTCTTTGAATCTTCTTTATCATGCTAGGATTAACAGGAAAAATCAAAAAATTTCAGAATTGCACCTTGCAATGTGGAGATATTACTGTTTGTGCATTTACAATATTCATTGATTTTTGCCATTGAAAAACATGTTTTTCATATTCCAGAAATGTTTGAAGCTACTGACTGAATGAAAGGAGCTGGCATCTCACTCTCTTTGAATCTTCTTTATCATGCTAGGATTAACAGGAAAAAGCAAAAAATTTCAGAATTGCACCTTGCAATGTGGAGATATTACTTTTTGTGCATTTACAATATTCATTGATTTTTGCCATTGAAAAACGTCCAGAAATGTTTGAAGCTACTGACTGAATGAAAGGAGCTGGCATCTCACTCTCTTTGAATCTTCTTTATCATGCTAGGATTAGCAGGAAAAAGCAAAAAATTTCAGAATTGCACGTTGCAATGTGGAGATATTACTGTTTGTGCATTTACAATATTCATTGATTTTTGCCATTGAAAAACATGTTTTTCATATACCAGAAATGTTTGAAGCTACTGACTGAATGAAAGGAGCTGGCATCTCACTCTCTTTGAATCTTCTTTATCATGCTAGGATTAGCAGGAAAAAGCAAAAAATTTCAGAATTGCACCTTGCAATGTGGAGATATTACTGTTTGTGCATTTACAATATTCATTGATTTTTGCCATTGAAAAACATGTTTTTCATATACCAGAAATGTTTGAAGCTACTGACTGAATGAAAGGAGCTGGCATCTCACTCTCTTTGAATCTTCTTTATCATGCTAGGATTAACAGGAAAAAGCAAAAAATTTCAGAATTGCACCTTGCAATGTGGAGATATTACTGTTTGTGCATTTACAATATTCATTGATTTTAGGCATTGAAAAACGTCCAGAAATGTTTGAAGCTACTGACTGAATGAAAGGAGCTGGCATCTCACTCTCTTTGAATCTTCTTTATCATGCTAGGATTAACAGGAAAAAGCTAAAAATTTCAGAATTGCACCTTGCAATGTTGAGACATTACTGTTTGTGCATTTACAATATTCATTGATTTTTGCCATTGAAAAACATGTTTTTCATATACCAGAAATGTTTGAAGCTACTGACTGAATGAAAGGAGCTGGCATCTCACTCTCTTTGAATCTTCTTTATCATGCTAGGATTAGCAGGAAAAAGCAAAAAATTTCAGAATTGCACCTTGCATTGTGGAGATATTACTGTTTGTGCATTTACAATATTCATTGATTTTTGCCATTGAAAAACGTTTTTCATATACCAGAAATGTTTGAAGCTACTGACTGAATGAAAGGAGCTGGCATCTCACTCTCTTTGAATCTTCTTTATCATGCTAGGATTAGCAGGAAAAAGCAAAAAATTTCAGAATTGCACCTTGCAATGTGGAGATATTACTGTTTGTGCATTTACAATATTCATTGATTTTTGCCATTGAAAAACATGTTTTTCATATACCAGAAATGTTTGAAGCTACTGACTGAATGAAAGGAGCTGGCATCTCACTATGAATCTTCTTTATCATTCAAGGATTAACAGGAAAAAGCAAAAAATTTCAGAATTGCACCTTGCAATGTGGAGATATTACTGTTTGTGCATTTACAATATTCATTGATTTTTGCCATTGAAAAACATGTTTTTCATATACCAGAAATGTTTGAAGCTACTGACTGAATGAAAGGAGCTGGCATCTCACTCTCTTTGAATCTTCTTTATCATGCTAGGATTAACAGGAAAAAGCAAAAAATTTCAGAATTGCACCTTGCAATGTGGAAATATTACTGTTTGTGCATTTACAATATTCATTGATTTTTGCCATTGAAAAACGTCCAGAAATGTTTGAAGCTACTGACTGAATGAAAGGAGCTGGCATCTCACTCTCTTTGAATCTTCTTTATCATGCTAGGATTAGCAGGAAAAAGCAAAAAATTTCAGAATTGCACCTTGCAATGTGGAGATATTACTGTTTGTGCATTTACAATATTCATTGATTTTTGCCATTGAAAAACATGTTTTTCATATACCAGAAATGTTTGAAGCTACTGACTGAATGAAAGGAGCTGGCATCTCACTCTCTTTGAATCTTCTTTATCATGCTAGGATTAACAGGAAAAAGCAAAAAATTTCAGAATTGCACCTTGCAATGTGGAGATATTACTGTTTGTGCATTTACAATATTCATTGATTTTTGCCATTGAAAAACGTCCAGAAATGTTTGAAGCTACTGACTGAATGAAAGGAGCTGGCATCTCACTCTTTTTGAATCTTCTTCATCATGCTAGGATTAACAGGAAAAAGCTAAAAATTTCAGAATTGCACCTTGCAATGTGGAGATATTACTGTTTGTGCATTTACAATTTTCATTGATTTTTGCCATTGAAAAACATGTTTTTCATATACCAGAAATGTTTGAAGCTACTGACTGAATGAAAGGAGCTGGCATCTCACTCTCTTTGAATCTTCTTTATCATGCTAGGATGAGCAGGAAAAAGCAAAAAATTTCAGAATTGCACCTTGCAATGTGGAGATATTACTGTTTGTGCATTTACAATATTCATTGATTTTTGCCATTGAAAAACATGTTTTTCATATACCAGAAATGTTTGAAGCTACTGACTGAATGAAAGGAGCTGGCATCTCACTCTCTTTGAATCTTCTTTATCATGCTAGGATTAGCAGGAAAAAGCAAAACATTTCAGAATTGCACCTTGCAATGTGGAGATATTACTGTTTGTGCATTTACAATATTCATTGATTTTTGCCATTGAAAAACATGTTTTTCATATACCAGAAATGTTTGAAGCTACTGACTGAATGAAAGGAGCTGGCATCTCACTCTCTTTGAATCTTCTTTATCATGCTAGGATTAACAGGAAAAAGCAAAAAATTTCAGAATTGCACCTTGCAATGTGGAGATATTACTGTTTGTGCATTTACAATATTCATTGATTTTTGCCATTGAAAAACGTCCAGAAATGTTTGAAGCTACTGACTGAATGAAAGGAGCTGGCATCTCACTCTCTTTGAATCTTCTTTATTATGCTAGGATTAGCAGGAAAAAGCAAAAAATTTCAGAATTGCACCTTGCAATGTGGAGATATTACTGTTTGTGCATTTACAATATTTCAATGGCAAAAATCAATGAATATTGTAAATGCACAAACAGTAATTTATCCGCATTGCAAGGTGCAATTCTGAAATTTTTTGCTTTTTCCTGCTCCTCTTAGCATGATAAAGAAGATTCAAAGAGAGTGAGATGCCAGCTCCTTTCATTCAGTCAGTAGCTTCAAACATTTCTGGTATATGAATAACATGATGTTTTTCAATGGCAAAAATCAATGAATATTGTAAATGCACAAACAGTAATTTCTCCGCATTGCAAGGTGCAATTCTGAAATTTTTTGCTTTTTCCTGCTCCTCTTAGCATGATAAAGAAGATTCAAAGAGAGTGAGATGCCAGCTCCTTTCATTCAGTCAGTAGCTTCAATCATTTCTGGACGTTTTTCAATGGCAAAAATCAATAAATATTGTAAATGCACAAACAGTAATTTCTCCGCATTGCAAGGTGCAATTCTGAAATTTTTTGCTTTTTCCTGCTCCTCTTAGCATGATAAAGAAGATTCAAAGAGAGTGAGATGCCAGCTCCTTTCATTCAGTCAGTAGCTTCAAACATTTCTGGTATATGAATAACATGATGTTTTTCAATGGCAAAAATCAATGAATATTGTAAATGCACAAACAGTAATTTCTCCGCATTGCAAGGTGCAATTCTGAAAATTTTTGCTTTTTCCTGCTCCTCTTAGCATGATAAAGAAGATACAAAGAGAGTGAGATGCCAGCTCCTTTCATTCAGTCAGTAGCTTCAATCATTTCTGGATGTTTTTCAATGGCAAAAATCAATGAATATTGTAAATGCACAAACAGTAATTTCTCCGCATTGCAAGGTGCAATTCTGAAATTTTTTACTTTTTCCTGCTCCTCTTAGCATGGTAAAGAAGATTCAAAGAGAGTGAGATGCCAGCTCCTTTCATTCAGTCAGTATCTTCAATCATTTCTGGTATATGAATAACATGATGTTTTTCAATGGCAAAAATCAATGAATATTGTAAATGCACAAACAGTAATTTCTCCGCATTGCAAGGTGCAATTCTGAAATTTTTTGCTTTTTCCTGCTCCTCTTAGCATGATAAAGAAGATTCAAAGAGAGTGAGATGCCAGCTCCTTTCATTCAGTCAGTAGCTTCAATCATTTCTGGACGTTTTTCAATGGCAAAAATGAATGAATATTGTAAATGCATAAACTAATTTCTCCGCATTGCAAGGTGCAATTCTGAAATTTTTTGCTTTTTCCTGCTCCTCTTAGCATGATAAAGAAGATTCAAAGAGAGTGAGATGCCAGCTCCTTTCATTCAGTCAGTAGCTTCAATCATTTCTGGTAAATGAATAACATGATGTTTTTCAATGGCAAAAATCAATGAATTTTGTAAATGCACAAACAGTAATTTCTCCGCATTGCAAGGCGCAATTCTGAAATTTTTTGCTTTTTCCTGCTCCTCTTAGCATGATAAAGAAGATTCAAAGAGAGTGAGATGCCAGCTCCTTTCATTCAGTCAGTAGCTTCAATCATTTCTGGACGTTTTTCAATGGCAAAAATCAATGAATATTGTAAATGCACAAACAGTAATTTCTCCGCATTGCAAGGTGCAATTCTGAAATTTTTTGCTTTTTCCTGCTCCTCTTAGCATGATAAAGAAGATTCAAAGAGAGTGAGATGCCAGCTCCTTTCATTCAGTCACTAGGTTCAATCATTTCTGGACGTTTTTCAATGGCAAAAATCAATGAATATTGTAAATGCACAAACAGTAATTTCTCCGCATTGCAAGGTGCAATTCTGAAATTTTTTGCTTTTTCCTGCTCCTCTTATCATGATAAAGAAGATTCAAAGAGAGTGAGGTGCCAGCTCCTTTCATTCAGTCAGTAGCTTCAAACATTTCTGGTATATGAATAACATGTTTTTCAATGGCAAAAATCAATGAATATTGTAAATGCACAAACAGTAATTTCTCCGCATTGCAAGGTGCAATTCTGAAATTTTTTGCTTTTTCCTGCTCCTCTTAGCATGATAAAGAAGATTCAAAGAGAGTGAGATGCCAGCTCCTTTCATTCAGTCAGTAGCTTCAATCATTTCTGGACGTTTTTCAATGTCAAAAATCAATGAATATTGTAAATGCACAAACAGTAATTTCTCCGCATTGCAAGGTGCAATTCTGAAATTTTTTGCTTTTTCCTGCTCCTCTTAGCATGATAAAGAAGATTCAAAGAGAGTGAGATGCCAGCTCCTTTCATTCAGTCAGTAGCTTCAATCATTTCTGGAAGTTTTTCAATGGCAAAAATCAATGAATATTGTAAATGCACAAACTGTAATTTCTCCGCATTGCAAGGTGCAATTCTGAAATTTTTTGCTTTTTCCTGCTCCTCTTAGCATGATAAAGAAGATTCAAAGAGAGTGAGATGCCAGCTCCTTTCATTCAGTCAGTAGCTTCAATCATTTCTGGACGTTTTTCAATGGCAAAAATCAATGAATATTGTAAATGCACAAACAGTAATTTCTCCGCATTGCAAGGGGCAATTCTGAAATTTTTTGCTTTTTCCTGCTCCTCTTAGCATGATAAAGAAGATTCAAAGAGAGTGAGATGCCAGCTCCTTTCATTCAGTCAGTAGCTTCAAACATTTCTGGTATATGAATAACATGATGTTTTTCAATGGCAAAAATCAATGAATATTGTAAATGCACAAACAGTAATTTCTCCGCATTGCAAGGTGCAATTCTGAAATTTTTTGCTTTTTCCTGCTCCTCTTAGCATGATAAAGAAGATTCAAAGAGAGTGAGATGCCAGCTCCTTTCATTCAGTCAGTAGCTTCAATCATTTCTGGACGTTTTTCAATGGCAAAAATCAATGAATATTGTAAATGCACAAACAGTAATTTCTCCGCATTGCAAGGTGCAATTCTGAAATTTTTTGCTTTTTCCTGCTCCTCTTAGCATGATAAAGAAGATTCAAAGAGAGTGAGATGCCAGCTCCTTTCATTCAGTCAGTAGCTTCAAACATTTCTGGTATATGAATAACATGATGTTTTTCAATGGCAAAAATCAATGAATATTGTAAATGCACAAACAGTAATTTCTCCGCATTGCAAGGTGCAATTCTGAAATTTTTTGCTTTTTCCTGCTCCTCTTAGCATGATAAAGAAGATTCAAAGAGAGTGAGATGCCAGCTCCTTTCATTCAGTCAGTAGCTTCAAACATTTCTGGACGTTTTTCAATTGCAAAAATCAATGGATATTGTAAATGCACAAACAGTAATTTCTCCGCATTGCAAGGTGCAATTCTGAAATTTTTTGCTTTTTCCTGCTCCTCTTAGCATGATAAAGAAGATTCAAAGAGAATGAGATGCCAGCTACTTTCATTCAGTCAGTAGCTTCAATCATTTCTGGTATATGAATAACATGATGTTTTTCAATGGCAAAAATCAATGAATATTGTAAATGCACAAACAGTAATTTCTCCGCATTGCAAGGTGCAATTCTGAAATTTTTTGCTTTTTCCTGCTCCTCTTAGCATGATAAAGAAGATTCAAAGAGAGTGAGATGCCAGCTCCTTTCATTCAGTCAGTAGCTTCAAACATTTCTGGTATATGAATAACATGATGTTTTTCAATGGCAAAAATCAATGAATATTGTAAATGCACAAACAGTAATTTCTCCGCATTGCAAGGTGCAATTCTGAAATTTTTTGCTTTTTCCTGCTCCTCTTAGCATGATAAAGAAGATTCAAAGAGAGTGAGATGCCAGCTCCTTTCATTCAGTCAGTAGCTTCAAACATTTCTGGACGTTTTTCAATTGCAAAAATCAATGGATATTGTAAATGCACAAACAGTAATTTCTCCGCATTGCAAGGTGCAATTCTGAAATTTTTTGCTTTTTCCTGCTCCTCTTAGCATGATAAAGAAGATTCAAAGAGAGTGAGATGCCAGCTACTTTCATTCAGTCAGTAGCTTCAATCATTTCTGGTATATGAATAACATGATGTTTTTCAATGGCAAAAATCAATGAATATTGTAAATGCACAAACAGTAATTTCTCCGCATTGCAAGGTGCAATTCTGAAATTTTTTGCTTTTTCCTGCTCCTCTTAGCATGATAAAGAAGATTCAAAGAGAGTGAGATGCCAGCTCCTTTCATTCAGTCAGTAGCTTCAAACATTTCTGGTATATGAATAACATGATGTTTTTCAATGGCAAAAATCAATGAATATTGTAAATGCACAAACAGTAATTTCTCCGCATTGCAAGGTGCAATTCTGAAATTTTTTGCTTTTTCCTGCTCCTCTTAGCATGATAAAGAAGATTCAAAGAGAGTGAGATGCCAGCTCCTTTCATTCAGTCAGTAGCTTCAAACATTTCTGGACGTTTTTCAATTGCAAAAATCAATGGATATTGTAAATGCACAAACAGTAATTTCTCCGCATTGCAAGGTGCAATTCTGAAATTTTTTGCTTTTTCCTGCTCCTCTTAGCATGATAAAGAAGATTCAAAGAGAGTGAGATGCCAGCTACTTTCATTCAGTCAGTAGCTTCAATCATTTCTGGTATATGAATAACATGATGTTTTTCAATGGCAAAAATCAATGAATATTGTAAATGCACAAACAGTAATTTCTCCGCATTGCAAGGTGCAATTCTGAAATTTTTTGCTTTTTCCTGCTCCTCTTAGCATGATAAAGAAGATTCAAAGAGAGTGAGATGCCAGCTCCTTTCATTCAGTCAGTAGCTTCAAACATTTCTGGTATATGAATAACATGATGTTTTTCAATGGCAAAAATCAATGAATATTGTAAATGCACAAACAGTAATTTCTCCGCATTGCAAGGTGCAATTCTGAAATTTTTTGCTTTTTCCTGCTCCTCTTAGCATGATAAAGAAGATTCAAAGAGAGTGAGATGCCAGCTCCTTTCATTCAGTCAGTAGCTTCAAACATTTCTGGACGTTTTTCAATTGCAAAAATCAATGGATATTGTAAATGCACAAACAGTAATTTCTCCGCATTGCAAGGTGCAATTCTGAAATTTTTTGCTTTTTCCTGCTCCTCTTAGCATGATAAAGAAGATTCAAAGAGAGTGAGATGCCAGCTCCTTTCATTCAGTCAGTAGCTTCAATCATTTCTGGTATATGAATAACATGATGTTTTTCAATGGCAAAAATCAATGAATATTGTAAATGCGCAAAGAGTAATTTATCCGCATTGCAAGGTGCAATTCTGAAATTTTTTGCTTTTTCCTGCTCCTCTTAGCATGATAAAGAAGATTCAAAGAGAGTGAGATGCCAGCTCCTTTCATTCAGTCAGTAGCTTCAAACATTTCTGGTATATGAATAACATGATGTTTTTCAATGGCAAAAATCAATGAATATTGTAAATGCACAAACAGTAATTTCTCCGCATTGCAAGGTGCAATTCTGAAATTTTTTGCTTTTTCCTGCTCCTCTTAGCATGATAAAGAAGATTCAAAGAGAGTGAGATGCCAGCTCCTTTCATTCAGTCAGTAGCTTCAATCATTTCTGGTATATGAATAACATGATGTTTTTCAATGGCAAAAATCAATGAATTTTGTAAATGCACAAACAGCAATTTCTCCGCATTGCAAGATGCAATTCTGAAATTTTTTGCTTTTTCCTGCTCCTCTTAGCATGATAAAGAAGATTCAAAGAGAGTGAGATGCCAGCTCCTTTCATTCAGTCAGTAGCTTCAATCATTTCTGGACGTTTTTCAATGGCAAAAATCAATGAATATTGTAAATGCACAAACAGTAATTTCTCCGCATTGCAAGGTGCAATTCTGAAATTTTTTGCTTTTTCCTGCTCCTCTTAGCATGATAAAGAAGATTCAAAGAGAGTGAGATGCCAGCTCCTTTCATTCAGTCAGTAGCTTCAAACATTTCTGGTATATGAATAACATGATGTTTTTCAATGGCAAAAATCAATGAATATTGTAAATGCACAAACAGTAATTTCTCCGCATTGCAAGGTGCAATTCTGAAATTTTTTGCTTTTTCCTGCTCCTCCTAGCATGATAAAGAAGATTCAAAGAGAGTGAGATGCCAGCTCCTTTCGTTCAGTCAGTAGCTATAATCATTTCTGGACGTTTTTCAATGGTAAAAATCAATGAATATTGTAAATGCACAAACAGTAATTTCTCCGCATTGCAAGGTGCAATTCTGAAATTTTTTGCTTTTTCCTGCTCCTCTTAGCATGATAAAGAAGATTCAAAGAGAGTGAGATGCCAGCTCCTTTCATTCAGTCAGTAGCTTCAAACATTTCTGGTATATGAATAACATGATGTTTTTCAATGGCAAAAATCAATGAATATTGTAAATGCACAAACAGTAATTTCTCCGCATTGCAAGGTGCAATTCTGAAATTTTTTGCTTTTTCCTGCTCCTCTTAGCATGATAAAGAAGATTCAAAGAGAGTGAGATGCCAGCTCCTTTCATTCAGTCAGTAGCTTAAAACATTTCTGGTATATGAATAACATGATGTTTTTCAATGGCAAAAATCAATGAATATTGTAAATGCACAAACAGTAATTTCTCCGCATTGCAAGGTGCAATTCTGAAATTTTTTGCTTTTTCCTGCTCCTCTTAGCATGATAAAGAAGATTCAAAGAGAGTGAGATGCCAGCTCCTTTCATTCAGTCAGTAGCTTCAATCATTTCTGGACGTTTTTCAATGGCAAAAATCAATGAATATTGTAAATGCACAAACAGTAATTTCTCCGCATTGCAAGGTGCAATTCTGAAATTTTTTGCTTTTTCCTGCTCCTCTTAGCATGATAAAGAGATTCAAAGAGAGTGAGATGCCAGCTCCTTTCATTCAGTCAGTAGCTTCAAACATTTCTGGTATATGAATAACATGATGTTTTTCAATGGTAAAAATCAATGAATATTGTAAATGCACAAACAGTAATTTCTCCGCATTGCAAGGTGCAATTCTGAAATTTTTTGCTTTTTCCTGCTCCTCTTAGCATGATAAAGAAGATTCAAAGAGAGTGAGATGCCAGCTCCTTTCATTCAGTCAGTAGCTTCAATCATTTCTGGTATATGAATAACATGATGTTTTTCAATGGCAAAAATCAATGAATATTGTAAATGCACAAACAGTAATTTATCCGCATTGCAAGGTGCAATTCTGAAATTTTTTGTTTTTTCCTGCTCCTCTTAGCATGATAAAGAAGATTCAAAGAGAGTGAGATGCCAGCTCCTTTCATTCAGTCAGTAGCTTCAAACATTTCTGGTATATGAATAACATGATGTTTTTCAATGGCAAAAATCAATGAATATTGTAAATGCACAAACAGTAATTTCTCCGCATTGCAAGGTGCAATTCTGAAATTTTTTGCTTTTTCCTGCTCCTCTTAGCATGATAAATAAGATTCAAAGAGAGTGAGATGCCAGCTCCTTTCATTCAGTCAGTAGCTTCAATCATTTCTGGAAGTTTTTCAATGGCAAAAATCAATGAATATTGTAAATGCACAAACAGTAATTTCTCCGCATTGCAAGGTGCAATTCTGAAATTTTTTGCTTTTTCCTGCTCATCTTAGCATGATAAAGAAGATTCAAAGAGAGTGAGATGCCAGCTCCTTTCATTCAGTCAGTAGCTTCAATCATTTCTGGACGTTTTTCAATGGCAAAAATCAATGAATATTGTAAATGCACAAACAGTAATTTCTCCGCATTGCAAGGTGCAATTCTGAAATTTTTTGCTTTTTCCTGCTCCTCTTAGCATGATAAAGAAGATTCAAAGAGAGTGAGATGCCAGCTCCTTTCATTCAGTCAGTAGCTTCAATCATTTCTGGAAGTTTTTCAATGGCAAAAATTAATGAATATTGTAAATGCACAAACAGTAATTTCTCCGCATTGCAAGGTGCAATTCTGAAATTTTTTGCTTTTTCCTGCTCCTCTTAGCATGATAAAGAAGATTCAAAGAGAGTGAGATGCCAGCTCCTTTCATTCAGTCAGTAGCTTCAATCATTTCTGGACGTTTTTCAATGGCAAAAATCAATGAATATTGTAAATGCACAAACAGTAATTTCTCCGCATTGCAAGGTGCAATTCTGAAATTTTTTGCTTTCTCCTGCTCCTCTTAGCATGATAAAGAAGATTCAAAGAGAGTGAGATGCCAGCTCCTTTCATTCAGTCAGTAGCTTCAATCATTTCTGGACGTTTTTCAATGGCAAAAATCAGTGAATATTGTAAATGCACAAACAGTAATTTCTCCGCATTGCAAGGTGCAATTCTGAAATTTTTTGCTTTTTCCTGCTCCTCTTAGCATGATAAAGAAGATTCAAAGAGAGTGAGATGCCAGCTCCTTTCATTCAGTCAGTAGCTTCAAACATTTCTGGTATATGAATAACATGATGTTTTTCAATGGCAAAAATCAATGAATATTGTAAATGCGCAAAGAGTAATTTATCCGCATTGCAAGGTGCAATTCTGAAATTTTTTGCTTTTTCCTGCTCCTCTTAGCATGATAAAGAAGATTCAAAGAGAGTGAGATGCCAGCTCCTTTCATTCAGTCAGTAGCTTCAAACATTTCTGGTATATGAATAACATGATGTTTTTCAATGGCAAAAATCAATGAATATTGTAAATGCACAAACAGTAATTTCTCCGCATTGCAAGGTGCAATTCTGAAATTTTTTGCTTTTTCCTGCTCCTCTTAGCATGATAAAGAAGATTCAAAGAGAGTGAGATGCCAGCTCCTTTCATTCAGTCAGTAGCTTCAATCATTTCTGGTATATGAATAACATGATGTTTTTCAATGGCAAAAATCAATGAATTTTGTAAATGCACAAACAGCAATTTCTCCGCATTGCAAGGTGCAATTCTGAAATTTTTTGCTTTTTCCTGCTCCTCTTAGCATGATAAAGAAGATTCAAAGAGAGTGAGATGCCAGCTCCTTTCATTCAGTCAGTAGCTTCAATCATTTCTGGACGTTTTTCAATGGCAAAAATCAATGAATATTGTAAATGCACAAACAGTAATTTCTCCGCATTGCAAGGTGCAATTCTGAAATTTTTTGCTTTTTCCTGCTCCTCTTAGCATGATAAAGAAGATTCAAAGAGAGTGAGATGCCAGCTCCTTTCATTCAGTCAGTAGCTTCAAACATTTCTGGTATATGAATAACATGATGTTTTTCAATGGCAAAAATCAATGAATATTGTAAATGCACAAACAGTAATTTCTCCGCATTGCAAGGTGCAATTCTGAAATTTTTTGCTTTTTCCTGCTCCTCTTAGCATGATAAAGAAGATTCAAAGAGAGTGAGATGCCAGCTCCTTTCGTTCAGTCAGTAGCTTCAATCATTTCTGGACGTTTTTCAATGGTAAAAATCAATGAATATTGTAAATGCACAAACAGTAATTTCTCCGCATTGCAAGGTGCAATTCTGAAATTTTTTGCTTTTTCCTGCTCCTCTTAGCATGATAAAGAAGATTCAAAGAGAGTGAGATGCCAGCTCCTTTCATTCAGTCAGTAGCTTCAAACATTTCTGGTATATGAATAACATGATGTTTTTCAATGGCAAAAATCAATGAATATTGTAAATGCACAAACAGTAATTTCTCCGCATTGCAAGGTGCAATTCTGAAATTTTTTGCTTTTTCCTGCTCCTCTTAGCATGATAAAGAAGATTCAAAGAGAGTGAGATGCCAGCTCCTTTCATTCAGTCAGTAGCTTCAAACATTTCTGGTATATGAATAACATGATGTTTTTCAATGGCAAAAATCAATGAATATTGTAAATGCACAAACAGTAATTTCTCCGCATTGCAAGGTGCAATTCTGAAATTTTTTGCTTTTTCCTGCTCCTCTTAGCATGATAAAGAAGATTCAAAGAGAGTGAGATGCCAGCTCCTTTCATTCAGTCAGTAGCTTCAATCATTTCTGGACGTTTTTCAATGGCAAAAATCAATGAATATTGTAAATGCACAAACAGTAATTTCTCCGCATTGCAAGGTGCAATTCTGAAATTTTTTGCTTTTTCCTGCTCCTCTTAGCATGATAAAGAGATTCAAAGAGAGTGAGATGCCAGCTCCTTTCATTCAGTCAGTAGCTTCAAACATTTCTGGTATATGAATAACATGATGTTTTTCAATGGTAAAAATCAATGAATATTGTAAATGCACAAACAGTAATTTCTCCGCATTGCAAGGTGCAATTCTGAAATTTTTTGCTTTTTCCTGCTCCTCTTAGCATGATAAAGAAGATTCAAAGAGAGTGAGATGCCAGCTCCTTTCATTCAGTCAGTAGCTTCAATCATTTCTGGACGTTTTTCAATGTCAAAAATCAATGAATATTGTAAATGCACAAACAGTAATTTCTCCGCATTGCAAGGTGCAATTCTGAAATTTTTTGCTTTTTCCTGCTCCTCTTAGCATGATAAAGAAGATTCAAAGAGAGTGAGATGCCAGCTCCTTTCATTCAGTCAGTAGCTTCAATCATTTCTGGAAGTTTTTCAATGGCAAAAATCAATGAATATTGTAAATGCACAAACTGTAATTTCTCCGCATTGCAAGGTGCAATTCTGAAATTTTTTGCTTTTTCCTGCTCCTCTTAGCATGATAAAGAAGATTCAAAGAGAGTGAGATGCCAGCTCCTTTCATTCAGTCAGTAGCTTCAATCATTTCTGGACGTTTTTCAATGGCAAAAATCAATGAATATTGTAAATGCACAAACAGTAATTTCTCCGCATTGCAAGGGGCAATTCTGAAATTTTTTGCTTTTTCCTGCTCCTCTTAGCATGATAAAGAAGATTCAAAGAGAGTGAGATGCCAGCTCCTTTCATTCAGTCAGTAGCTTCAAACATTTCTGGTATATGAATAACATGATGTTTTTCAATGGCAAAAATCAATGAATATTGTAAATGCACAAACAGTAATTTCTCCGCATTGCAAGGTGCAATTCTGAAATTTTTTGCTTTTTCCTGCTCCTCTTAGCATGATAAAGAAGATTCAAAGAGAGTGAGATGCCAGCTCCTTTCATTCAGTCAGTAGCTTCAATCATTTCTGGACGTTTTTCAATGGCAAAAATCAATGAATATTGTAAATGCACAAACAGTAATTTCTCCGCATTGCAAGGTGCAATTCTGAAATTTTTTGCTTTTTCCTGCTCCTCTTAGCATGATAAAGAAGATTCAAAGAGAGTGAGATGCCAGCTCCTTTCATTCAGTCAGTAGCTTCAAACATTTCTGGTATATGAATAACATGATGTTTTTCAATGGCAAAAATCAATGAATATTGTAAATGCACAAACAGTAATTTCTCCGCATTGCAAGGTGCAATTCTGAAATTTTTTGCTTTTTCCTGCTCCTCTTAGCATGATAAAGAAGATTCAAAGAGAGTGAGATGCCAGCTCCTTTCATTCAGTCAGTAGCTTCAAACATTTCTGGACGTTTTTCAATTGCAAAAATCAATGGATATTGTAAATGCACAAACAGTAATTTCTCCGCATTGCAAGGTGCAATTCTGAAATTTTTTGCTTTTTCCTGCTCCTCTTAGCATGATAAAGAAGATTCAAAGAGAATGAGATGCCAGCTACTTTCATTCAGTCAGTAGCTTCAATCATTTCTGGTATATGAATAACATGATGTTTTTCAATGGCAAAAATCAATGAATATTGTAAATGCACAAACAGTAATTTCTCCGCATTGCAAGGTGCAATTCTGAAATTTTTTGCTTTTTCCTGCTCCTCTTAGCATGATAAAGAAGATTCAAAGAGAGTGAGATGCCAGCTCCTTTCATTCAGTCAGTAGCTTCAAACATTTCTGGTATATGAATAACATGATGTTTTTCAATGGCAAAAATCAATGAATATTGTAAATGCACAAACAGTAATTTCTCCGCATTGCAAGGTGCAATTCTGAAATTTTTTGCTTTTTCCTGCTCCTCTTAGCATGATAAAGAAGATTCAAAGAGAGTGAGATGCCAGCTCCTTTCATTCAGTCAGTAGCTTCAAACATTTCTGGACGTTTTTCAATTGCAAAAATCAATGGATATTGTAAATGCACAAACAGTAATTTCTCCGCATTGCAAGGTGCAATTCTGAAATTTTTTGCTTTTTCCTGCTCCTCTTAGCATGATAAAGAAGATTCAAAGAGAGTGAGATGCCAGCTACTTTCATTCAGTCAGTAGCTTCAATCATTTCTGGTATATGAATAACATGATGTTTTTCAATGGCAAAAATCAATGAATATTGTAAATGCACAAACAGTAATTTCTCCGCATTGCAAGGTGCAATTCTGAAATTTTTTGCTTTTTCCTGCTCCTCTTAGCATGATAAAGAAGATTCAAAGAGAGTGAGATGCCAGCTCCTTTCATTCAGTCAGTAGCTTCAAACATTTCTGGTATATGAATAACATGATGTTTTTCAATGGCAAAAATCAATGAATATTGTAAATGCACAAACAGTAATTTCTCCGCATTGCAAGGTGCAATTCTGAAATTTTTTGCTTTTTCCTGCTCCTCTTAGCATGATAAAGAAGATTCAAAGAGAGTGAGATGCCAGCTCCTTTCATTCAGTCAGTAGCTTCAAACATTTCTGGACGTTTTTCAATTGCAAAAATCAATGGATATTGTAAATGCACAAACAGTAATTTCTCCACATTGCAAGGTGCAATTCTGAAATTTTTTGCTTTTTCCTGCTCCTCTTAGCATGATAAAGAAGATTCAAAGAGAGTGAGATGCCAGCTCCTTTCATTCAGTCAGTAGCTTCAATCATTTCTGGTATATGAATAACATGATGTTTTTCAATGGCAAAAATCAATGAATATTGTAAATGCGCAAAGAGTAATTTATCCGCATTGCAAGGTGCAATTCTGAAATTTTTTGCTTTTTCCTGCTCCTCTTAGCATGATAAAGAAGACTCAAAGAGAGTGAGATGCCAGCTCCTTTCATTCAGTCAGTAGCTTCAAACATTTCTGGTATATGAATAACATGATGTTTTTCAATGGCAAAAATCAATGAATATTGTAAATGCACAAACAGTAATTTCTCCGCATTGCAAGGTGCAATTCTGAAATTTTTTGCTTTTTCCTGCTCCTCTTAGCATGATAAAGAAGATTCAAAGAGAGTGAGATGCCAGCTCCTTTCATTCAGTCAGTAGCTTCAAACATTTCTGGACGTTTTTCAATTGCAAAAATCAATGGATATTGTAAATGCACAAACAGTAATTTCTCCGCATTGCAAGGTGCAATTCTGAAATTTTTTGCTTTTTCCTGCTCCTCTTAGCATGATAAAGAAGATTCAAAGAGAGTGAGATGCCAGCTACTTTCATTCAGTCAGTAGCTTCAATCATTTCTGGTATATGAATAACATGATGTTTTTCAATGGCAAAAATCAATGAATATTGTAAATGCACAAACAGTAATTTCTCCGCATTGCAAGGTGCAATTCTGAAATTTTTTGCTTTTTCCTGCTCCTCTTAGCATGATAAAGAAGATTCAAAGAGAGTGAGATGCCAGCTCCTTTCATTCAGTCAGTAGCTTCAAACATTTCTGGTATATGAATAACATGATGTTTTTCAATGGCAAAAATCAATGAATATTGTAAATGCACAAACAGTAATTTCTCCGCATTGCAAGGTGCAATTCTGAAATTTTTTGCTTTTTCCTGCTCCTCTTAGCATGATAAAGAAGATTCAAAGAGAGTGAGATGCCAGCTCCTTTCATTCAGTCAGTAGCTTCAAACATTTCTGGTATATGAATAACATGATGTTTTTCAATGGCAAAAATCAATGAATATTGTAAATGCACAAACAGTAATTTCTCCGCATTGCAAGGTGCAATTCTGAAATTTTTTGCTTTTTCCTGCTCCTCTTAGCATGATAAAGAAGATTCAAAGAGAGTGAGATGCCAGCTCCTTTCATTCAGTCAGTAGCTTCAAACATTTCTGGACGTTTTTCAATTGCAAAAATCAATGGATATTGTAAATGCACAAACAGTAATTTCTCCGCATTGCAAGGTGCAATTCTGAAATTTTTTGCTTTTTCCTGCTCCTCTTAGCATGATAAAGAAGATTCAAAGAGAGTGAGATGCCAGCTACTTTCATTCAGTCAGTAGCTTCAATCATTTCTGGTATATGAATAACATGATGTTTTTCAATGGCAAAAATCAATGAATATTGTAAATGCACAAACAGTAATTTCTCCGCATTGCAAGGTGCAATTCTGAAATTTTTTGCTTTTTCCTGCTCCTCTTAGCATGATAAAGAAGATTCAAAGAGAGTGAGATGCCAGCTCCTTTCATTCAGTCAGTAGCTTCAAACATTTCTGGTATATGAATAACATGATGTTTTTCAATGGCAAAAATCAATGAATATTGTAAATGCACAAACAGTAATTTCTCCGCATTGCAAGGTGCAATTCTGAAATTTTTTGCTTTTTCCTGCTCCTCTTAGCATGATAAAGAAGATTCAAAGAGAGTGAGATGCCAGCTCCTTTCATTCAGTCAGTAGCTTCAAACATTTCTGGACGTTTTTCAATTGCAAAAATCAATGGATATTGTAAATGCACAAACAGTAATTTCTCCACATTGCAAGGTGCAATTCTGAAATTTTTTGCTTTTTCCTGCTCCTCTTAGCATGATAAAGAAGATTCAAAGAGAGTGAGATGCCAGCTCCTTTCATTCAGTCAGTAGCTTCAATCATTTCTGGTATATGAATAACATGATGTTTTTCAATGGCAAAAATCAATGAATATTGTAAATGCGCAAAGAGTAATTTATCCGCATTGCAAGGTGCAATTCTGAAATTTTTTGCTTTTTCCTGCTCCTCTTAGCATGATAAAGAAGACTCAAAGAGAGTGAGATGCCAGCTCCTTTCATTCAGTCAGTAGCTTCAAACATTTCTGGTATATGAATAACATGATGTTTTTCAATGGCAAAAATCAATGAATATTGTAAATGCACAAACAGTAATTTCTCCGCATTGCAAGGTGCAATTCTGAAATTTTTTGCTTTTTCCTGCTCCTCTTAGCATGATAAAGAAGATTCAAAGAGAGTGAGATGCCAGCTCCTTTCATTCAGTCAGTAGCTTCAAACATTTCTGGACGTTTTTCAATTGCAAAAATCAATGGATATTGTAAATGCACAAACAGTAATTTCTCCGCATTGCAAGGTGCAATTCTGAAATTTTTTGCTTTTTCCTGCTCCTCTTAGCATGATAAAGAAGATTCAAAGAGAGTGAGATGCCAGCTACTTTCATTCAGTCAGTAGCTTCAATCATTTCTGGTATATGAATAACATGATGTTTTTCAATGGCAAAAATCAATGAATATTGTAAATGCACAAACAGTAATTTCTCCGCATTGCAAGGTGCAATTCTGAAATTTTTTGCTTTTTCCTGCTCCTCTTAGCATGATAAAGAAGATTCAAAGAGAGTGAGATGCCAGCTCCTTTCATTCAGTCAGTAGCTTCAAACATTTCTGGTATATGAATAACATGATGTTTTTCAATGGCAAAAATCAATGAATATTGTAAATGCACAAACAGTAATTTCTCCGCATTGCAAGGTGCAATTCTGAAATTTTTTGCTTTTTCCTGCTCCTCTTAGCATGATAAAGAAGATTCAAAGAGAGTGAGATGCCAGCTCCTTTCATTCAGTCAGTAGCTTCAAACATTTCTGGACGTTTTTCAATTGCAAAAATCAATGGATATTGTAAATGCACAAACAGTAATTTCTCCACATTGCAAGGTGCAATTCTGAAATTTTTTGCTTTTTCCTGCTCCTCTTAGCATGATAAAGAAGATTCAAAGAGAGTGAGATGCCAGCTCCTTTCATTCAGTCAGTAGCTTCAATCATTTCTGGTATATGAATAACATGATGTTTTTCAATGGCAAAAATCAATGAATATTGTAAATGCGCAAAGAGTAATTTATCCGCATTGCAAGGTGCAATTCTGAAATTTTTTGCTTTTTCCTGCTCCTCTTAGCATGATAAAGAAGATTCAAAGAGAGTGAGATGCCAGCTCCTTTCATTCAGTCAGTAGCTTCAAACATTTCTGGTATATGAATAACATGATGTTTTTCAATGGCAAAAATCAATGAATATTGTAAATGCACAAACAGTAATTTCTCCGCATTGCAAGGTGCAATTCTGAAATTTTTTGCTTTTTCCTGCTCCTCTTAGCATGATAAAGAAGATTCAAAGAGAGTGAGATGCCAGCTCCTTTCATTCAGTCAGTAGCTTCAATCATTTCTGGTATATGAATAACATGATGTTTTTCAATGGCAAAAATCAATGAATTTTGTAAATGCACAAACAGCAATTTCTCCGCATTGCAAGGTGCAATTCTGAAATTTTTTGCTTTTTCCTGCTCCTCTTAGCATGATAAAGAAGATTCAAAGAGAGTGAGATGCCAGCTCCTTTCATTCAGTCAGTAGCTTCAATCATTTCTGGACGTTTTTCAATGGCAAAAATCAATGAATATTGTAAATGCACAAACAGTAATTTCTCCGCATTGCAAGGTGCAATTCTGAAATTTTTTGCTTTTTCCTGCTCCTCTTAGCATGATAAAGAAGATTCAAAGAGAGTGAGATGCCAGCTCCTTTCATTCAGTCCGTAGCTTCAAACATTTCTGGTATATGAATAACATGATGTTTTTCAATGGCAAAAATCAATGAATATTGTAAATGCACAAACAGTAATTTCTCCGCATTGCAAGGTGCAATTCTGAAATTTTTTGCTTTTTCCTGCTCCTCTTAGCATGATAAAGAAGATTCAAAGAGAGTGAGATGCCAGCTCCTTTCGTTCAGTCAGTAGCTTCAATCATTTCTGGACGTTTTTCAATGGTAAAAATCAATGAATATTGTAAATGCACAAACAGTAATTTCTCCGCATTGCAAGGTGCAATTCTGAAATTTCTTGCTTTTTCCTGCTCCTCTTAGCATGATAAAGAAGATTCAAAGAGAGTGAGATGCCAGCTCCTTTCATTCAGTCAGTAGCTTCAAACATTTCTGGTATATGAATAACATGATGTTTTTCAATGGCAAAAATCAATGAATATTGTAAATGCACAAACAGTAATTTCTCCGCATTGCAAGGTGCAATTCTGAAATTTTTTGCTTTTTCCTGCTCCTCTTAGCATGATAAAGAAGATTCAAAGAGAGTGAGATGCCAGCTCCTTTCATTCAGTCAGTAGCTTCAAACATTTCTGGTATATGAATAACATGATGTTTTTCAATGGCAAAAATCAATGAATATTGTAAATGCACAAACAGTAATTTCTCCGCATTGCAAGGTGCAATTCTGAAATTTTTTGCTTTTTCCTGCTCCTCTTAGCATGATAAAGAAGATTCAAAGAGAGTGAGATGCCAGCTCCTTTCATTCACTCAGTAGCTTCAATCATTTCTGGACGTTTTTCAATGGCAAAAATCAATGAATATTGTAAATGCACAAACAGTAATTTCTCCGCATTGCAAGGTGCAATTCTGAAATTTTTTGCTTTTTCCTGCTCCTCTTAGCATGATAAAGAGATTCAAAGAGAGTGAGATGCCAGCTCCTTTCATTCAGTCAGTAGCTTCAAACATTTCTGGTATATGAATAACATGATGTTTTTCAATGGTAAAAATCAATGAATATTGTAAATGCACAAACAGTAATTTCTCCGCATTGCAAGGTGCAATTCTGAAATTTTTTGCTTTTTCCTGCTCCTCTTAGCATGATAAAGAAGATTCAAAGAGAGTGAGATGCCAGCTCCTTTCATTCAGTCAGTAGCTTCAATCATTTCTGGTATATGAATAACATGATGTTTTTCAATGGCAAAAATCAATGAATATTGTAAATGCACAAACAGTAATTTATCCGCATTGCAAGGTGCAATTCTGAAATTTTTTGTTTTTTCCTGCTCCTCTTAGCATGATAAAGAAGATTCAAAGAGAGTGAGATGCCAGCTCCTTTCATTCAGTCAGTAGCTTCAAACATTTCTGGTATATGAATAACATGATGTTTTTCAATGGCAAAAATCAATGAATATTGTAAATGCACAAACAGTAATTTCTCCGCATTGCAAGGTGCAATTCTGAAATTTTTTGCTTTTTCCTGCTCCTCTTAGCATGATAAATAAGATTCAAAGAGAGTGAGATGCCAGCTCCTTTCATTCAGTCAGTAGCTTCAATCATTTCTGGAAGTTTTTCAATGGCAAAAATCAATGAATATTGTAAATGCACAAACAGTAATTTCTCCGCATTGCAAGGTGCAATTCTGAAATTTTTTGCTTTTTCCTGCTCATCTTAGCATGATAAAGAAGATTCAAAGAGAGTGAGATGCCAGCTCCTTTCATTCAGTCAGTAGCTTCAATCATTTCTGGACGTTTTTCAATGGCAAAAATCAATGAATATTGTAAATGCACAAACAGTAACTTCTCCGCATTGCAAGGTGCAATTCTGAAATTTTTTGCTTTTTCCTGCTCCTCTTAGCATGATAAAGAAGATTCAAAGAGAGTGAGATGCCAGCTCCTTTCATTCAGTCAGTAGCTTCAATCATTTCTGGAAGTTTTTCAATGGCAAAAATTAATGAATATTGTAAATGCACAAACAGTAATTTCTCCGCATTGCAAGGTGCAATTCTGAAATTTTTTGCTTTTTCCTGCTCCTCTTAGCATGATAAAGAAGATTCAAAGAGAGTGAGATGCCAGCTCCTTTCATTCAGTCAGTAGCTTCAATCATTTCTGGACGTTTTTCAATGGCAAAAATCAATGAATATTGTAAATGCACAAACAGTAATTTCTCCGCATTGCAAGGTGCAATTCTGAAATTTTTTGCTTTCTCCTGCTCCTCTTAGCATGATAAAGAAGATTCAAAGAGAGTGAGATGCCAGCTCCTTTCATTCAGTCAGTAGCTTCAATCATTTCTGGACGTTTTTCAATGGCAAAAATCAGTGAATATTGTAAATGCACAAACAGTAATTTCTCCGCATTGCAAGGTGCAATTCTGAAATTTTTTGCTTTTTCCTGCTCCTCTTAGCATGATAAAGAAGATTCAAAGAGAGTGAGATGCCAGCTCCTTTCATTCAGTCAGTAGCTTCAAACATTTCTGGTATATGAATAACATGATGTTTTTCAATGGCAAAAATCAATGAATATTGTAAATGCACAAACAGTAATTTCTCCGCATTGCAAGGTGCAATTCTGAAATTTTTTGCTTTTTCCTGCTCCTCTTAGCATGATAAAGAAGATTCAAAGAGAGTGAGATGCCAGCTCCTTTCATTCAGTCAGTAGCTTCAATCATTTCTGGACGTTTTTCAATGGCAAAAATCAATGAATATTGTAAATGCACAAACAGTAATTTCTCCGCATTGCAAGGTGCAATTCTGAAATTTTTTGCTTTTTCCTGCTCCTCTTAGCATGATAAAGAAGATTCAAAGAGAGTGAGATGCCAGCTCCTTTCATTCAGTCAGTAGCTTCAAACATTTCTGGTATATGAATAACATGATGTTTTTCAATGGCAAAAATCAATGAATATTGTAAATGCACAAACAGTAATTTCTCCGCATTGCAAGGTGCAATTCTGAAATTTTTTGCTTTTTCCTGCTCCTCTTAGCATGATAAAGAAGATTCAAAGAGAGTGAGATGCCAGCTCCTTTCATTCAGTCAGTAGCTTCAATCATTTCTGGACGTTTTTCAATGGCAAAAATCAATGAATATTGTAAATGCACAAACAGTAATTTCTCCGCATTGCAAGGTGCAATTCTGAAATTTTTTGCTTTTTCCTGCTCCTCTTAGCATGATAAAGAAGATTCAAAGAGAGTGAGATGCCAGCTCCTTTCATTCAGTCAGTAGCTTCAATCATTTCTGGAAGTTTTTCAATGGCAAAAATCAATGAATATTGTAAATGCACAAACAGTAATTTCTCCGCATTGCAAGGTGCAATTCTGAAATTTTTTGCTTTTTCCTGCTCCTCTTAGCATGATAAAGAAGATTCAAAGAGAGTGAGATGCCAGCTCCTTTCATTCAGTCAGTAGCTTCAATCATTTCTGGACGTTTTTCAATGGCAAAAATCAATGAATATTGTAAATGCACAAACAGTAATTTCTCCGCATTGCAAGGTGCAATTCTGAAATTTTTTGCTTTTTCCTGCTCCTCTTAGCATGATAAAGAAGATTCAAAGAGAGTGAGATGCCAGCTCCTTTCATTCAGTCAGTAGCTTCAATCATTTCTGGAAGTTTTTCAATGGCAAAAATTAATGAATATTGTAAATGCACAAACAGTAATTTCTCCGCATTGCAAGGTGCAATTCTGAAATTTTTTGCTTTTTCCTGCTCCTCTTAGCATGATAAAGAAGATTCAAAGAGAGTGAGATGCCAGCTCCTTTCATTCAGTCAGTAGCTTCAATCATTTCTGGACGTTTTTCAATGGCAAAAATCAATGAATATTGTAAATGCACAAACAGTAATTTCTCCGCATTGCAAGGTGCAATTCTGAAATTTTTTGCTTTTTCCTGCTCCTCTTAGCATGATAAAGAAGATTCAAAGAGAGTGAGATGCCAGCTCCTTTCATTCAGTCAGTAGCTTCAATCATTTCTGGACGTTTTTCAATGGCAAAAATCAGTGAATATTGTAAATGCACAAACAGTAATTTCTCCGCATTGCAAGGTGCAATTCTGAAATTTTTTGATTTTTCCTGCTCCTCTTAGCATGATAAAGAAGATTCAAAGAGAGTGAGATGCCAGCTCCTTTCATTCAGTCAGTAGCTTCAAACATTTCTGGTATATGAATAACATGATGTTTTTCAATGGCAAAAATCAATGAATATTGTAAATTCACAAACAGTAATTTCTCCGCATTGCAAGGTGCAATTCTGAAATTTTTTGCTTTTTCCTGCTCCTCTTAGCATGATAAAGAAGATTCAAAGAGAGTGAGATGCCAGCTCCTTTCATTCAGTCAGTAGCTTCAATCATTTCTGGACGTTTTTCAATGGCAAAAATCAATGAATATTGTAAATGCACAAACAGTAATTTCTCCGCATTGCAAGGTGCAATTCTGAAATTTTTTGCTTTTTCCTGCTCCTCTTAGCATGATAAAGAAGATTCAAAGAGAGTGAGATGCCAGCTCCTTTCATTCAGTCAGTAGCTTCAATCATTTCTGGAAGTTTTTCAATGGCAAAAATCAATGAATATTGTAAATGCACAAACAGTAATTTCTCCGCATTGCAAGGTGCAATTCTGAAATTTTTTGCTTTTTCCTGCTCCTCTTAGCATGATAAAGAAGATTCAAAGAGAGTGAGATGCCAGCTCCTTTCATTCAGTCAGTAGCTTCAATCATTTCTGGACGTTTTTCAATGGCAAAAATCAATGAATATTGTAAATGCACAAACAGTAATTTCTCCGCATTGCAAGGTGCAATTCTGAAATTTTTTGCTTTTTCCTGCTCCTCTTAGCATGATAAAGAAGATTCAAAGAGAGTGAGATGCCAGCTCCTTTCATTCAGTCAGTAGCTTCAATCATTTCTGGAAGTTTTTCAATGGCAAAAATTAATGAATATTGTAAATGCACAAACAGTAATTTCTCCGCATTGCAAGGTGCAATTCTGAAATTTTTTGCTTTTTCCTGCTCCTCTTAGCATGATAAAGAAGATTCAAAGAGAGTGAGATGCCAGCTCCTTTCATTCAGTCAGTAGCTTCAATCATTTCTGGACGTTTTTCAATGGCAAAAATCAATGAATATTGTAAATGCACAAACAGTAATTTCTCCGCATTGCAAGGTGCAATTCTGAAATTTTTTGCTTTTTCCTGCTCCTCTTAGCATGATAAAGAAGATTCAAAGAGAGTGAGATGCCAGCTCCTTTCACTCAGTCAGTAGCTTCAATCATTTCTGGACGTTTTTCAATGGCAAAAATCAGTGAATATTGTAAATGCACAAACAGTAATTTCTCCGCATTGCAAGGTGCAATTCTGAAATTTTTTGCTTTTTCCTGCTCCTCTTAGCATGATAAAGAAGATTCAAAGAGAGTGAGATGCCAGCTCCTTTCATTCAGTCAGTAGCTTCAAACATTTCTGGTATATGAATAACATGATGTTTTTCAATGGCAAAAATCAATGAATATTGTAAATGCACAAACAGTAATTTCTCCGCATTGCAAGGTGCAATTCTGAAATTTTTTGCTTTTTCCTGCTCCTCTTAGCATGATAAAGAAGATTCAAAGAGAGTGAGATGCCAGCTCCTTTCATTCAGTCAGTAGCTTCAATCATTTCTGGACATTTTTCAATGGCAAAAATCAATGAATATTGTAAATGCACAAAACAGTAATTTCTCCGCATTGCAAGGTGCAATTCTGAAATTTTTTGCTTTTTCCTGCTCCTCTTAGCATGATAAAGAAGATTCAAAGAGAGTGAGATGCCAGCTCCTTTCATTCAGTCAGTAGCTTCAAACATTTCTGGTATATGAATAACATGATGTTTTTCAATGGCAAAAATCAATGAATATTGTAAATGCACAAACAGTAATTTCTCCGCATTGCAAGGTGCAATTCTGAAATTTTTTGCTTTTTCCTGCTCCTCTTAGCATGATAAAGAAGATTCAAAGAGAGTGAGATGCCAGCTCCTTTCATTCAGTCAGTAGCTTCAATCATTTCTGGACGTTTTTCAATGGCAAAAATCAATGAATATTGTAAATGCACAAACAGTAATTTCTCCGCATTGCAAGGTGCAATTCTGAAATTTTTTGCTTTTTCCTGCTCCTCTTAGCATGATAAAGAAGATTCAAAGAGAGTGAGATGCCAGCTCCTTTCATTCAGTCAGTAGCTTCAATCATTTCTGGAAGTTTTTCAATGGCAAAAATCAATGAATATTGTAAATGCACAAACAGTAATTTCTCCGCATTGCAAGGTGCAATTCTGAAATTTTTTGCTTTTTCCTGCTCCTCTTAGCATGATAAAGAAGATTCAAAGAGAGTGAGATGCCAGCTCCTTTCATTCAGTCAGTAGCTTCAATCATTTCTGGACGTTTTTCAATGGCAAAAATCAATGAATATTGTAAATGCACAAACAGTAATTTCTCCGCATTGCAAGGTGCAATTCTGAAATTTTTTGCTTTTTCCTGCTCCTCTTAGCATGATAAAGAAGATTCAAAGAGAGTGAGATGCCAGCTCCTTTCATTCAGTCAGTAGCTTCAAACATTTCTGGTATATGAATAACATGATGTTTTTCAATGGCAAAAATCAATGAATATTGTAAATGCACAAACAATAATTTCTCCGCATTGCAAGGTGCAATTCTGAAATTTTTTGCTTTTTCCTGCTCCTCTTAGCATGATAAAGAAGATTCAAAGAGAGTGAGATGCCAGCTCCTTTCATTCAGTCAGTAGCTTCAATCATTTCTGGACGTTTTTCAATGGCAAAAATCAATGAATATTGTAAATGCACAAACAGTAATTTCTCCGCATTGCAAGGTGCAATTCTGAATTTTTTTGCTTTTTCCTGCTCCTCTTAGCATGATAAAGAAGATTCAAAGAGAGTGAGATGCCAGCTCCTTTCATTCAGTCAGTAGCTTCAATCATTTCTGGACGTTTTTCAATGGCAAAAATCAATGAATATTGTAAATGCACAAACAGTAATTTCTCCGCATTGCAAGGTGCAATTCTGAAATTTTTTGCTTTTTCCTGCTCCTCTTAGCATGATAAAGAAGATTCAAAGAGAGTGAGATGCCAGCTCCTTTCATTCAGTCAGTAGCTTCAAACATTTCTGGTATATGAATAACATGATGTTTTTCAATGGCAAAAATCAATGAATATTGTAAATGCACAAACAGTAATTTCTCCGCATTGCAAGGTGCAATTCTGAAATTTTTTGCTTTTTCCTGCTCCTCTTAGCATGATAAAGAAGATTCAAAGAGAGTGAGATGCCAGCTCCTTTCATTCAGTCAGTAGCTTCAATCATTTCTGGACGTTTTTCAATGGCAAAAATCAATGAATATTGTAAATGCACAAACAGTAATTTCTCCGCATTGCAAGGTGCAATTCTGAAATTTTTTGCTTTTTCCTGCTCCTCTTAGCATGATAAAGAAGATTCAAAGAGAGTGAGATGCCAGCTGCTTTCATTCAGTCAGTAGCTTCAAACATTTCTGGTATATGAATAACATGATGTTTTTCAATGGCAAAAATCAATGAATATTGTAAATGCACAAACAGTAATTTCTCCGCATTGCAAGGTGCAATTCTGAAATTTTTTGCTTTTTCCTGCTCCTCTTAGCATGATAAAGAAGATTCAAAGAGAGTGAGATGCCAGCTCCTTTCGTTCAGTCAGTAGCTTCAATCATTTCTGGACGTTTTTCAATGGCAAAAATCATTGAATATTGTAAATGCACAAACAGTAATTTCTCCGCATTGCAAGGTGCAATTCTGAAATTTTTTACTTTTTCCTGCTCCTCTTAGCATGATAAAGAAGATTCAAAGAGAGTGAGATGTCAGCTCCTTTCATTCAGTCAGTAGCTTCAATCATTTCTGGTATATGAATAACATGATGTTTTTCAATGGCAAAAATCAATGAATATTGTAAATGCACAAACAGTAATTTCTCCGCATTGCAAGGTGAAATTCTGAAATTTTTTGCTTTTTCCTGCTCCTCTTAGCATGATAAACAAGATTCAAAGAGAGTGAGATAACAGCTCCTTTCATTCAGTCAGTAGCTTCAATCATTTCTGGACGTTTTTCAATGGCAAAAATCAATGAATATTGTAAATGCACAAACAGTAATTTCTCCGCATTGCAAGGTGCAATTCTGAAATTTTTTGCTTTTTCCTGCTCCTCTTAGCATGATAAAGAAGATTCAAAGAGAGTGAGATGCCAGCTCCTTTCATTCAGTCAGTAGCTTCAATCATTTCTGGACGTTTTTCAATTGCAAAAATCAATGAATATTGTAAATGCACAAACAGTAATTTCTCCGCATTGCAAGGTGCAATTCTGAAATTTTTTGCTTTTTCCTGCTCCTCTTAGCATGATAAAGAAGATTCAAAGAGAGTGAGATGCCAGCTACTTTCATTCAGTCAGTAGCTTCAATCATTTCTGGTATATGAATAACATGATGTTTTTCAATGGCAAAAATCAATGAATATTGTAAATGCACAAACAGTAATTTCTCCGCATTGCAAGGTGCAATTCTGAAATTTTTTGCTTTATCCTGCTCCTCTTAGCATGATAAAGAAGATTCAAAGAGAGTGAGATGCCAGCTCCTTTCATTCAGTCAGTAGCTTCAATCATTTCTGGAAGTTTTTCAATGGCAAAAATCAATGAATATTGTAAATGCACAAACAGTAATTTCTCCGCATTGCAAGGTGCAATTCTGAAATTTTTTGCTTTTTCCTGCTCCTCTTAGCATGATAAAGAAGATTCAAAGAGAGTGAGATGCCAGCTCCTTTCATTCAGTCAGTAGCTTCAATTATTTCTGGTATATGAATAACATGATGTTTTTCAATGGCAAAAATCAATGAATTTTGTAAATGCACAAACAGTAATTTCTCCGCATTGCAAGGTGCAATTCTGAAATTTTTTGCTTTTTCCTGCTCCTCTTAGCATGATAAAGAAGATTCAAAGAGAGTGAGATGCCAGCTCCTTTCATTCAGTCAGTAGCTTCAATCATTTCTGGACGTTTTTCAATGGCAAAAATCAATGAATATTGTAAATGCACAAACAGTAATTTCTCCGCATTGCAAGGTGCAATTCTGAAATTTTTTGCTTTTTCCTGCTCCTCTTAGCATGATAAAGAAGATTCAAAGAGAGTGAGATGCCAGCTCCTTTCATTCAGTCAGTAGCTTCAATCATTTCTGGAAGTTTTTCAATGGCAAAAATCAATGAATATTGTAAATGCACAAACAGTAATTTCTCCGCATTGCAAGGTGCAATTCTGAAATTTTTTGCTTTTTCCTGCTCCTCTTAGCATGATAAAGAAGATTCAAAGAGAGTGAGATGCCAGCTCCTTTCATTCAGTCAGTAGCTTCAATCATTTCTGGACGTTTTTCAATGGCAAAAATCAATGAATATTGTAAATGCACAAACAGTAATTTCTCCGCATTGCAAGTTGCAATTCTGAAATTTTTTGCTTTTTCCTGCTCCTCTTAGCATGATAAAGAAGATTCAAAGAGAGTGAGATGCCAGCTCCTTTCATTCAGTCAGTAGCTTCAATCATTTCTGGAAGTTTTTCAATGGCAAAAATTAATGAATATTGTAAATGCACAAACAGTAATTTCTCCGCATTGCAAGGTGCAATTCTGAAATTTTTTGCTTTTTCCTGCTCCTCTTAGCATGATAAAGAAGATTCAAAGAGAGTGAGATGCCAGCTCCTTTCATTCAGTCAGTAGCTTCAATCATTTCTGGACGTTTTTCAATGGCAAAAATCAATGAATATTGTAAATGCACAAACAGTAATTTCTCCGCATTGCAAGGTGCAATTCTGAAATTTTTTGCTTTTTCCTGCTCCTCTTAGCATGATAAAGAAGATTCAAAGAGAGTGAGATGCCAGCTCCTTTCATTCAGTCAGTAGCTTCAATCATTTCTGGACGTTTTTCAATGGCAAAAATCAGTGAATATTGTAAATGCACAAACAGTAATTTCTCCGCATTGCAAGGTGCAATTCTGAAATTTTTTGCTTTTTCCTGCTCCTCTTAGCATGATAAAGAAGATTCAAAGAGAGTGAGATGCCAGCTCCTTTCATTCAGTCAGTAGCTTCAAACATTTCTGGTATATGAATAACATGATGTTTTTCAATGGCAAAAATCAATGAATATTGTAAATGCACAAACAGTAATTTCTCCGCATTGCAAGGTGCAATTCTGAAATTTTTTGCTTTTTCCTGCTCCTCTTAGCATGATAAAGAAGATTCAAAGAGAGTGAGATGCCAGCTCCTTTCATTCAGTCAGTAGCTTCAATCATTTCTGGACGTTTTTCAATGGCAAAAATCAATGAATATTGTAAATGCACAAACAGTAATTTCTCCGCATTGCAAGGTGCAATTCTGAAATTTTTTGCTTTTTCCTGCTCCTCTTAGCATGATAAAGAAGATTCAAAGAGAGTGAGATGCCAGCTCCTTTCATTCAGTCAGTAGCTTCAATCATTTCTGGAAGTTTTTCAATGGCAAAAATCAATGAATATTGTAAATGCACAAACAGTAATTTCTCCGCATTGCAAGGTGCAATTCTGAAATTTTTTGCTTTTTCCTGCTCCTCTTAGCATGATAAAGAAGATTCAAAGAGAGTGAGATGCCAGCTCCTTTCATTCAGTCAGTAGCTTCAATCATTTCTGGACGTTTTTCAATGGCAAAAATCAATGAATATTGTAAATGCACAAACAGTAATTTCTCCGCATTGCAAGGTGCAATTCTGAAATTTTTTGCTTTTTCCTGCTCCTCTTAGCATGATAAAGAAGATTCAAAGAGAGTGAGATGCCAGCTCCTTTCATTCAGTCAGTAGCTTCAATCATTTCTGGAAGTTTTTCAATGGCAAAAATTAATGAATATTGTAAATGCACAAACAGTAATTTCTCCGCATTGCAAGGTGCAATTCTGAAATTTTTTGCTTTTTCCTGCTCCTCTTAGCATGATAAAGAAGATTCAAAGAGAGTGAGATGCCAGCTCCTTTCATTCAGTCAGTAGCTTCAATCATTTCTGGACGTTTTTCAATGGCAAAAATCAATGAATATTGTAAATGCACAAACAGTAATTTCTCCGCATTGCAAGGTGCAATTCTGAAATTTTTTGCTTTTTCCTGCTCCTCTTAGCATGATAAAGAAGATTCAAAGAGAGTGAGATGCCAGCTCCTTTCATTCAGTCAGTAGCTTCAATCATTTCTGGACGTTTTTCAATGGCAAAAATCAGTGAATATTGTAAATGCACAAACAGTAATTTCTCCGCATTGCAAGGTGCAATTCTGAAATTTTTTGCTTTTTCCTGCTCCTCTTAGCATGATAAAGAAGATTCAAAGAGAGTGAGATGCCAGCTCCTTTCATTCAGTCAGTAGCTTCAAACATTTCTGGTATATGAATAACATGATGTTTTTCAATGGCAAAAATCAATGAATATTGTAAATGCACAAACAGTAATTTCTCCGCATTGCAAGGTGCAATTCTGAAATTTTTTGCTTTTTCCTGCTCCTCTTAGCATGATAAAGAAGATTCAAAGAGAGTGAGATGCCAGCTCCTTTCATTCAGTCAGTAGCTTCAAACATTTCTGGTATATGAATAACATGATGTTTTTCAATGGCAAAAATCAATGAATATTGTAAATGCACAAACAGTAATTTCTCCGCATTGCAAGGTGCAATTCTGAAATTTTTTGCTTTTTCCTGCTCCTCTTAGCATGATAAAGAAGATTCAAAGAGAGTGAGATGCCAGCTCCTTTCATTCAGTCAGTAGCTTCAATCATTTCTGGACGTTTTTCAATGGCAAAAATCAATGAATATTGTAAATGCACAAACAGTAATTTCTCCGCATTGCAAGGTGCAATTCTGAAATTTTTTGCTTTTTCCTGCTCCTCTTAGCATGATAAAGAAGATTCAAAGAGAGTGAGATGCCAGCTCCTTTCATTCAGTCAGTAGCTTCAATCATTTCTGGAAGTTTTTCAATGGCAAAAATCAATGAATATTGTAAATGCACAAACAGTAATTTCTCCGCATTGCAAGGTGCAATTCTGAAATTTTTTGCTTTTTCCTGCTCCTCTTAGCATGATAAAGAAGATTCAAAGAGAGTGAGATGCCAGCTCCTTTCATTCAGTCAGTAGCTTCAATCATTTCTGGACGTTTTTCAATGGCAAAAATCAATGAATATTGTAAATGCACAAACAGTAATTTCTCCGCATTGCAAGGTGCAATTCTGAAATTTTTTGCTTTTTCCTGCTCCTCTTAGCATGATAAAGAAGATTCAAAGAGAGTGAGATGCCAGCTCCTTTCATTCAGTCAGTAGCTTCAATCATTTCTGGAAGTTTTTCAATGGCAAAAATTAATGAATATTGTAAATGCACAAACAGTAATTTCTCCGCATTGCAAGGTGCAATTCTGAAATTTTTTGCTTTTTCCTGCTCCTCTTAGCATGATAAAGAAGATTCAAAGAGAGTGAGATGCCAGCTCCTTTCATTCAGTCAGTAGCTTCAATCATTTCTGGAAGTTTTTCAATGGCAAAAATCAATGAATATTGTAAATGCACAAACAGTAATTTCTCCGCATTGCAAGGTGCAATTCTGAAATTTTTTGCTTTTTCCTGCTCCTCTTAGCATGATAAAGAAGATTCAAAGAGAGTGAGATGCCAGCTCCTTTCATTCAGTCAGTAGCTTCAATCATTTCTGGACGTTTTTCAATGGCAAAAATCAGTGAATATTGTAAATGCACAAACAGTAATTTCTCCGCATTGCAAGGTGCAATTCTGAAATTTTTTGATTTTTCCTGCTCCTCTTAGCATGATAAAGAAGATTCAAAGAGAGTGAGATGCCAGCTCCTTTCATTCAGTCAGTAGCTTCAAACATTTCTGGTATATGAATAACATGATGTTTTTCAATGGCAAAAATCAATGAATATTGTAAATTCACAAACAGTAATTTCTCCGCATTGGTAATTTCACAAACAGTAATTTCTCCGCATTGCAAGGTGCAATTCTGAAATTTTTTGCTTTTTCCTGCTCCTCTTAGCATGATAAAGAAATTCAGTCAGTAGCTTCAATCATTTCTGGACGTTTTTCAATGGCAAAAATCAATGAATATTGTAAATGCACAAACAGTAATTTCTCCGCATTGCAAGGTGCAATTCTGAAATTTTTTGCTTTTTCCTGCTCCTCTTAGCATGATAAAGAAGATTCAAAGAGAGTGAGATGCCAGCTCCTTTCATTCAGTCAGTAGCTTCAATCATTTCTGGAAGTTTTTCAATGGCAAAAATCAATGAATATTGTAAATGCACAAACAGTAATTTCTCCGCATTGCAAGGTGCAATTCTGAAATTTTTTGCTTTTTCCTGCTCCTCTTAGCATGATAAAGAAGATTCAAAGAGAGTGAGATGCCAGCTCCTTTCATTCAGTCAGTAGCTTCAATCATTTCTGGACGTTTTTCAATGGCAAAAATCAATGAATATTGTAAATGCACAAACAGTAATTTCTCCGCATTGCAAGGTGCAATTCTGAAATTTTTTGCTTTTTCCTGCTCCTCTTAGCATGATAAAGAAGATTCAAAGAGAGTGAGATGCCAGCTCCTTTCATTCAGTCAGTAGCTTCAATCATTTCTGGAAGTTTTTCAATGGCAAAAATTAATGAATATTGTAAATGCACAAACAGTAATTTCTCCGCATTGCAAGGTGCAATTCTGAAATTTTTTGCTTTTTCCTGCTCCTCTTAGCATGATAAAGAAGATTCAAAGAGAGTGAGATGCCAGCTCCTTTCATTCAGTCAGTAGCTTCAATCATTTCTGGACGTTTTTCAATGGCAAAAATCAATGAATATTGTAAATGCACAAACAGTAATTTCTCCGCATTGCAAGGTGCAATTCTGAAATTTTTTGCTTTTTCCTGCTCCTCTTAGCATGATAAAGAGGATTCAAAGAGAGTGAGATGCCAGCTCCTTTCATTCAGTCAGTAGCTTCAAACATTTCTGGTATATGAATAACATGATGTTTTTCAATGGCAAAAATCAATGAATATTGTAAATGCACAAACAGTAATTTCTCCGCATTGCAAGGTGCAATTCTGAAATTTTTTGCTTTTTCCTGCTCCTCTTAGCATGATAAAGAAGATTCAAAGAGAGTGAGATGCCAGCTCCTTTCATTCAGTCAGTAGCTTCAATCATTTCTGGACGTTTTTCAATGGCAAAAATCAATGAATATTGTAAATGCACAAACAGTAATTTCTCCGCATTGCAAGGTGCAATTCTGAAATTTTTTGCTTTTTCCTGCTCCTCTTAGCATGATAAAGAAGATTCAAAGAGAGTGAGATGCCAGCTCCTTTCATTCAGTCAGTAGCTTCAATCATTTCTGGAAGTTTTTCAATGGCAAAAATCAATGAATATTGTAAATGCACAAACAGTAATTTCTCCGCATTGCAAGGTGCAATTCTGAAATTTTTTGCTTTTTCCTGCTCCTCTTAGCATGATAAAGAAGATTCAAAGAGAGTGAGATGCCAGCTCCTTTCATTCAGTCAGTAGCTTCAATCATTTCTGGACGTTTTTCAATGGCAAAAATCAATGAATATTGTAAATGCACAAACAGTAATTTCTCCGCATTGCAAGGTGCAATTCTGAAATTTTTTGCTTTTTCCTGCTCCTCTTAGCATGATAAAGAAGATTCAAAGAGAGTGAGATGCCAGCTCCTTTCATTCAGTCAGTAGCTTCAATCATTTCTGGAAGTTTTTCAATGGCAAAAATTAATGAATATTGTAAATGCACAAACAGTAATTTCTCCGCATTGCAAGGTGCAATTCTGAAATTTTTTGCTTTTTCCTGCTCCTCTTAGCATGATAAAGAAGATTCAAAGAGAGTGAGATGCCAGCTCCTTTCATTCAGTCAGTAGCTTCAATCATTTCTGGACGTTTTTCAATGGCAAAAATCAATGAATATTGTAAATGCACAAACAGTAATTTCTCCGCATTGCAAGGTGCAATTCTGAAATTTTTTGCTTTTTCCTGCTCCTCTTAGCATGATAAAGAAGATTCAAAGAGAGTGAGATGCCAGCTCCTTTCATTCAGTCAGTAGCTTCAATCATTTCTGGACGTTTTTCAATGGCAAAAATCAGTGAATATTGTAAATGCACAAACAGTAATTTCTCCGCATTGCAAGGTGCAATTCTGAAATTTTTTGATTTTTCCTGCTCCTCTTAGCATGATAAAGAAGATTCAAAGAGAGTGAGATGCCAGCTCCTTTCATTCAGTCAGTAGCTTCAAACATTTCTGGTATATGAATAACATGATGTTTTTCAATGGCAAAAATCAATGAATATTGTAAATTCACAAACAGTAATTTCTCCGCATTGCAAGGTGCAATTCTGAAATTTTTTGCTTTTTCCTGCTCCTCTTAGCATGATAAAGAAGATTCAAAGAGAGTGAGATGCCAGCTCCTTTCATTCAGTCAGTAGCTTCAATCATTTCTGGACGTTTTTCAATGGCAAAAATCAATGAATATTGTAAATGCACAAACAGTAATTTCTCCGCATTGCAAGGTGCAATTCTGAAATTTTTTGCTTTTTCCTGCTCCTCTTAGCATGATAAAGAAGATTCAAAGAGAGTGAGATGCCAGCTCCTTTCATTCAGTCAGTAGCTTCAATCATTTCTGGAAGTTTTTCAATGGCAAAAATCAATGAATATTGTAAATGCACAAACAGTAATTTCTCCGCATTGCAAGGTGCAATTCTGAAATTTTTTGCTTTTTCCTGCTCCTCTTAGCATGATAAAGAAGATTCAAAGAGAGTGAGATGCCAGCTCCTTTCATTCAGTCAGTAGCTTCAATCATTTCTGGACGTTTTTCAATGGCAAAAATCAATGAATATTGTAAATGCACAAACAGTAATTTCTCCGCATTGCAAGGTGCAATTCTGAAATTTTTTGCTTTTTCCTGCTCCTCTTAGCATGATAAAGAAGATTCAAAGAGAGTGAGATGCCAGCTCCTTTCATTCAGTCAGTAGCTTCAATCATTTCTGGAAGTTTTTCAATGGCAAAAATTAATGAATATTGTAAATGCACAAACAGTAATTTCTCCGCATTGCAAGGTGCAATTCTGAAATTTTTTGCTTTTTCCTGCTCCTCTTAGCATGATAAAGAAGATTCAAAGAGAGTGAGATGCCAGCTCCTTTCATTCAGTCAGTAGCTTCAATCATTTCTGGACGTTTTTCAATGGCAAAAATCAATGAATATTGTAAATGCACAAACAGTAATTTCTCCGCATTGCAAGGTGCAATTCTGAAATTTTTTGCTTTTTCCTGCTCCTCTTAGCATGATAAAGAAGATTCAAAGAGAGTGAGATGCCAGCTCCTTTCATTCAGTCAGTAGCTTCAATCATTTCTGGACGTTTTTCAATGGCAAAAATCAGTGAATATTGTAAATGCACAAACAGTAATTTCTCCGCATTGCAAGGTGCAATTCTGAAATTTTTTGCTTTTTCCTGCTCCTCTTAGCATGATAAAGAAGATTCAAAGAGAGTGAGATGCCAGCTCCTTTCATTCAGTCAGTAGCTTCAAACATTTCTGGTATATGAATAACATGATGTTTTTCAATGGCAAAAATCAATGAATATTGTAAATGCACAAACAGTAATTTCTCCGCATTGCAAGGTGCAATTCTGAAATTTTTTGCTTTTTCCTGCTCCTCTTAGCATGATAAAGAAGATTCAAAGAGAGTGAGATGCCAGCTCCTTTCATTCAGTCAGTAGCTTCAATCATTTCTGGACATTTTTCAATGGCAAAAATCAATGAATATTGTAAATGCACAAAACAGTAATTTCTCCGCATTGCAAGGTGCAATTCTGAAATTTTTTGCTTTTTCCTGCTCCTCTTAGCATGATAAAGAAGATTCAAAGAGAGTGAGATGCCAGCTCCTTTCATTCAGTCAGTAGCTTCAAACATTTCTGGTATATGAATAACATGATGTTTTTCAATGGCAAAAATCAATGAATATTGTAAATGCACAAACAGTAATTTCTCCGCATTGCAAGGTGCAATTCTGAAATTTTTTGCTTTTTCCTGCTCCTCTTAGCATGATAAAGAAGATTCAAAGAGAGTGAGATGCCAGCTCCTTTCATTCAGTCAGTAGCTTCAATCATTTCTGGACGTTTTTCAATGGCAAAAATCAATGAATATTGTAAATGCACAAACAGTAATTTCTCCGCATTGCAAGGTGCAATTCTGAAATTTTTTGCTTTTTCCTGCTCCTCTTAGCATGATAAAGAAGATTCAAAGAGAGTGAGATGCCAGCTCCTTTCATTCAGTCAGTAGCTTCAATCATTTCTGGAAGTTTTTCAATGGCAAAAATCAATGAATATTGTAAATGCACAAACAGTAATTTCTCCGCATTGCAAGGTGCAATTCTGAAATTTTTTGCTTTTTCCTGCTCCTCTTAGCATGATAAAGAAGATTCAAAGAGAGTGAGATGCCAGCTCCTTTCATTCAGTCAGTAGCTTCAATCATTTCTGGACGTTTTTCAATGGCAAAAATCAATGAATATTGTAAATGCACAAACAGTAATTTCTCCGCATTGCAAGGTGCAATTCTGAAATTTTTTGCTTTTTCCTGCTCCTCTTAGCATGATAAAGAAGATTCAAAGAGAGTGAGATGCCAGCTCCTTTCATTCAGTCAGTAGCTTCAAACATTTCTGGTATATGAATAACATGATGTTTTTCAATGGCAAAAATCAATGAATATTGTAAATGCACAAACAATAATTTCTCCGCATTGCAAGGTGCAATTCTGAAATTTTTTGCTTTTTCCTGCTCCTCTTAGCATGATAAAGAAGATTCAAAGAGAGTGAGATGCCAGCTCCTTTCATTCAGTCAGTAGCTTCAATCATTTCTGGACGTTTTTCAATGGCAAAAATCAATGAATATTGTAAATGCACAAACAGTAATTTCTCCGCATTGCAAGGTGCAATTCTGAATTTTTTTGCTTTTTCCTGCTCCTCTTAGCATGATAAAGAAGATTCAAAGAGAGTGAGATGCCAGCTCCTTTCATTCAGTCAGTAGCTTCAATCATTTCTGGACGTTTTTCAATGGCAAAAATCAATGAATATTGTAAATGCACAAACAGTAATTTCTCCGCATTGCAAGGTGCAATTCTGAAATTTTTTGCTTTTTCCTGCTCCTCTTAGCATGATAAAGAAGATTCAAAGAGAGTGAGATGCCAGCTCCTTTCATTCAGTCAGTAGCTTCAAACATTTCTGGTATATGAATAACATGATGTTTTTCAATGGCAAAAATCAATGAATATTGTAAATGCACAAACAGTAATTTCTCCGCATTGCAAGGTGCAATTCTGAAATTTTTTGCTTTTTCCTGCTCCTCTTAGCATGATAAAGAAGATTCAAAGAGAGTGAGATGCCAGCTCCTTTCATTCAGTCAGTAGCTTCAATCATTTCTGGACGTTTTTCAATGGCAAAAATCAATGAATATTGTAAATGCACAAACAGTAATTTCTCCGCATTGCAAGGTGCAATTCTGAAATTTTTTGCTTTTTCCTGCTCCTCTTAGCATGATAAAGAAGATTCAAAGAGAGTGAGATGCCAGCTGCTTTCATTCAGTCAGTAGCTTCAAACATTTCTGGTATGTGAATAACATGATGTTTTTCAATGGCAAAAATCAATGAATATTGTAAATGCACAAACAGTAATTTCTCCGCATTGCAAGGTGCAATTCTGAAATTTTTTGCTTTTTCCTGCTCCTCTTAGCATGATAAAGAAGATTCAAAGAGAGTGAGATGCCAGCTCCTTTCGTTCAGTCAGTAGCTTCAATCATTTCTGGACGTTTTTCAATGGCAAAAATCATTGAATATTGTAAATGCACAAACAGTAATTTCTCCGCATTGCAAGGTGCAATTCTGAAATTTTTTACTTTTTCCTGCTCCTCTTAGCATGATAAAGAAGATTCAAAGAGAGTGAGATGTCAGCTCCTTTCATTCAGTCAGTAGCTTCAATCATTTCTGGTATATGAATAACATGATGTTTTTCAATGGCAAAAATCAATGAATATTGTAAATGCACAAACAGTAATTTCTCCGCATTGCAAGGTGAAATTCTGAAATTTTTTGCTTTTTCCTGCTCCTCTTAGCATGATAAACAAGATTCAAAGAGAGTGAGATAACAGCTCCTTTCATTCAGTCAGTAGCTTCAATCATTTCTGGACGTTTTTCAATGGCAAAAATCAATGAATATTGTAAATGCACAAACAGTAATTTCTCCACATTGCAAGGTGCAATTCTGAAATTTTTTGCTTTTTCCTGCTCCTCTTAGCATGATAAAGAAGATTCAAAGAGAGTGAGATGCCAGCTCCTTTCATTCAGTCAGTAGCTTCAATCATTTCTGGACGTTTTTCAATTGCAAAAATCAATGAATATTGTAAATGCACAAACAGTAATTTCTCCGCATTGCAAGGTGCAATTCTGAAATTTTTTGCTTTTTCCTGCTCCTCTTAGCATGATAAAGAAGATTCAAAGAGAGTGAGATGCCAGCTACTTTCATTCAGTCAGTAGCTTCAATCATTTCTGGTATATGAATAACATGATGTTTTTCAATGGCAAAAATCAATGAATATTGTAAATGCACAAACAGTAATTTCTCCGCATTGCAAGGTGCAATTCTGAAATTTTTTGCTTTATCCTGCTCCTCTTAGCATGATAAAGAAGATTCAAAGAGAGTGAGATGCCAGCTCCTTTCATTCAGTCAGTAGCTTCAATCATTTCTGGAAGTTTTTCAATGGCAAAAATCAATGAATATTGTAAATGCACAAACAGTAATTTCTCCGCATTGCAAGGTGCAATTCTGAAATTTTTTGCTTTTTCCTGCTCCTCTTAGCATGATAAAAAAGATTCAAAGAGAGTGAGATGCCAGCTCCTTTCATTCAGTCAGTAGCTTCAATTATTTCTGGTATATGAATAACATGATGTTTTTCAATGGCAAAAATCAATGAATTTTGTAAATGCACAAACAGTAATTTCTCCGCATTGCAAGGTGCAATTCTGAAATTTTTTGCTTTTTCCTGCTCCTCTTAGCATGATAAAGAAGATTCAAAGAGAGTGAGATGCCAGCTCCTTTCATTCAGTCAGTAGCTTCAATCATTTCTGGACGTTTTTCAATGGCAAAAATCAATGAATATTGTAAATGCACAAACAGTAATTTCTCCGCATTGCAAGGTGCAATTCTGAAATTTTTTGCTTTTTCCTGCTCCTCTTAGCATGATAAAGAAGATTCAAAGAGAGTGAGATGCCAGCTCCTTTCATTCAGTCAGTAGCTTCAATCATTTCTGGAAGTTTTTCAATGGCAAAAATCAATGAATATTGTAAATGCACAAACAGTAATTTCTCCGCATTGCAAGGTGCAATTCTGAAATTTTTTGCTTTTTCCTGCTCCTCTTAGCATGATAAAGAAGATTCAAAGAGAGTGAGATGCCAGCTCCTTTCATTCAGTCAGTAGCTTCAATCATTTCTGGACGTTTTTCAATGGCAAAAATCAATGAATATTGTAAATGCACAAACAGTAATTTCTCCGCATTGCAAGTTGCAATTCTGAAATTTTTTGCTTTTTCCTGCTCCTCTTAGCATGATAAAGAAGATTCAAAGAGAGTGAGATGCCAGCTCCTTTCATTCAGTCAGTAGCTTCAATCATTTCTGGAAGTTTTTCAATGGCAAAAATTAATGAATATTGTAAATGCACAAACAGTAATTTCTCCGCATTGCAAGGTGCAATTCTGAAATTTTTTGCTTTTTCCTGCTCCTCTTAGCATGATAAAGAAGATTCAAAGAGAGTGAGATGCCAGCTCCTTTCATTCAGTCAGTAGCTTCAATCATTTCTGGACGTTTTTCAATGGCAAAAATCAATGAATATTGTAAATGCACAAACAGTAATTTCTCCGCATTGCAAGGTGCAATTCTGAAATTTTTTGCTTTTTCCTGCTCCTCTTAGCATGATAAAGAAGATTCAAAGAGAGTGAGATGCCAGCTCCTTTCATTCAGTCAGTAGCTTCAATCATTTCTGGAAGTTTTTCAATGGCAAAAATCAATGAATATTGTAAATGCACAAACAGTAATTTCTCCGCATTGCAAGGTGCAATTCTGAAATTTTTTGCTTTTTCCTGCTCCTCTTAGCATGATAAAGAAGATTCAAAGAGAGTGAGATGCCAGCTCCTTTCATTCAGTCAGTAGCTTCAATCATTTCTGGACGTTTTTCAATGGCAAAAATCAATGAATATTGTAAATGCACAAACAGTAATTTCTCCGCATTGCAAGTTGCAATTCTGAAATTTTTTGCTTTTTCCTGCTCCTCTTAGCATGATAAAGAAGATTCAAAGAGAGTGAGATGCCAGCTCCTTTCATTCAGTCAGTAGCTTCAATCATTTCTGGAAGTTTTTCAATGGCAAAAATTAATGAATATTGTAAATGCACAAACAGTAATTTCTCCGCATTGCAAGGTGCAATTCTGAAATTTTTTGCTTTTTCCTGCTCCTCTTAGCATGATAAAGAAGATTCAAAGAGAGTGAGATGCCAGCTCCTTTCATTCAGTCAGTAGCTTCAATCATTTCTGGACGTTTTTCAATGGCAAAAATCAATGAATATTGTAAATGCACAAACAGTAATTTCTCCGCATTGCAAGGTGCAATTCTGAAATTTTTTGCTTTTTCCTGCTCCTCTTAGCATGATAAAGAAGATTCAAAGAGAGTGAGATGCCAGCTCCTTTCATTCAGTCAGTAGCTTCAATCATTTCTGGACGTTTTTCAATGGCAAAAATCAGTGAATATTGTAAATGCACAAACAGTAATTTCTCCGCATTGCAAGGTGCAATTCTGAAATTTTTTGCTTTTTCCTGCTCCTCTTAGCATGATAAAGAAGATTCAAAGAGAGTGAGATGCCAGCTCCTTTCATTCAGTCAGTAGCTTCAAACATTTCTGGTATATGAATAACATGATGTTTTTCAATGGCAAAAATCAATGAATATTGTAAATGCACAAACAGTAATTTCTCCGCATTGCAAGGTGCAATTCTGAAATTTTTTGCTTTTTCCTGCTCCTCTTAGCATGATAAAGAAGATTCAAAGAGAGTGAGATGCCAGCTCCTTTCATTCAGTCAGTAGCTTCAATCATTTCTGGACGTTTTTCAATGGCAAAAATCAATGAATATTGTAAATGCACAAACAGTAATTTCTCCGCATTGCAAGGTGCAATTCTGAAATTTTTTGCTTTTTCCTGCTCCTCTTAGCATGATAAAGAAGATTCAAAGAGAGTGAGATGCCAGCTCCTTTCATTCAGTCAGTAGCTTCAATCATTTCTGGAAGTTTTTCAATGGCAAAAATCAATGAATATTGTAAATGCACAAACAGTAATTTCTCCGCATTGCAAGGTGCAATTCTGAAATTTTTTGCTTTTTCCTGCTCCTCTTAGCATGATAAAGAAGATTCAAAGAGAGTGAGATGCCAGCTCCTTTCATTCAGTCAGTAGCTTCAATCATTTCTGGACGTTTTTCAATGGCAAAAATCAATGAATATTGTAAATGCACAAACAGTAATTTCTCCGCATTGCAAGGTGCAATTCTGAAATTTTTTGCTTTTTCCTGCTCCTCTTAGCATGATAAAGAAGATTCAAAGAGAGTGAGATGCCAGCTCCTTTCATTCAGTCAGTAGCTTCAATCATTTCTGGAAGTTTTTCAATGGCAAAAATTAATGAATATTGTAAATGCACAAACAGTAATTTCTCCGCATTGCAAGGTGCAATTCTGAAATTTTTTGCTTTTTCCTGCTCCTCTTAGCATGATAAAGAAGATTCAAAGAGAGTGAGATGCCAGCTCCTTTCATTCAGTCAGTAGCTTCAATCATTTCTGGACGTTTTTCAATGGCAAAAATCAATGAATATTGTAAATGCACAAACAGTAATTTCTCCGCATTGCAAGGTGCAATTCTGAAATTTTTTGCTTTTTCCTGCTCCTCTTAGCATGATAAAGAAGATTCAAAGAGAGTGAGATGCCAGCTCCTTTCATTCAGTCAGTAGCTTCAATCATTTCTGGACGTTTTTCAATGGCAAAAATCAGTGAATATTGTAAATGCACAAACAGTAATTTCTCCGCATTGCAAGGTGCAATTCTGAAATTTTTTGCTTTTTCCTGCTCCTCTTAGCATGATAAAGAAGATTCAAAGAGAGTGAGATGCCAGCTCCTTTCATTCAGTCAGTAGCTTCAAACATTTCTGGTATATGAATAACATGATGTTTTTCAATGGCAAAAATCAATGAATATTGTAAATGCACAAACAGTAATTTCTCCGCATTGCAAGGTGCAATTCTGAAATTTTTTGCTTTTTCCTGCTCCTCTTAGCATGATAAAGAAGATTCAAAGAGAGTGAGATGCCAGCTCCTTTCATTCAGTCAGTAGCTTCAAACATTTCTGGTATATGAATAACATGATGTTTTTCAATGGCAAAAATCAATGAATATTGTAAATGCACAAACAGTAATTTCTCCGCATTGCAAGGTGCAATTCTGAAATTTTTTGCTTTTTCCTGCTCCTCTTAGCATGATAAAGAAGATTCAAAGAGAGTGAGATGCCAGCTCCTTTCATTCAGTCAGTAGCTTCAATCATTTCTGGACGTTTTTCAATGGCAAAAATCAATGAATATTGTAAATGCACAAACAGTAATTTCTCCGCATTGCAAGGTGCAATTCTGAAATTTTTTGCTTTTTCCTGCTCCTCTTAGCATGATAAAGAAGATTCAAAGAGAGTGAGATGCCAGCTCCTTTCATTCAGTCAGTAGCTTCAATCATTTCTGGAAGTTTTTCAATGGCAAAAATCAATGAATATTGTAAATGCACAAACAGTAATTTCTCCGCATTGCAAGGTGCAATTCTGAAATTTTTTGCTTTTTCCTGCTCCTCTTAGCGTGATAAAGAAGATTCAAAGAGAGTGAGATGCCAGCTCCTTTCATTCAGTCAGTAGCTTCAATCATTTCTGGACGTTTTTCAATGGCAAAAATCAATGAATATTGTAAATGCACAAACAGTAATTTCTCCGCATTGCAAGGTGCAATTCTGAAATTTTTTGCTTTTTCCTGCTCCTCTTAGCATGATAAAGAAGATTCAAAGAGAGTGAGATGCCAGCTCCTTTCATTCAGTCAGTAGCTTCAATCATTTCTGGAAGTTTTTCAATGGCAAAAATTAATGAATATTGTAAATGCACAAACAGTAATTTCTCCGCATTGCAAGGTGCAATTCTGAAATTTTTTGCTTTTTCCTGCTCCTCTTAGCATGATAAAGAAGATTCAAAGAGAGTGAGATGCCAGCTCCTTTCATTCAGTCAGTAGCTTCAATCATTTCTGGACGTTTTTCAATGGCAAAAATCAATGAATATTGTAAATGCACAAACAGTAATTTCTCCGCATTGCAAGGTGCAATTCTGAAATTTTTTGCTTTTTCCTGCTCTTCTTAGCATGATAAAGAAGATTCAAAGAGAGTGAGATGCCAGCTCCTTTCATTCAGTCAGTAGCTTCAATCATTTCTGGACGTTTTTCAATGGCAAAAATCAGTGAATATTGTAAATGCACAAACAGTAATTTCTCCGCATTGCAAGGTGCAATTCTGAAATTTTTTGCTTTTTCCTGCTCCTCTTAGCATGATAAAGAAGATTCAAAGAGAGTGAGATGCCAGCTCCTTTCATTCAGTCAGTAGCTTCAAACATTTCTGGTATATGAATAACATGATGTTTTTCAATGGCAAAAATCAATGAATATTGTAAATGCACAAACAGTAATTTCTCCGCATTGCAAGGTGCAATTCTGAATTTTTTTGCTTTTTCCTGCTCCTCTTAGCATGATAAAGAAGATTCAAAGAGAGTGAGATGCCAGCTCCTTTCATTCAGTCAGTAGCTTCAATCATTTCTGGACATTTTTCAATGGCAAAAATCAATGAATATTGTAAATGCACAAAACAGTAATTTCTCCGCATTACAAGGTGCAATTCTGAAATTTTTTGCTTTTTCCTGCTCCTCTTAGCATGATAAAGAAGATTCAAAGAGAGTGAGATGCCAGCTCCTTTCATTCAGTCAGTAGCTTCAAACATTTCTGGTATATGAATAACATGATGTTTTTCAATGGCAAAAATCAATGAATATTGTAAATGCACAAACAGTAATTTCTCCGCATTGCAAGGTGCAATTCTGAAATTTTTTGCTTTTTCCTGCTCCTCTTAGCATGATAAAGAAGATTCAAAGAGAGTGAGATGCCAGCTCCTTTCATTCAGTCAGTAGCTTCAATCATTTCTGGACGTTTTTCAATGGCAAAAATCAATGAATATTGTAAATGCACAAACAGTAATTTCTCCGCATTGCAAGGTGCAATTCTGAAATTTTTTGCTTTTTCCTGCTCCTCTTAGCATGATAAAGAAGATTCAAAGAGAGTGAGATGCCAGCTCCTTTCATTCAGTCAGTAGCTTCAATCATTTCTGGAAGTTTTTCAATGGCAAAAATCAATGAATATTGTAAATGCACAAACAGTAATTTCTCCGCATTGCAAGGTGCAATTCTGAAATTTTTTGCTTTTTCCTGCTCCTCTTAGCATGATAAAGAAGATTCAAAGAGAGTGAGATGCCAGCTCCTTTCATTCAGTCAGTAGCTTCAAACATTTCTGGTATATGAATAACATGATGTTTTTCAATGGCAAAAATCAATGAATATTGTAAATGCACAAACAATAATTTCTCCGCATTGCAAGGTGCAATTCTGAAATTTTTTGCTTTTTCCTGCTCCTCTTAGCATGATAAAGAAGATTCAAAGAGAGTGAGATGCCAGCTCCTTTCATTCAGTCAGTAGCTTCAATCATTTCTGGACGTTTTTCAATGGCAAAAATCAATGAATATTGTAAATGCACAAACAGTAATTTCTCCGCATTGCAAGGTGCAATTCTGAAATTTTTTGCTTTTTCCTGCTCCTCTTAGCATGATAAAGAAGATTCAAAGAGAGTGAGATGCCAGCTCCTTTCATTCAGTCAGTAGCTTCAATCATTTCTGGACGTTTTTCAATGGCAAAAATCAATGAATATTGTAAATGCACAAACAGTAATTTCTCCGCATTGCAAGGTGCAATTCTGAAATTTTTTGCTTTTTCCTGCTCCTCTTAGCATGATAAAGAAGATTCAAAGAGAGTGAGATGCCAGCTCCTTTCATTCAGTCAGTAGCTTCAAACATTTCTGGTATATGAATAACATGATGTTTTTCAATGGCAAAAATCAATGAATATTGTAAATGCACAAACAGTAATTTCTCCGCATTGCAAGGTGCAATTCTGAAATTTTTTGCTTTTTCCTGCTCCTCTTAGCATGATAAAGAAGATTCAAAGAGAGTGAGATGCCAGCTCCTTTCATTCAGTCAGTAGCTTCAATCATTTCTGGACGTTTTTCAATGGCAAAAATCAATGAATATTGTAAATGCACAAACAGTAATTTCTCCGCATTGCAAGGTGCAATTCTGAAATTTTTTGCTTTTTCCTGCTCCTCTTAGCATGATAAAGAAGATTCAAAGAGAGTGAGATGCCAGCTGCTTTCATTCAGTCAGTAGCTTCAAACATTTCTGGTATATGAATAACATGATGTTTTTCAATGGCAAAAATCAATGAATATTGTAAATGCACAAACAGTAATTTCTCCGCATTGCAAGGTGCAATTCTGAAATTTTTTGCTTTTTCCTGCTCCTCTTAGCATGATAAAGAAGATTCAAAGAGAGTGAGATGCCAGCTCCTTTCGTTCAGTCAGTAGCTTCAATCATTTCTGGACGTTTTTCAATGGCAAAAATCATTGAATATTGTAAATGCACAAACAGTAATTTCTCCGCATTGCAAGGTGCAATTCTGAAATTTTTTACTTTTTCCTGCTCCTCTTAGCATGATAAAGAAGATTCAAAGAGAGTGAGATGTCAGCTCCTTTCATTCAGTCAGTAGCTTCAATCATTTCTGGTATATGAATAACATGATGTTTTTCAATGGCAAAAATCAATGAATATTGTAAATGCACAAACAGTAATTTCTCCGCATTGCAAGGTGAAATTCTGAAATTTTTTGCTTTTTCCTGCTCCTCTTAGCATGATAAAGAAGATTCAAAGAGAGTGAGATAACAGCTCCTTTCATTCAGTCAGTAGCTTCAATCATTTCTGGACGTTTTTCAATGGCAAAAATCAATGAATATTGTAAATGCACAAACAGTAATTTCTCCGCATTGCAAGGTGCAATTCTGAAATTTTTTGCTTTTTCCTGCTCCTCTTAGCATGATAAAGAAGATTCAAAGAGAGTGAGATGCCAGCTCCTTTCATTCTGTCAGTAGCTTCAATCATTTCTGGACGTTTTTCAATTGCAAAAATCAATGAATATTGTAAATGCACAAACAGTAATTTCTCCGCATTGCAAGGTGCAATTCTGAAATTTTTTGCTTTTTCCTGCTCCTCTTAGCATGATAAAGAAGATTCAAAGAGAGTGAGATGCCAGCTACTTTCATTCAGTCAGTAGCTTCAATCATTTCTGGTATATGAATAACATGATGTTTTTCAATGGCAAAAATCAATGAATATTGTAAATGCACAAACAGTAATTTCTCCGCATTGCAAGGTGCAATTCTGAAATTTTTTGCTTTATCCTGCTCCTCTTAGCATGATAAAGAAGATTCAAAGAGAGTGAGATGCCAGCTCCTTTCATTCAGTCAGTAGCTTCAATCATTTCTGGAAGTTTTTCAATGGCAAAAATCAATGAATATTGTAAATGCACAAACAGTAATTTCTCCGCATTGCAAGGTGCAATTCTGAAATTTTTTGCTTTTTCCTGCTCCTCTTAGCATGATAAAGAAGATTCAAAGAGAGTGAGATGCCAGCTCCTTTCATTCAGTCAGTAGCTTCAATCATTTCTGGTATATGAATAACATGATGTTTTTCAATGGCAAAAATCAATGAATTTTGTAAATGCACAAACAGTAATTTCTCCGCATTGCAAGGTGCAATTCTGAAATTTTTTGCTTTTTCCTGCTCCTCTTAGCATGATAAAGAAGATTCAAAGAGAGTGAGATGCCAGCTCCTTTCATTCAGTCAGTAGCTTCAAACATTTCTGGTATATGAATAACATGATGTTTTTCAATGGCAAAAATCAATGAATATTGTAAATGCACAAACAGTAATTTCTCCGCATTGCAAGGTGCAATTCTGAAATTTTTTGCTTTTTCCTGCTCCTCTTAGCATGTTAAAGAAGATTCAAAGAGAGTGAGATGCCAGCTCCTTTCGGTCAGTCAGTAGCTTCAATCATTTCTGGACGTTTTTCAATGGTAAAAATCAATGAATATTGTAAATGCACAAACAGTAATTTCTCCGCATTGCAAGGTGCAATTCTGAAATTTTTTGCTTTTTCCTGCTCCTCTTAGCATGATAAAGAAGATTCAAAGAGAGTGAGATGCCAGCTCCTTTCATTCAGTCAGTAGCTTCAAACATTTCTGGTATATGAATAACATGATGTTTTTCAATGGCAAAAATCAATGAATATTGTAAATGCACAAACAGTAATTTCTCCGCATTGCAAGGTGCAATTCTGAAATTTTTTGCTTTTTCCTGCTCCTCTTAGCATGATAAAGAAGATTCAAAGAGAGTGAGATGCCAGCTCCTTTCATTCAGTCAGTAGCTTCAATCATTTCTGGACGTTTTTCAATGGCAAAAATCAATGAATATTGTAAATGCACAAACAGTAATTTCTCCGCATTGCAAGGTGCAATTCTGAAATTTTTTGCTTTTTCCTGCTCCTCTTAGCATGATAAAGAAGATTCAAAGAGAGTGAGATGCCAGCTCCTTTCATTCAGTCAGTAGCTTCAAACATTTCTGGTATATGAATAACATGATGTTTTTCAATGGCAAAAATCAATGAATATTGTAAATGCACAAACAATAATTTCTCCGCATTGCAAGGTGCAATTCTGAAATTTTTTGCTTTTTCCTGCTCCTCTTAGCATGATAAAGAAGATTCAAAGAGAGTGAGATGCCAGCTCCTTTCATTCAGTCAGTAGCTTCAATCATTTCTGGACGTTTTTCAATGGCAAAAATCAATGAATATTGTAAATGCACAAACAGTAATTTCTCCGCATTGCAAGGTGCAATTCTGAAATTTTTTGCTTTTTCCTGCTCCTCTTAGCATGATAAAGAAGATTCAAAGAGAGTGAGATGCCAGCTCCTTTCATTCAGTCAGTAGCTTCAATCATTTCTGGACGTTTTTCAATGGCAAAAATCAATGAATATTGTAAATGCACAAACAGTAATTTCTCCGCATTGCAAGGTGCAATTCTGAAATTTTTTGCTTTTTCCTGCTCCTCTTAGCATGATAAAGAAGATTCAAAGAGAGTGAGATGCCAGCTCCTTTCATTCAGTCAGTAGCTTCAAACATTTCTGGTATATGAATAACATGATGTTTTTCAATGGCAAAAATCAATGAATATTGTAAATGCACAAACAGTAATTTCTCCGCATTGCAAGGTGCAATTCTGAAATTTTTTGCTTTTTCCTGCTCCTCTTAGCATGATAAAGAAGATTCAAAGAGAGTGAGATGCCAGCTCCTTTCATTTAGTCAGTAGCTTCAATCATTTCTGGACGTTTTTCAATGGCAAAAATCAATGAATATTGTAAATGCACAAACAGTAATTTCTCCGCATTGCAAGGTGCAATTCTGAAATTTTTTGCTTTTTCCTGCTCCTCTTAGCATGATAAAGAAGATTCAAAGAGAGTGAGATGCCAGCTGCTTTCATTCAGTCAGTAGCTTCAAACATTTCTGGTATATGAATAACATGATGTTTTTCAATGGCAAAAATCAATGAATATTGTAAATGCACAAACAGTAATTTCTCCGCATTGCAAGGTGCAATTCTGAAATTTTTTGCTTTTTCCTGCTCCTCTTAGCATGATAAAGAAGATTCAAAGAGAGTGAGATGCCAGCTCCTTTCGTTCAGTCAGTAGCTTCAATCATTTCTGGACGTTTTTCAATGGCAAAAATCATTGAATATTGTAAATGCACAAACAGTAATTTCTCCGCATTGCAAGGTGCAATTCTGAAATTTTTTACTTTTTCCTGCTCCTCTTAGCATGATAAAGAAGATTCAAAGAGAGTGAGATGTCAGCTCCTTTCATTCAGTCAGTAGCTTCAATCATTTCTGGTATATGAATAACATGATGTTTTTCAATGGCAAAAATCAATGAATATTGTAAATGCACAAACAGTAATTTCTCCGCATTGCAAGGTGAAATTCTGAAATTTTTTGCTTTTTCCTGCTCCTCTTAGCATGATAAACAAGATTCAAAGAGAGTGAGATAACAGCTCCTTTCATTCAGTCAGTAGCTTCAATCATTTCTGGACGTTTTTCAATGGCAAAAATCAATGAATATTGTAAATGCACAAACAGTAATTTCTCCGCATTGCAAGGTGCAATTCTGAAATTTTTTGCTTTTTCCTGCTCCTCTTAGCATGATAAAGAAGATTCAAAGAGAGTGAGATGCCAGCTCCTTTCATTCAGTCAGTAGCTTCAATCATTTCTGGACGTTTTTCAATTGCAAAAATCCATGAATATTGTAAATGCACAAACAGTAATTTCTCCGCATTGCAAGGTGCAATTCTGAAATTTTTTGCTTTTTCCTGCTCCTCTTAGCATGATAAAGAAGATTCAAAGAGAGTGAGATGCCAGCTACTTTCAATCAGTCAGTAGCTTCAATCATTTCTGGTATATGAATAACATGATGTTTTTCAATGGCAAAAATCAATGAATATTGTAAATGCACAAACAGTAATTTCTCCGCATTGCAAGGTGCAATTCTGAAATTTTTTGCTTTATCCTGCTCCTCTTAGCATGATAAAGAAGATTCAAAGAGAGTGAGATGCCAGCTCCTTTCATTCAGTCAGTAGCTTCAATCATTTCTGGAAGTTTTTCAATGGCAAAAATCAATGAATATTGTAAATGCACAAACAGTAATTTCTCCGCATTGCAAGGTGCAATTCTGAAATTTTTTGCTTTTTCCTGCTCCTCTTAGCATGATAAAGAAGATTCAAAGAGAGTGAGATGCCAGCTCCTTTCATTCAGTCAGTAGCTTCAATCATTTCTGGTATATGAATAACATGATGTTTTTCAATGGCAAAAATCAATGAATTTTGTAAATGCACAAACAGTAATTTCTCCGCATTGCAAGGTGCAATTCTGAAATTTTTTGCTTTTTCCTGCTCCTCTTAGCATGATAAAGAAGATTCAAAGAGAGTGAGATGCCAGCTCCTTTCATTCAGTCAGTAGATTCAATCATTTCTGGACGTTTTTCAATGGCAAAAATCAATGAATATTGTAAATGCACAAACACTAATTTCTCCGCATTGCAAGGTGCAATTCTGAAATTTTTTGCTTTTTCCTGCTCCTCTTAGCATGATAAATAAGATTCAAAGAGAGTGAGATGCCAGCTCCTTTCATTCAGTCAGTAGCTTCAAACATTTCTGGTATATGAATAACATGATGTTTTTCAATGGCAAAAATCAATGAATATTGTAAATGCACAAACAGTAATTTCTCCGCATTGCAAGGTGCAATTCTGAAATTTTTTGCTTTTTCCTGCTCCTCTTAGCATGTTAAAGAAGATTCAAAGAGAGTGAGATGCCAGCTCCATTCGGTCAGTCAGTAGCTTCAATCATTTCTGGACGTTTTTCAATGGTAAAAATCAATGAATATTGTAAATGCACAAACAGTAATTTCTCCGCATTGCAAGGTGCAATTCTGAAATTTTTTGCTTTTTCCTGCTCCTCTTAGCATGATAAAGAAGATTCAAAGAGAGTGAGATGCCAGCTCCTTTCATTCAGTCAGTAGCTTCAAACATTTCTGGTATATGAATAACATGATGTTTTTCAATGGCAAAAATCAATGAATATTGTAAATGCACAAACAGTAATTTCTCCGCATTGCAAGGTGCAATTCTGAAATTTTTTGCTTTTTCCTGCTCCTCTTAGCATGATAAAGAAGATTCAAAGAGAGTGAGATGCCAGCTCCTTTAATTCAGTCAGTAGCTTCAATCATTTCTGGACGTTTTTCAATGGCAAAAATCAATGAATATTGTAAATGCACAAACAGTAATTTCTCCGCATTGCAAGGTGCAATTCTGAAATTTTTTGCTTTTTCCTGCTCCTCTTAGCATGATAAAGAAGATTCAAAGAGAGTGAGATGCCAGCTCCTTTCATTCAGTCAGTAGCTTCAAACATTTCTGGTATATGAATAACATGATGTTTTTCAATGGCAAAAATCAATGAATATTGTAAATGCACAAACAGTAATTTCTCCGCATTGCAAGGTGCAATTCTGAAATTTTTTGCTTTTTCCTGCTCCTCTTAGCATGATAAAGAAGATTCAAAGAGAGTGAGATGCCAGCTCCTTTCATTCAGTCAGTAGCTTCAAAATTTCTGGTATATGAATAACATGATGTTTTTCAATGGCAAAAATCAATGAATATTGTAAATGCACAAACAGTAATTTCTCCGCATTGCAAGGTGCAATTCTGAAATTTTTTGCTTTTTCCTGCTCCTCTTAGCATGATAAAGAAGATTCAAAGAGAGTGAGATGCCAGCTCCTTTCATTCAGTCAGTAGCTTCAAACATTTCTGGTATATGAATAACATGATGTTTTTCAATGGCAAAAATCAATGAATATTGTAAATGCACAAACAGTAATTTCTCCGCATTGCAAGGTGCAATTCTGAAATTTTTTGCTTTTTCCTGCTCCTCTTAGCATGATAAAGAAGATTCAAAGAGAGTGAGATGCCAGCTCCTTTCATTCAGTCAGTAGCTTCAATCATTTCTGGACGTTTTTCAATGGCAAAAATCAATGAATATTGTAAATGCACAAACAGTAATTTCTCCGCATTGCAAGGTGCAATTCTGAAATTTTTTGCTTTTTCCTGCTCCTCTTAGCATGATAAAGAAGATTCAAAGAGAGTGAGATGCCAGCTGCTTTCATTCAGTCAGTAGCTTCAAACATTTCTGGTATATGAATAACATGATGTTTTTCAATGGCAAAAATTTCAGAATTGCACCTTGCAATGTGGAGATATTACTGTTTGTGCATTTACAATATTCATTGAATTTTGCCATTGAAAAACATGTTTTTCATATACCAGAAATGTTTGAAGCTACTGACTGAATGAAAGGAGCTGGCATCTCACTCTCTTTGAATCTTCTTTATCATGCTAGGATTAACAGGAAAAAGCAAAAAATTTCAGAATTGCACCTTGCAATGTGGAGATATTACTGTTTGTGCATTTACAATATTCATTGATTTTTGCCATTGAAAAACGTCCAGAAATGTTTGAAGCTACTGACTGAATGAAAGGAGCTGGCATCTCACTCTCTTTGAATCTTCTTTATCATGCTAGGATTAGCAGGAAAAAGCAAAAAATTTCTGAATTGCACCTTGCAATGTGGAGATATTACTGTTTGTGCATTTACAATATTCATTGATTTTTGCCATTGAAAAACATGTTTTTCATATACCAGAAATGTTTGAAGCTACTGACTGAATGAAAGGAGCTGGCATCTCACTCTCTTTGAATCTTCTTTATCATGCTAGGATTAGCAGGAAAAAGCAAAAAATTTCAGAATTTCCCCTTGCAATGTGGAGATATTACTGTTTGTGCATTTACAATATTCATTGATTTTTGCCATTGAAAAACATGTTTTTCATATACCAGAAATGTTTGAAGCTACTGACTGAATGAAAGGAGCTGGCATCTCACTCTCTTTGAATCTTCTTTATCATGCTAGGATTAACAGGAAAAAGCAAAAAATTTCAGAATTGCACCTTGCAATGTGGAGATATTACTGTTTGTGCATTTACAATATTCATTGATTTTTCCCATTGAAAAACGTCCAGAAATGTTTGAAGCTACTGACTGAATGAAAGGAGCTGGCATCTCACTCTCTTTGAATCTTCTTTATCATGCTAGGATTAGCAGGAAAAAGCAAAAAATTTCAGAATTGCACCTTGCAATGTGGAGATATTACTGTTTGTGCATTTACAATATTCATTGATTTTTGCCATTGAAAAACATGTTTTTCATATACCAGAAATGTTTGAAGCTACTGACTGAATGAAAGGAGCTGGCATCTCACTCTCTTTGAATCTTCTTTATCATGCTAGGATTAGCAGGAAAAAGCAAAAAATTTCAGAATTGCACCTTACAATGTGGAGATATTACTGTTTGTGCATTTACAATATTCATTGATTTTTGCCATTGAAAAACGTCCAGAAATGTTTGAAGCTACTGACTGAATGAAAGGAGCTGGCATCTCACTCTCTTTGAATCTTCTTTATCATGCTAGGATTAGCAGGAAAAAGCAAAAAATTTCAGAATTGCACCTTGCAATGTGGAGATATTACTGTTTGTGCATTTACAATATTCATTGATTTTTGCCATTGAAAAACATGTTTTTCATATACCAGAAATGTTTGAAGCTACTGACTGAATGAAAGGAGCTGGCATCTCACTCTCTTTGAATCTTCTTTATCATGCTAGGATTAGCAGGAAAAAGCAAAAAATTTCAGAATTGCACCTTGCAATGTGGAGATATTACTGTTTGTGCATTTACAATATTCATTGATTTTTGCCATTGAAAAACGTCCAGAAATGTTTGAAGCTACTGACTGAATGAAAGGAGCTGGCATCTCACTCTCTTTGAATCTTCTTTATCATGCTAGGATTAGCAGGAAAAAGCAAAAAATTTCAGAATTGCACCTTGCAATGTGGAGATATTACTGTTTGTGCATTTATAATATTCATTGATTTTTGCCATTGAAAAACGTTTTTCATATACCAGAAATGTTTGAAGCTACTGACTGAATGAAAGGAGCAGGCATCTCACTCTCTTTGAATCTTCTTTATCATGCTAGGATTAACAGGAAAAAGATAAAAATTTCAGAATTGCACCTTGCAATGTGGAGATATTACTGTTTGTGCATTTACAATATTCATTGATTTTTGCCATTGAAAAACATGTTTTTCATATGCCAGAAATGTTTGAAGCTACTGACTGAATGAAAGGAGCTGGCATCTCACTCTCTTTGAATCTTCTTTATCATGCTAGGATTAGCAGGAAAAAGCAAAAAATTTCAGAATTGCACCTTGCAATGTGGAGATATTACTGTTTGTGCATTTACAATATTCATTGATTTTTGCCATTGAAAAACGTCCAGAAATGTTTGAAGCTACTGACTGAATGAAAGGAGCTGGCATCTCACTCTCTTTGAATCTTCTTTATCATGCTAGGATTAGCAGGAAAAAGCAAAAAATTTCAGAATTGCACCTTGCAATGTGGAGATATTACTGTTTGTGCATTTACAATATTCATTGATTTTTGCCATTGAAAAACGTTTTTCATATACCAGAAATGTTTGAAGCTACTGACTGAATGAAAGGAGCAGGCATCTCACTCTCTTTGAATCTTCTTTATCATGCTAGGATTAACAGGAAAAAGCTAAAAATTTCAGAATTGCACCTTGCAATGTGGAGATATTACTGTTTGTGCATTTACAATATTCATTGATTTTTGCCATTGAAAAACATGTTTTTCATATGCCAGAAATGTTTGAAGCTACTGACTGAATGAAAGGAGCTGGCATCTCACTCTCTTTGAATCTTCTTTATCATGCTAGGATTAGCAGGAAAAAGCAAAAAATTTCAGAATTGCACCTTGCAATGTGGAGATATTACTGTTTGTGCATTTACAATATTCATTGATTTTTGCCATTGAAAAACATGTTTTTCATATACCAGAAATGTTTGAAGCTACTGACTGAATGAAAGGAGCTGGCATCTCACTCTCTTTGAATCTTCTTTATCATGCTAGGATTAGCAGGAAAAAGCAAAAAATTTCAGAATTGCACCTTGCAATGTGGAGATATTACTGTTTGTGCATTTACAATATTCATTGATTTTTGCCATTGAAAAACATGTTTTTCATATACCAGAAATGTTTGAAGCTACTCACTGAATGAAAGGAGCTGGCATCTCACTCTCTTTGAATCTTCTTTATCATGCTAGGATTAACAGGAAAAAGCAAAAAATTTCAGAATTGCACCTTGCAATGTGGAGATATTACTGTTTGTGCATTTACAATATTCATTGATTTTTGCCATTGAAAAACGTCCAGAAATGTTTGAAGCTACTGACTGAAAGGAGCTGGCATCTCATTCTCTTTGAATCTTCTTTATCATGCTAGGATTAACAGGAAAAAGCTAAAAATTTCAGAATTGCACCTTGCAATGTGGAGATATTACTGTTTGTGCATTTACAATATTCATTGATTTTTGCCATTGAAAAACATGTTTTTCATATACCAGAAATGTTTGAAGCTACTGACTGAATGAAAGGAGCTGGCATCTCACTCTCTTTGAATCTTCTTTATCATGCTAGGATTAGCAGGAAAAAGCAAAAAATTTCAGAATTGCACCTTGCAATGTGGAGATATTACTGTTTGTGCATTTACAATATTCATTGATTTTTACCATTGAAAAACATGTTTTTCATATACCAGAAATGTTTGAAGCTACTGACTGAATGAAAGGAGCTGGCATCTCACTCTCTTTGAATCTTCTTTATCATGCTAGGATTAGCAGGAAAAAGCAAAAAATTTCAGAATTGCACCTTGCAATGTGGAGATATTACTGTTTGTGCATTTACAATATTCATTGATTTTTGCCATTGAAAAACATGTTTTTCATATACCAGAAATGTTTGAAGCTACTGACTGAATGAAAGAAGCTGGCATCTCACTCTCTTTGAATCTTCTTTATCATGCTAGGATTAACAGGAAAAAGCAAAAAATTTCAGAATTGCACCTTGCAATGTGGAGATATTACTGTTTGTGCATTTACAATATTCATTGATTTTTGCCATTGAAAAACGTCCAGAAATGTTTGAAGCTACTGACTGAATGAAAGGAGCTGGCATCTCACTCTCTTTGAATCTTCTTTATCATGCTAGGATTATCAGGAAAAAGCAAAAAATTTCAGAATTGCACCTTGCAATGTGGAGATATTACTGTTTGTGCATTTACAATATTCATTGATTTTTGCCATTGAAAAACATGTTTTTCATATACCAGAAATGTTTGAAGCTACTGACTGAATGAAAGGAGCTGGCATCTCACTCTCTTTGAATCTTCTTTATCATGCTAAGAGGAGCAGGAAAAAGTAAAAAATTTCAGAATTGCACCTTGCAATGCGGAGAAATTACTGTTTGTGCATTTATAATATTAAATGATTTTTGCCATTGAAAAACGTCCAGAAATGATTGAAGCTACTGACTGAACGAAAGGAGCTGGCATCTCACTCTCTTTGAATCTTCTTTATCATGCTAAGAGGAGCAGGAAAAAGCAAAAAATTTCAGAATTGCACCTTGCAATGCGGACAAATTACTGTTTGTGCATTTACAATATTCATTGATTTTTGCCATTGAAAAACATCATGTTATTCATATACCAGAAATGTTTGAAGCTACTGACTGAATGAAAGGAGCTGGCATCTCACTCTCTTTGAATCTTCTTTATCATGCTAAGAGGAGCAGGAAAAAGCAAAAAATTTCAGAATTGCACCTTGCAATGCGGAGAAATTACTGTTTGTGCATTTACAATATTCATTGATTTTTGCCATTGAAAAACGTCCAGAAATGATTGAAGCTACTGACTGAATGAAAGGAGCTGGCATCTCACTCTCTTTGAATCTTCTTTATCATGCTAAGAGGAGCAGGAAAAAGCAAAAAATTTCAGAATTGCACCTTGCAATGCGGAGAAATTACTGTTTGTGCATTTACAATATTCATTGATTTTTGCCATTGAAAAACGTCCAGAAATGATTGAAGCTACTGACTGAATGAAAGGAGCTGGCATCTCACTCTCTTTGAATCTTTTTTATCATGCTAAGAGGAGCAGGAAAAAGCAAAAAATTTCAGAATTGCACCTTGCAATGCGGAGAAATTACTGTTTGTGCATTTACAATATTCATTGATTTTTTCCATTGAAAAACATCATGTTATTCATATACCAGAAATGATTGAAGCTACTGACTGAATGAAAGGAGCTGGCATCTCACTCTCTTTGAATCTTCTTTATCATGCTAAGAGGAGCAGGAAAAAGTAAAAAATTTCAGAATTGCACCTTGCAATGCGGAGAAATTACTGTTTGTGCATTTATAATATTCAATGATTTTTGCCATTGAAAAACGTCCAGAAATGATTGAAGCTACTGACTGAACGAAAGGAGCTGGCATCTCACTCTCTTTGAATCTTCTTTATCATGCTAAGAGGAGCAGGAAAAAGCAAAAAATTTCAGAATTGCACCTTGCAATGCGGAGAAATTACTGTTTGTGCATTTACAATATTCATTGATTTTTGCCATTGAAAAACATCATGTTATTCATATACCAGAAATGTTTGAAGCTACTGACTGAATGAAAGGAGCTGGCATCTCACTCTCTTTGAATCTTCTTTATCATGCTAAGAGGAGCAGGAAAAAGCAAAAAATTTCAGAATTGCACCTTGCAATGCGGAGAAATTACTGTTTGTGAATTTACAATATTCATTGATTTTTGCCATTGAAAAACGTCCAGAAATGATTGAAGCTACTGACTGAATGAAAGGAGCTGGCATCTCACTCTCTTTGAATCTTCTTTATCATGCTAAGAGGAGCAGGAAAAAGCAAAAAATTTCAGAATTGCACCTTGCAATGCGGAGAAATTACTGTTTGTGCATTTACAATATTCATTGATTTTTGCCATTGAAAAACATCCAGAAATGATTGAAGCTACTGACTGAATGAAAGGAACTGGCATCTCACTCTCTTTGAATCTTGTTTATCATGCTAAGAGGAGCAGGAAAAAGCAAAAAATTTCAGAATTGCACCTTGCAATGCGGAGAAATTACAGTTTGTGCATTTACAATATTCATTGATTTTTGCCATTGAAAAACGTCCAGAAATGATTGAAGCTACTGACTGAATGAAAGGAGCTGGCATCTCACTCTCTTTGAATCTTCTTTATCATGCTAAGAGGAGCAGGAAAAAGCAAAAAATTTCAGAATTGCACCTTGCAATGCGGAGAAATTACTGTTTGTGCATTTACAATATTCATTGATTTTTGCCATTGAAAAACATCATGTTATTCATATACCAGAAATGATTGAAGCTACTGACTGAATGAAAGGAGCTGGCATCTCACTCTCTTTGAATCTTCTTTATCATGCTAAGAGGAGCAGGAAAAAGTAAAACATTTCAGAATTGCACCTTGCAATGCGGAGAAATTACTGTTTGTGCATTTATAATATTCAATGATTTTTGCCATTGAAAAACGTCCAGAAATGATTGAAGCTACTGACTGAACGAAAGGAGCTTGCATCTCACTCTCTTTGAATCTTCTTTATCATGCTAAGAGGAGCAGGAAAAAGCAAAAAATTTCAGAATTGCACCTTGCAATGCGGAGAAATTACTGTTTGTGCATTTACAATATTCATTGATTTTTGCCATTGAAAAACATCCAGAAATGATTGAAGCTACTGACTGAATGAAAGGAGCTGGCATCTCACTCTCTTTGAATCTTCTTTATCATGCTAAGAGGAGCAGGAAAAAGCAAAAAATTTCAGAATTGCACCTTGCAATGCGGAGAAATTACTGTTTGTGCATTTACAATATTCATTGATTTTTGCCATTGAAAAACATCATGTTATTCATATACCAGAAATGTTTGAAGCTACTGACTGAATGAAAGGAGCTGACATCTCACTCTCTTTGAATCTTCTTTATCATGCTAAGAGGAGCAGGAAAAAGCAAAAAATTTCAGAATTGCACCTTGCAATGCGGAGAAATTACTGTTTGTGCATTTACAATATTCATTGATTTTTGCCATTGAAAAACATCCAGAAATGATTGAAGCTACTGACTGAATGAAAGGAGCTGGCATCTCACTCTCTTTGAATCTTCTTTATCATGCTAAGAGGAGCAGGAAAAAGCAAAAAATTTCAGAATTGCACCTTGCAATGCGGAGAAATTACTTTTTGTGCATTTACAATATTCATTGATTTTTGCCATTGAAAAACATCATGTTATTCATATACCAGAAATGTTTGAAGCTACTAACTGAATGAAAGGAGCTGGCATCTCACTCTCTTTGAATCTTCTTTATCATGCTAAGAGGAGCAGGAAAAAGCAAAAAATTTCAGAATTGCACCTTGCAATGCGGAGAAAATACTGTTTGTGCATTTACAATATTCATTGATTTTTGCCATTGAAAAACATCATGTTATTCATATACCAGAAATGTTTGAAGCTACTGACTGAATGAAAGGAGCTGGCATCTCACTCTCTTTGAATCTTCTTTATCATGCTAAGAGGAGCAGGAAAAAGCAAAAAATTTCAGAATTGCACCTTGCAATGTGGAGAAATTACTGTTTGTGCATTTACAATATTCATTGATTTTTACCATTGAAAAACGTCCAGAAATGATTGAAGCTACTGACTGAATGAAAGTAACTGGCATCTCACTCTCTTTGAATCTTCTTTATCATGCTAAGAGGAGCAGGAAAAAGCAAAAAATTTCAGACTTGCACCTTGCAATGCGGAGAAATTACTGTTTGTGCATTTACAAAATTCATTGATTTTTGCCATTGAAAAACATCCAGAAATGATTGAAGCTACTGACTGAATGAAAGGAGCTGGCATCTCACTCTCTTTGAATCTTCTTTATCATGCTAAGAGGAGCAGGAAAAAGCAAAAAATTTCAGAATTGCACCTTGCAATGCGGAGAAATTACTGTTTGTGCATTTACAATATTCATTGATTTTTGCCATTGAAAAACATCATGTTATTCATATACCAGAAATGATTGAAGCTACTGACTGAATGAAAGGAGCTGGCATCTCACTCTCTTTGAATCTTCTTTATCATGCTAAGAGGAGCAGGAAAAAGTAAAAAATTTCAGAATTGCACCTTGCAATGCGGAGAAATTACTGTTTGTGCATTTATAATATTCAATGATTTTTGCCATTGAAAAACGTCCAGAAATGATTGAAGCTACTGACTGAACGAAAGGAGCTGGCATCTCACTCTCTTTGAATCTTCTTTATCATGCTAAGAGGAGCAGGAAAAAGCAAAAAATTTCAGAATTGCACCTTGCAATGCGGAGAAATTACTGTTTGTGCATTTACAATATTCATTGATTTTTGCCATTGAAAAACATCCAGAAATGATTGAAGCTACTGACTGAATGAAAGGAGCTGGCATCTCACTCTCTTTGAATCTTCTTTATCATGCTAAGAGGAGCAGGAAAAAGCAAAAAATTTCAGAATTGCACCTTGCAATGCGGAGAAATTACTGTTTGTGCATTTACAATATTCATTGATTTTTGCCATTGAAAAACATCATGTTATTCATATACCAGAAATGTTTGAAGCTACTGACTGAATGAAAGGAGCTGACATCTCACTCTCTTTGAATCTTCTTTATCATGCTAAGAGGAGCAGGAAAAAGCAAAAAATTTCAGAATTGCACCTTGCAATGCGGAGAAATTACTGTTTGTGCATTTACAATATTCATTGATTTTTGCCATTGAAAAACATCCAGAAATGATTGAAGCTACTGACTGAATGAAAGGAGCTGGCATCTCACTCTCTTTGAATCTTCTTTATCATGCTAAGAGGAGCAGGAAAAAGCAAAAAATTTCAGAATTGCACCTTGCAATGCGGAGAAATTACTTTTTGTGCATTTACAATATTCATTGATTTTTGCCATTGAAAAACATCATGTTATTCATATACCAGAAATGTTTGAAGCTACTAACTGAATGAAAGGAGCTGGCATCTCACTCTCTTTGAATCTTCTTTATCATGCTAAGAGGAGCAGGAAAAAGCAAAAAATTTCAGAATTGCACCTTGCAATGCGGAGAAATTACTGTTTGTGCATTTACAATATTCATTGATTTTTGCCATTGAAAAACATCATGTTATTCATATACCAGAAATGTTTGAAGCTACTGACTGAATGAAAGGAGCTGGCATCTCACTCTCTTTGAATCTTCTTTATCATGCTAAGAGGAGCAGGAAAAAGCAAAAAATTTCAGAATTGCACCTTGCAATGTGGAGAAATTACTGTTTGTGCATTTACAATATTCATTGATTTTTACCATTGAAAAACGTCCAGAAATGATTGAAGCTACTGACTGAATGAAAGTAACTGGCATCTCACTCTCTTTGAATCTTCTTTATCATGCTAAGAGGAGCAGGAAAAAGCAAAAAATTTCAGACTTGCACCTTGCAATGCGGAGAAATTACTGTTTGTGCATTTACAATATTCATTGATTTTTGCCATTGAAAAACATCATGTTATTCATATACCAGAAATGTTTGAAGCTACTGACTGAATGAAAGGAGCTGGCATCTCACTCTCTTTGAATCTTCTTTATCATGCTAAGAGGAGCAGGAAAAAGCAAAAAATTTCAGAATTGCACCTTGCAATGCGGAGAAATTACTGTTTGTGCATTTACAATATTCATTGATTTTTGCCATTGAAAAACGTCCAGAAATGATTGAAGCTACTGACTGAATGAAAGGAGCTGGCATCTCACTCTCTTTGAATCTTCTTTATCATGCTAAGAGGAGCAGGAAAAATCAAAAAATTTCAGAATTGCACCTTGCAATGCGGAGAAATTACTGTTTGTGCATTTACAATATTCATTGATTTTTGCCATTGAAAAACATGTTATTCATATACCAGAAATGTTTGAAGCTACTGACTGAATGAAAGGAGCTGGCACCTCACTCTCTTTGAATCTTCTTTATCATGCTAAGAGGAGCGGGAAAAAGCAAAAAATTTCAGAATTGCACCTTGCAATGCGGAGAAATTACTGTTTGTGCATTTACAATATTCATTGATTTTTGCCATTGAAAAACGTCCAGAAATGATTGAAGGTACTGACTGAATGAAAGGAGCTGGCATCTCACTCTCTTTGAATCTTCTTTATCATGGTAAGAGGAGCTGGAAAAAGCAAAAAATTTCAGAATTGCACCTTGCAATGCGGAGAAATTACTGTTTGTGCATTTACAATATTCATTGATTTTTGCCACTGAAAAACGTCCAGAAATGATTGAAGCTACTGACTGAATGAAAGGAGCTGGCATCTCACTCTCTTTGAATCTTCTTTATCATGCTAAGAGGAGCAGGAAAAAGCAAAAAATTTCAGAATTGCACCTTGCAATGCGGAGAAATTACAGTTTGTGCATTTACAATATTCATTGATTTTTGCCATTGAAAAACATCCAGAAATGATTGAAGCTACTGACTGAATGAAAGGAGCTGGCATCTCACTCTCTTTGAATCTTCTTTATCATGCTAAGAGGAGCAGGAAAAAGCAAAAAATTTCAGAATTGCACCTTGCAATGCGGAGAAATTACTGTTTGTGCATTTACAATATTCATTGATTTTTGCCATTGAAAAACATCATGTTATTCATATACCAGAAATGTTTGAAGCTACTGACTGAATGAAAGGAGCTGGCATCTCACTCTCTTTGAATCTTCTTTATCATGCTAAGAGGAGCAGGAAAAAGCAAAAAATTTCAGAATTGCACCTTGCAATGTGGAGAAATTACTGTTTGTGCATTTACAATATTCATTGATTTTTACCATTGAAAAACGTCCAGAAATGATTGAAGCTACTGACTGAATGAAAGTAGCTGGCATCTCACTCTCTTTGAATCTTCTTTATCATGCTAAGAGGAGCAGGAAAAAGCAAAAAATTTCAGACTTGCACCTTGCAATGCGGAGAAATTACTGTTTGTGCATTTACAATATTCATTGATTTTTGCCATTGAAAAACATCATGTTATTCATATACCAGAAATGTTTGAAGCTACTGACTGAATGAAAGGAGCTGGCATCTCACTCTCTTTGAATCTTCTTTATCATGCTAAGAGGAGCAGGAAAAAGCAAAAAATTTCAGAATTGCACCTTGCAATGCGGAGAAATTACTGTTTGTGCATTTACAATATTCATTGATTTTTGCCATTGAAAAACATCATGTTATTCATATACCAGAAATGTTTAAAGCTACTGACTGAATGAAAGGAGCTGGCATCTCACTCTCTTTGAATCTTCTTTATCATGCTAAGAGGAGCAGGAAAAAGCAAAAAATTTCAGAATTGCACCTTGCAATGCGGAGAAATTACTGTTTGTGCATTTACAATATTCATTGATTTTTGCCATTGAAAAACGTCCAGAAATGATTGAAGCTACTGACTGAATGAAAGGAGCCGGCATCTCACTCTCTTTGAATCTTCTTTATCATGCTAAGAGGAGCAGGAAAAATCAAAAAATTTCAGAATTGCACCTTGCAATGCGGAGAAATTACTGTTTGTGCATTTACAATATTCATTGATTTTTGCCATTGAAAAACATGTTATTCATATACCAGAAATGTTTGAAGCTACTGACTGAATGAAAGGAGCTGGCACCTCACTCTCTTTGAATCTTCTTTATCATGCTAAGAGGAGCGGGAAAAAGCAAAAAATTTCAGAATTGCACCTTGCAATGCGGAGAAATTACTGTTTGTGCATTTACAATATTCATTGATTTTTGCCATTGAAAAACATGTTATTCATATACCAGAAATGTTTGAAGCTACTGACTGAATGAAAGGAGCTGGCATCTCACTCTCTTTGAATCTTCTTTATCATGCTAAGAGGAGCAGGAAAAAGCAAAAAATTTCAGAATTGCACCTTGCAATGCGGAGAAATTACAGTTTGTGCATTTACAATATTCATTGATTTTTGCCATTGAAAAACATCCAGAAATGATTGAAGCTACTGACTGAATGAAAGGAGCTGGCATCTCACTCTCTTTGAATCTTCTTTATCATGCTAAGAGGAGCAGGAAAAAGCAAAAAATTTCAGAATTGCACCTTGCAATGCGGAGAAATTACTGTTTGTGCATTTACAATATTCATTGATTTTTGCCATTGAAAAACATCATGTTATTCATATACCAGAAATGTTTGAAGCTACTGACTGAATGAAAGGAGCTGGCATCTCACTCTCTTTGAATCTTCTTTATCATGCTAAGAGGAGCAGGAAAAAGCAAAAAATTTCAGAATTGCACCTTGCAATGTGGAGAAATTACTGTTTGTGCATTTACAATATTCATTGATTTTTACCATTGTAAAACGTCCAGAAATGATTGAAGCTACTGACTGAATGAAAGTAGCTGGCATCTCACTCTCTTTGAATCTTCTTTATCATGCTAAGAGGAGCAGGAAAAAGCAAAAAATTTCAGACTTGCACCTTGCAATGCGGAGAAATTACTGTTTGTGCATTTACAATATTCATTGATTTTTGCCATTGAAAAACATCATGTTATTCATATACCAGAAATGTTTGAAGCTACTGACTGAATGAAAGGAGCTGGCATCTCACTCTCTTTGAATCTTCTTTATCATGCTAAGAGGAGCAGGAAAAAGCAAAAAATTTCAGAATTGCACCTTGCAATGCGGAGAAATTACTTTTTGTGCATTTACAATATTCATTGATTTTTGCCATTGAAAAACATCATGTTATTCATATACCAGAAATGTTTGAAGCTACTGACTGAATGAAAGGAGCTGGCATCTCACTCTCTTTGAATCTTCTTTATCATGCTAAGAGGAGCAGGAAAAAGCAAAAAATTTCAGAATTGCACCTTGCAATGCGGAGAAATTACTGTTTGTGCATTTACAATATTCATTGATTTTTGCCATTGAAAAACGTCCAGAAATGATTGAAGCTACTGACTGAATGAAAGGAGCTGGCATCTCACTCTCTTTGAATCTTCTTTATCATGCTAAGAGGAGCAGGAAAAATCAAAAAATTTCAGAATTGCACCTTGCAATGCGGAGAAATTACTGTTTGTGCATTTACAATATTCATTGATTTTTGCCATTGAAAAACATGTTATTCATATACCAGAAATGTTTGAAGCTACTGACTGAATGAAAGGAGCTGGCACCTCACTCTCTTTGAATCTTCTTTATCATGCTAAGAGGAGCGGGAAAAAGCAAAAAATTTCAGAATTGCACCTTGCAATGCGGAGAAATTACTGTTTGTGCATTTACAATATTCATTGATTTTTGCCATTGAAAAACGTCCAGAAATGATTGAAGGTACTGACTGAATGAAAGGAGCTGGCATCTCACTCTCTTTGAATCTTCTTTATCATGCTAAGAGGAGCAGGAAAAAGCAAAAAAATTCAGAATTGCACCTTGCAATGCGGAGAAATTACTGTTTGTGCATTTACAATATTCATTGATTTTTGCCATTGAAAAACGTCCAGAAATGATTGAAGCTACTGACTGAATGAAAGGAGCTGGCATCTCACTCTCTTTGAATCTTCTTTATCATGCTAAGAGGAGCAGGAAAAAGCAAAAAATTTCAGAATTGCACCTTGCAATGCGGAGAAATTACAGTTTGTGCATTTACAATATTCATTGATTTTTGCCATTGAAAAACATCCAGAAATGATTGAAGCTACTGACTGAATGAAAGGAGCTGGCATCTCACTCTCTTTGAATCTTCTTTATCATGCTAAGAGGAGCAGGAAAAAGCAAAAAATTTCAGAATTGCACCTTGCAATGCGGAGAAATTACTGTTTGTGCATTTACAATATTCATTGATTTTTGCCATTGAAAAACATCATGTTATTCATATACCAGAAATGTTTGAAGCTACTGACTGAATGAAAGGAGCTGGCATCTCACTCTCTTTGAATCTTCTTTATCATGCTAAGAGGAGCAGGAAAAAGCAAAAAATTTCAGAATTGCACCTTGCAATGTGGAGAAATTACTGTTTGTGCATTTACAATATTCATTGATTTTTACCATTGAAAAACGTCCAGAAATGATTGAAGCTACTGACTGAATGAAAGTAGCTGGCATCTCACTCTCTTTGAATCTTCTTTATCATGCTAAGAGGAGCAGGAAAAATCAAAAAATTTCAGAATTGCACCTTGCAATGCGGAGAAATTACTGTTTGTGCATTTACAATATTCATTGATTTTTGCCATTGAAAAACATGTTATTCATATACCAGAAATGTTTGAAGCTACTGACTGAATGAAAGGAGCTGGCACCTCACTCTCTTTGAATCTTCTTTATCATGCTAAGAGGAGCGGGAAAAAGCAAAAAATTTCAGAATTGCACCTTGCAATGCGGAGAAATTACTGTTTGTGCATTTACAATATTCATTGATTTTTGCCATTGAAAAACGTCCAGAAATGATTGAAGGTACTGACTGAATGAAAGGAGCTGGCATCTCACTCTCTTTGAATCTTCTTTATCATGCTAAGAGGAGCAGGAAAAAGCAAAAAAATTCAGAATTGCACCTTGCAATGCGGAGAAATTACTGTTTGTGCATTTACAATATTCATTGATTTTTGCCATTGAAAAACGTCCAGAAATGATTGAAGCTACTGACTGAATGAAAGGAGCTGGCATCTCACTCTCTTTGAATCTTCTTTATCATGCTAAGAGGAGCAGGAAAAAGCAAAAAATTTCAGAATTGCACCTTGCAATGCGGAGAAATTACAGTTTGTGCATTTACAATATTCATTGATTTTTGCCATTGAAAAACATCCAGAAATGATTGAAGCTACTGACTGAATGAAAGGAGCTGGCATCTCACTCTCTTTGAATCTTCTTTATCATGCTAAGAGGAGCAGGAAAAAGCAAAAAATTTCAGAATTGCACCTTGCAATGCGGAGAAATTACTGTTTGTGCATTTACAATATTCATTGATTTTTGCCATTGAAAAACATCATGTTATTCATATACCAGAAATGTTTGAAGCTACTGACTGAATGAAAGGAGCTGGCATCTCACTCTCTTTGAATCTTCTTTATCATGCTAAGAGGAGCAGGAAAAAGCAAAAAATTTCAGAATTGCACCTTGCAATGTGGAGAAATTACTGTTTGTGCATTTACAATATTCATTGATTTTTACCATTGAAAAACGTCCAGAAATGATTGAAGCTACTGACTGAATGAAAGTAGCTGGCATCTCACTCTCTTTGAATCTTCTTTATCATGCTAAGAGGAGCAGGAAAAAGCAAAAAATTTCAGACTTGCACCTTGCAATGCGGAGAAATTACTGTTTGTGCATTTACAATATTCATTGATTTTTGCCATTGAAAAACGTCCAGAAATGATTGAAGGTACTGACTGAATGAAAGGAGCTGGCATCTCACTCTCTTTGAATCTTCTTTATCATGCTAAGAGGAGCAGGAAAAAGCAAAAAATTTCAGAATTGCACCTTGCAATGCGGAGAAATTACTGTTTGTGCATTTACAATATTCATTGATTTTTGCCACTGAAAAACGTCCAGAAATGATTGAAGCTACTGACTGAATGAAAGGAGCTGGCATCTCACTCTCTTTGAATCTTCTTTAACATGCTAAGAGGAGCAGGAAAAAGCAAAAAATTTCAGAATTGCACCTTGCAATGCGGAGAAATTACAGTTTGTGCATTTACAATATTCATTGATTTTTGCCATTGAAAAACATCCAGAAATGATTGAAGCTACTGACTGAATGAAAGGAGCTGGCATCTCACTCTCTTTGAATCTTCTTTATCATGCTAAGAGGAGCAGGAAAAAGCAAAAAATTTCAGAATTGCACCTTGCAATGCGGAGAAATTACTGTTTGTGCATTTACAATATTCATTGATTTTTGCCATTGAAAAACATCATGTTATTCATATACCAGAAATGTTTGAAGCTACTGACTGAATGAAAGGAGCTGGCATCTCACTCTCTTTGAATCTTCTTTATCATGCTAAGAGGAGCAGGAAAAAGCAAAAAATTTCAGAATTGCACCTTGCAATGTGGAGAAATTACTGTTTGTGCATTTACAATATTCATTGATTTTTACCATTGAAAAACGTCCAGAAATGATTGAAGCTACTGACTGAATGAAAGTAGCTGGCATCTCACTCTCTTTGAATCTTCTTTATCATGCTAAGAGGAGCAGGAAAAAGCAAAAAATTTCAGACTTGCACCTTGCAATGCGGAGAAATTACTGTTTGTGCATTTACAATATTCATTGATTTTTGCCATTGAAAAACATCATGTTATTCATATACCAGAAATGTTTGAAGCTACTGACTGAATGAAAGGAGCTGGCATCTCACTCTCTTTGAATCTTCTTTATCATGCTAAGAGGAGCAGGAAAAAGCAAAAAATTTCAGAATTGCACCTTGCAATGCGGAGAAATTACTGTTTGTGCATTTACAATATTCATTGATTTTTGCCATTGAAAAACATCATGTTATTCATATACCAGAAATGATTGAAGCTACTGACTGAATGAAAGTAACTGGCATCTCACTCTCTTTGAATCTTCTTTATCATGCTAAGAGGAGCAGGAAAAAGCAAAAAATTTCAGACTTGCACCTTGCAATGCGGAGAAATTACTGTTTGTGCATTTACAATATTCATTGATTTTTGCCATTGAAAAACATCCAGAAATGATTGAAGCTACTGACTGAATGAAAGGAACTGGCATCTCACTCTCTTTGAATCTTGTTTATCATGCTAAGAGGAGCAGGAAAAAGCAAAAAATTTCAGAATTGCACCTTGCAATGCGGAGAAATTACAGTTTGTGCATTTACAATATTCATTGATTTTTGCCATTGAAAAACGTCCAGAAATGATTGAAGCTACTGACTGAATGAAAGGAGCTGGCATCTCACTCTCTTTGAATCTTCTTTATCATGCTAAGAGGAGCAGGAAAAAGCAAAAAATTTCAGAATTGCACCTTGCAATGCGGAGAAATTACTGTTTGTGCATTTACAATATTCATTGATTTTTGCCATTGAAAAACATCATGTTATTCATATACCAGAAATGATTGAAGCTACTGACTAAATGAAAGGAGCTGGCATCTCACTCTCTTTGAATCTTCTTTATCATGCTAAGAGGAGCAGGAAAAAGTAAAAAATTTCAGAATTGCACCTTGCAATGCGGAGAAATTACTGTTTGTGCATTTATAATATTCAATGATTTTTGCCATTGAAAAACGTCCAGAAATGATTGAAGCTACTGACTGAACGAAAGGAGCTGGCATCTCACTCTCTTTGAATCTTCTTTATCATGCTAAGAGGAGCAGGAAAAAGCAAAAAATTTCAGAATTGCACCTTGCAATGCGGAGAAATTACTGTTTGTGCATTTACAATATTCATTGATTTTTGCCATTGAAAAACATCCAGAAATGATTGAAGCTACTGACTGAATGAAAGGAGCTGGCATCTCACTCTCTTTGAATCTTCTTTATCCTGCTAAGAGGAGCAGGAAAAAGCAAAAAATTTCAGAATTGCACCTTGCAATGCGGAGAAATTACTGTTTGTGCATTTACAATATTCATTGATTTTTGCCATTGAAAAACATCATGTTATTCATATACCAGAAATGTTTGAAGCTACTGACTGAATGAAAGGAGCTGACATCTCACTCTCTTTGAATCTTCTTTATCATGCTAAGAGGAGCAGGAAAAAGCAAAAAATTTCAGAATTGCACCTTGCAATGCGGAGAAATTACTGTTTGTGCATTTACAATATTCATTGATTTTTGCCATTGAAAAACATCCAGAAATGATTGAAGCTACTGACTGAATGAAAGGAGCTGGCATCTCACTCTCTTTGAATCTTCTTTATCATGCTAAGAGGAGCAGGAAAAAGCAAAAAATTTCAGAATTGCACCTTGCAATGCGGAGAAATTACTTTTTGTGCATTTACAATATTCATTGATTTTTGCCATTGAAAAACATCATGTTATTCATATACCAGAAATGTTTGAAGCTACTGACTGAATGAAAGGAGCTGGCATCTCACTCTCTTTGAATCTTCTTTATCATGCTAAGAGGAGCAGGAAAAAGCAAAAAATTTCAGAATTGCACCTTGCAATGCGGAGAAATTACTGTTTGTGCATTTACAATATTCATTGATTTTTGCCATTGAAAAACATCATGTTATTCATATACCAGAAATGTTTGAAGCTACTGACTGAATGAAAGGAGCTGGCATCTCACTCTCTTTGAATCTTCTTTATCATGCTAAGAGGAGCAGGAAAAAGCAAAAAATTTCAGAATTGCACCTTGCAATGTGGAGAAATTACTGTTTGTGCATTTACAATATTCATTGATTTTTACCATTGAAAAACGTCCAGAAATGATTGAAGCTACTGACTGAATGAAAGTAACTGGCATCTCACTCTCTTTGAATCTTCTTTATCATGCTAAGAGGAGCAGGAAAAAGCAAAAAATTTCAGACTTGCACCTTGCAATGCGGAGAAATTACTGTTTGTGCATTTACAATATTCATTGATTTTTGCCATTGAAAAACATCATGTTATTCATATACCAGAAATGTTTGAAGCTACTGACTGAATGAAAGGAGCTGGCATCTCACTCTCTTTGAATCTTCTTTATCATGCTAAGAGGAGCAGGAAAAAGCAAAAAATTTCAGAATTGCACCTTGCAATGCGGAGAAATTACTGTTTGTGCATTTACAATATTCATTGATTTTTGCCATTGAAAAACGTCCAGAAATGATTGAAGCTACTGACTGAATGAAAGGAGCTGGCATCTCACTCTCTTTGAATCTTCTTTATCATGCTAAGAGGAGCAGGAAAAATCAAAAAATTTCAGAATTGCACCTTGCAATGCGGAGAAATTACTGTTTGTGCATTTACAATATTCATTGATTTTTGCCATTGAAAAACATGTTATTCATATACCAGAAATGTTTGAAGCTACTGACTGAATGAAAGGAGCTGGCACCTCACTCTCTTTGAATCTTCTTTATCATGCTAAGAGGAGCGGGAAAAAGCAAAAAATTTCAGAATTGCACCTTGCAATGCGGAGAAATTACTGTTTGTGCATTTACAATATTCATTGATTTTTGCCATTGAAAAACGTCCAGAAATGATTGAAGGTACTGACTGAATGAAAGGAGCTGGCATCTCACTCTCTTTGAATCTTCTTTATCATGGTAAGAGGAGCAGGAAAAAGCAAAAAATTTCAGAATTGCACCTTGCAATGCGGAGAAATTACTGTTTGTGCATTTACAATATTCATTGATTTTTGCCACTGAAAAACGTCGAGAAATGATTGAAGCTACTGACTGAATGAAAGGAGCTGGCATCTCACTCTCTTTGAATCTTCTTTATCATGCTAAGTGGAGCAGGAAAAAGCAAAAAATTTCAGAATTGCACCTTGCAATGCGGAGAAATTACAGTTTGTGCATTTACAATATTCATTGATTTTTGCCATTGAAAAACATCCAGAAATGATTGAAGCTACTGACTGAATGAAAGGAGCTGGCATCTCACTCTCTTTGAATCTTCTTTATCATGCTAAGAGGAGCAGGAAAAAGGAAAAAATTTCAGAATTGCACCTTGCAATGCGGAGAAATTACTGTTTGTGCATTTACAATATTCATTGATTTTTGCCATTGAAAAACATCATGTTATTCATATACCAGAAATGTTTGAAGCTACTGACTGAATGAAAGGAGCTGGCATCTCACTCTCTTTGAATCTTCTTTATCATGCTAAGAGGAGCAGGAAAAAGCAAAAAATTTCAGAATTGCACCTTGCAATGTGGAGAAATTACTGTTTGTGCATTTACAATATTCATTGATTTTTACCATTGAAAAACGTCCAGAAATGATTGAAGCTACTGACTGAATGAAAGTAGCTGGCATCTCACTCTCTTTGAATCTTCTTTATCATGCTAAGAGGAGCAGGAAAAAGCAAAAAATTTCAGACTTGCACCTTGCAATGCGGAGAAATTACTGTTTGTGCATTTACAATATTCATTGATTTTTGCCATTGAAAAACATCATGTTATTCATATACCAGAAATGTTTGAAGCTACTGACTGAATGAAAGGAGCTGGCATCTCACTCTCTTTGAATCTTCTTTATCATGCTAAGAGGAGCAGGAAAAAGCAAAAAATTTCAGAATTGCACCTTGCAATGCGGAGAAATTACTGTTTGTGCATTTACAATATTCATTGATTTTTGCCATTGAAAAACATCATGTTATTCATATACCAGAAATGTTTAAAGCTACTGACTGAATGAAAGGAGCTGGCATCTCACTCTCTTTGAATCTTCTTTATCATGCTAAGAGGAGCAGAAAAAAGCAAAAAATTTCAGAATTGCACCTTGCAATGCGGAGAAATTACTGTTTGTGCATTTACAATATTCATTGATTTTTGCCATTGAAAAACGTCCAGAAATGATTGAAGCTACTGACTGAATGAAAGGAGCCGGCATCTCACTCTCTTTGAATCTTCTTTATCATGCTAAGAGGAGCAGGAAAAATCAAAAAATTTCAGAATTGCACCTTGCAATGCGGAGAAATTACTGTTTGTGCATTTACAATATTCATTGATTTTTGCCATTGAAAAACATGTTATTCATATACCAGAAATGTTTGAAGCTACTGACTGAATGAAAGGAGCTGGCACCTCACTCTCTTTGAATCTTCTTTATCATGCTAAGAGGAGCGGGAAAAAGCAAAAAATTTCAGAATTGCACCTTGCAATGCGGAGAAATTACTGTTTGTGCATTTACAATATTCATTGATTTTTGCCATTGAAAAACATGTTATTCATATACCAGAAATGTTTGAAGCTACTGACTGAATGAAAGGAGCTGGCATCTCACTCTCTTTGAATCTTCTTTATCATGCTAAGAGGAGCAGGAAAAAGCAAAAAATTTCAGAATTGCACCTTGCAATGCGGAGAAATTACAGTTTGTGCATTTACAATATTCATTGATTTTTGCCATTGAAAAACATCCAGAAATGATTGAAGCTACTGACTGAATGAAAGGAGCTGGCATCTCACTCTCTTTGAATCTTCTTTATCATGCTAAGAGGAGCAGGAAAAAGCAAAAAATTTCAGAATTGCACCTTGCAATGCGGAGAAATTACTGTTTGTGCATTTACAATATTCATTGATTTTTGCCATTGAAAAACATCATGTTATTCATATACCAGAAATGTTTGAAGCTACTGACTGAATGAAAGGAGCTGGCATCTCACTCTCTTTGAATCTTCTTTATCATGCTAAGAGGAGCAGGAAAAAGCAAAAAATTTCAGAATTGCACCTTGCAATGCGGAGAAATTACTGTTTGTGCATTTACAATATTCATTGATTTTTGCCATTGAAAAACGTCCAGAAATGATTGAAGCTACTGACTGAATGAAAGGAGCTGGCATCTCACTCTCTTTGAATCTTCTTTATCATGCTAAGAGGAGCAGGAAAAAGCAAAAAATTTCAGACTTGCACCTTGCAATGCGGAGAAATTACTGTTTGTGCATTTACAATATTCATTGATTTTTGCCATTGAAAAACATCATGTTATTCATATACCAGAAATGTTTGAAGCTACTGACTGAATGAAAGGAGCTGGCATCTCACTCTCTTTGAATCTTCTTTATCATGCTAAGAGGAGCAGGAAAAAGCAAAAAATTTCAGAATTGCACCTTGCAATGCGGAGAAATTACTGTTTGTGCATTTACAATATTCATTGATTTTTGCCATTGAAAAACATCATGTTATTCATATACCAGAAATGTTTGAAGCTACTGACTGAATGAAAGGAGCTGGCATCTCACTCTCTTTGAATCTTCTTTATCATGCTAAGAGGAGCAGGAAAAAGCAAAAAATTTCAGAATTGCACCTTGCAATGCGGAGAAATTACTGTTTGTGCATTTACAATATTCATTGATTTTTGCCATTGAAAAACGTCCAGAAATGATTGAAGCTACTGACTGAATGAAAGGAGCTGGCATCTCACTCTCTTTGAATCTTCTTTATCATGCTAAGAGGAGCAGGAAAAATCAAAAAATTTCAGAATTGCACCTTGCAATGCGGAGAAATTACTGTTTGTGCATTTACAATATTCATTGATTTTTGCCATTGAAAAACATGTTATTCATATACCAGAAATGTTTGAAGCTACTGACTGAATGAAAGGAGCTGGCACCTCACTCTCTTTGAATCTTCTTTATCATGCTAAGAGGAGCGGGAAAAAGCAAAAAATTTCAGAATTGCACCTTGCAATGCAGAGAAATTACTGTTTGTGCATTTACAATATTCATTGATTTTTGCCATTGAAAAACGTCCAGAAATGATTGAAGGTACTGACTGAATGAAAGGAGCTGGCATCTCACTCTCTTTGAATCTTCTTTATCATGCTAAGTGGAGCAGGAAAAAGCAAAAAATTTCAGAATTGCACCTTGCAATGCGGAGAAATTACTGTTTGTGCATTTACAATATTCATTGATTTTTGCCATTGAAAAACGTCCAGAAATGATTGAAGCTACTGACTGAATGAAAGGAGCTGGCATCTCACTCTCTTTGAATCTTCTTTATCATGCTAAGAGGAGCAGGAAAAAGCAAAAAATTTCAGAATTGCACCTTGCAATGCGGAGAAATTACAGTTTGTGCATTTACAATATTCATTGATTTTTGCCATTGAAAAACATCCAGAAATGATTGAAGCTACTGACTGAATGAAAGGAGCTGGCATCTCACTCTCTTTGAATCTTCTTTATCATGCTAAGAGGAGCAGGAAAAAGCAAAAAATTTCAGAATTGCACCTTGCAATGCGGAGAAATTACTGTTTGTGCATTTACAATATTCATTGATTTTTGCCATTGAAAAACATCATGTTATTCATATACCAGAAATGTTTGAAGCTACTGACTGAATGAAAGGAGCTGGCATCTCACTCTCTTTGAATCTTCTTTATCATGCTAAGAGGAGCAGGAAAAAGCAAAAAATTTCAGAATTGCACCTTGCAATGTGGAGAAATTACTGTTTGTGCATTTACAATATTCATTGATTTTTACCATTGAAAAACGTCCAGAAATGATTGAAGCTACTGACTGAATGAAAGTAGCTGGCATCTCACTCTCTTTGAATCTTCTTTATCATGCTAAGAGGAGCAGGAAAAAGCAAAAAATTTCAGACTTGCACCTTGCAATGCGGAGAAATTACTGTTTGTGCATTTACAATATTCATTGATTTTTGCCATTGAAAAACGTCCAGAAATGATTGAAGGTACTGACTGAATGAAAGGAGCTGGCATCTCACTCTCTTTGAATCTTCTTTATCATGCTAAGAGGAGCAGGAAAAAGCAAAAAATTTCAGAATTGCACCTTGCAATGCGGAGAAATTACTGTTTGTGCATTTACAATATTCATTGATTTTTGCCACTGAAAAACGTCCAGAAATGATTGAAGCTACTGACTGAATGAAAGGAGCTGGCATCTCACTCTCTTTGAATCTTCTTTAACATGCTAAGAGGAGCAGGAAAAAGCAAAAAATTTCAGAATTGCACCTTGCAATGCGGAGAAATTACAGTTTGTGCATTTACAATATTCATTGATTTTTGCCATTGAAAAACATCCAGAAATGATTGAAGCTACTGACTGAATGAAAGGAGCTGGCATCTCACTCTCTTTGAATCTTCTTTATCATGCTAAGAGGAGCAGGAAAAAGCAAAAAATTTCAGAATTGCACCTTGCAATGCGGAGAAATTACTGTTTGTGCATTTACAATATTCATTGATTTTTGCCATTGAAAAACATCATGTTATTCATATACCAGAAATGTTTGAAGCTACTGACTGAATGAAAGGAGCTGGCATCTCACTCTCTTTGAATCTTCTTTATCATGCTAAGAGGAGCAGGAAAAAGCAAAAAATTTCAGAATTGCACCTTGCAATGTGGAGAAATTACTGTTTGTGCATTTACAATATTCATTGATTTTTACCATTGAAAAACGTCCAGAAATGATTGAAGCTACTGACTGAATGAAAGTAGCTGGCATCTCACTCTCTTTGAATCTTCTTTATCATGCTAAGAGGAGCAGGAAAAAGCAAAAAATTTCAGACTTGCACTTTGCAATGCGGAGAAATTACTGTTTGTGCATTTACAATATTCATTGATTTTTGCCATTGAAAAACATCATGTTATTCATATACCAGAAATGTTTGAAGCTACTGACTGAATGAAAGGAGCTGGCATCTCACTCTCTTTGAATCTTCTTTATCATGCTAAGAGGAGCAGGAAAAAGCAAAAAATTTCAGAATTGCACCTTGCAATGCGGAGAAATTACTGTTTGTGCATTTACAATATTCATTGATTTTTGCCATTGAAAAACATCATGTTATTCATATACCAGAAATGTTTGAAGCTACTGACTGAATGAAAGGAGCTGGCATCTCACTCTCTTTGAATCTTCTTTATCATGCTAAGAGGAGCAGGAAAAAGCAAAAAAATTTCAGAATTGCACCTTGCAATGCGGAGAAATTACTGTTTGTGCATTTACAATATTCATTGATTTTTGCCATTGAAAAACGTCCAGAAATGATTGAAGCTACTGACTGAATGAAAGGAGCTGGCATCTCACTCTCTTTGAATCTTCTTTATCATGCTAAGAGGAGCAGGAAAAATCAAAAAATTTCAGAATTGCACCTTGCAATGCGGAGAAATTACTGTTTGTGCATTTACAATATTCATTGATTTTTGCCATTGAAAAACATGTTATTCATATACCAGAAATGTTTGAAGCTACTGACTGAATGAAAGGAGCTGGCACCTCACTCTCTTTGAATCTTCTTTATCATGCTAAGAGGAGCGGGAAAAAGCAAAAAATTTCAGAATTGCACCTTGCAATGCGGAGAAATTACTGTTTGTGCATTTACAATATTCATTGATTTTTGCCATTGAAAAACGTCCAGAAATGATTGAAGGTACTGACTGAATGAAAGGAGCTGGCATCTCACTCTCTTTGAATCTTCTTTATCATGCTAAGAGGAGCAGGAAAAAGCAAAAAATTTCAGAATTGCACCTTGCAATGCGGAGAAATTACTGTTTGTGCATTTACAATATTCATTGATTTTTGCCATTGAAAAACGTCCAGAAATGATTGAAGCTACTGACTGAATGAAAGGAGCTGGCATCTCACTCTCTTTGAATCTTCTTTATCATGCTAAGAGGAGCAGGAAAAAGCAAAAAATTTCAGAATTGCACCTTGCAATGCGGAGAAATTACAGTTTGTGCATTTACAATATTCATTGATTTTTGCCATTGAAAAACATCCAGAAATGATTGAAGCTACTGACTGAATGAAAGGAGCTGGCATCTCACTCTCTTTGAATCTTCTTTATCATGCTAAGAGGAGCAGGAAAAAGCAAAAAATTTCAGAATTGCACCTTGCAATGCGGAGAAATTACTGTTTGTGCATTTACAATATTCATTGATTTTTGCCATTGAAAAACATCATGTTATTCATATACCAGAAATGTTTGAAGCTACTGACTGAATGAAAGGAGCTGGCATCTCACTCTCTTTGAATCTTCTTTATCATGCTAAGAGGAGCAGGAAAAAGCAAAAAATTTCAGAATTGCACCTTGCAATGTGGAGAAATTACTGTTTGTGCATTTACAATATTCATTGATTTTTACCATTGAAAAACGTCCAGAAATGATTGAAGCTACTGACTGAATGAAAGTAGCTGGCATCTCACTCTCTTTGAATCTTCTTTATCATGCTAAGAGGAGCAGGAAAAAGCAAAAAATTTCAGACTTGCACCTTGCAATGCGGAGAAATTACTGTTTGTGCATTTACAATATTCATTGATTTTTGCCATTGAAAAACATTATGTTATTCATATACCAGAAATGTTTGAAGCTACTGACTGAATGAAAGTAGCTGGCATCTCACTCTCTTTGAATCTTCTTTATCATGCTAAGAGGAGCAGGAAAAATCAAAAAATTTCAGAATTGCACCTTGCAATGCGGAGAAATTACTGTTTGTGCATTTACAATATTCATTGATTTTTGCCATTGAAAAACGTCCAGAAATGATTGAAGCTACTGACTGAATGAAAGGAGCTGGCATCTCACTCTCTTTGAATCTTCTTTATCATGCTAAGAGGAGCAGGAAAAAGCAAAAAATTTCAGAATTGCACCTTGCAATGCGGAGAAATTACTGTTTGTGCATTTACAATATTCATTGATTTTTGCCATTGAAAAACATCATGTTATTCATATACCAGAAATGATTGAAGCTACTGACTGAATGAAAGGAGCTGGCATCTCACTCTCTTTGAATCTTCTTTATCATGCTAAGAGGAGCAGGAAAAAGTAAAAAATTTCAGAATTGCACCTTGCAATGCGGAGAAATTACTGTTTGTGCATTTATAATATTCAATGATTTTTGCCATTGAAAAACGTCCAGAAATGATTGAAGCTACTGACTGAACGAAAGGAGCTGGCATCTCACTCTCTTTGAATCTTCTTTATCATGCTAAGAGGAGCAGGAAAAAGCAAAAAATTTCAGAATTGCACCTTGCAATGCAGAGAAATTACTGTTTGTGCATTTACAATATTCATTGATTTTTGCCATTGAAAAACGTCCAGAAATGATTGAAGCTACTGACTGAATGAAAGGAGCTGGCATCTCACTCTCTTTGAATCTTCTTTATCATGCTAAGAGGAGCAGGAAAAAGCAAAAAATTTCAGAATTGCACCTTGCAATGCGGAGAAATTACTGTTTGTGCATTTACAATATTCATTGATTTTTGCCATTGAAAAACATCATGTTATTCATATACCAGAAATGTTTGAAGCTACTGACTGTATGAAAGGAGCTGACATCTCACTCTCTTTGAATCTTCTTTATCATGCTAAGAGGAGCAGGAAAAAGCAAAAAATTTCAGAATTGCACCTTGCAATGCAGAGAAATTACTGTTTGTGCATTTACAATATTCATTGATTTTTGCCATTGAAAAACGTCCAGAAATGATTGAAGCTACTGACTGAATGATAGGAGCTGGCATCTCACTCTCTTTGAATCTTCTTTATCATGCTAAGAGGAGCAGGAAAAAGCAAAAAATTTCAGAATTGCACCTTGCAATGCGGAGAAATTACTGTTTGTGCATTTACAATATTCATTGATTTTTGCCATTGAAAAACATCATGTTATTCATATACCAGAAATGTTTGAAGCTACTGACTGAATGAAAGGAGCTGGCATCTCACTCTCTTTGAATCTTCTTTATCATGCTAAGAGGAGCAGGAAAAAGCAAAAAATTTCAGAATTGCACCTTGCAATGCGGAGAAATTACTGTTTGTGCATTTACAATATTCATTGATTTTTGCCATTGAAAAACATCATGTTATTCATATACCAGAAATGTTTGAAGCTACTGACTGAATGAAAGGAGCTGGCATCTCACTCTCTTTGAATCTTCTTTATCATGCTAAGAGGAGCAGGAAAAAGCAAAAAATTTCAGAATTGCACCTTGCAATGTGGAGAAATTACTGTGCATTTACAATATTCATTGATTTTTACCATTGAAAAACGTCCAGAAATGATTGAAGCTACTGACTGAATGAAAGTAGCTGGCATCTCACTCTCTTTGAATCTTCTTTATCATGCTAAGAGGAGCAGGAAAAAGCAAAAAATTTCAGACTTGCACCTTGCAATGCGGAGAAATTACTGTTTGTGCATTTACAATATTCATTGATTTTTGACATTGAAAAACATCATGTTATTCATATACCAGAAATGTTTGAAGCTACTGACTGAATGAAAGGAGCTGGCATCTCACTCTCTTTGAATCTTCTTTATCATGCTAAGCGGAGCAGGAAAAAGCAAAAAATTTCAGAATTGCACCTTGCAATGCGGAGAAATTACTGTTTGTGCATTTACAATATTCATTGATTTTTGCCATTGAAAAACGTGTTATTCATATACCAGAAATGTTTGAAGCTACTGACTGAATGAAAGGAGCTGGCACCTCACTCTCTTTGAATCTTCTTTATCATGCTAAGAGGAGCGGGAAAAAGCAAAAAAATTCAGAATTGCACCTTGCAATGCGGAGAAATTACTGTTTGTGCATTTACAATATTCATTGATTTTTGCCATTGAAAAACGTCCAGAAATGATTGAAAGTACTGACTGAATGAAAGGAGCTGGCATCTCACTCTCTTTGAATCTTCTTTATCATGCTAAGAGGAGCAGGAAAAAGCAAAAAATTTCAGAATTGCACCTTGCAATGCGGAGAAATTACTGTTTGTGCATTTACAATATTCATTGATTTTTGCCATTGAAAAACGTCCAGAAATGATTGAAGCTACTGACTGAATGAAAGGAGCTGGCATCTCACTCTCTTTGAATCTTCTTTATCATGCTAAGAGGAGCAGGAAAAAGTAAAAAATTTCAGAATTGCACCTTGCAATGCGGAGAAATTACAGTTTGTGCATTTACAATATTCATTGATTTTTGCCATTGAAAAACATCCAGAAATGATTGAAGCTACTGACTGAATGAAAGGAGCTGGCATCTCACTCTCTTTGAATCTTCTTTATCATGCTAAGAGGAGCAGGAAAAAGCAAAAAATTTCAGAATTGCACCTTGCAATGCGGAGAAATTACTGTTTGTGCATTTACAATATTCATTGATTTTTGCCATGAAAAACATCATGTTATTCATATACCAGAAATGTTTGAAGCTACTGACTGAATGAAAGGAGCTGGCATCTCACTCTCTTTGAATCTTCATTATGATGCTAAGAGGAGCAGGAAAAAGCAAAAAATTTCAGAATTGCACCTTGCAATGCGGAGAAATTACTGTTTGTGCATTTACAATATTCATTGATTTTTGCCATTGAAAAACATGTTATTCATATACCAGAAATGTTTGAAGCTACTGACTGAATGAAAGGAGCTGGCACCTCACTCTCTTTGAATCTTCTTTATCATGCTAAGAGGAGCGGGAAAAAGCAAAAAAATTCAGAATTGCACCTTGCAATGCGGAGAAATTACTGTTTGTGCATTTACAATATTCATTGATTTTTGCCATTGAAAAACGTCCAGAAATGATTGAAAGTACTGACTGAATGAAAGGAGCTGGCATCTCACTCTCTTTGAATCTTCTTTATCATGCTAAGAGGAGCAGGAAAAAGCAAAAAATTTCAGAATTGCACCTTGCAATGCGGAGAAATTACTGTTTGTGCATTTACAATATTCATTGATTTTTGCCATTGAAAAACGTCCAGAAATGATTGAAGCTACTGACTGAATGAAAGGAGCTGGCATCTCACTCTCTTTGAATCTTCTTTATCATGCTAAGAGGAGCAGGAAAAAGTAAAAAATTTCAGAATTGCACCTTGCAATGCGGAGAAATTACAGTTTGTGCATTTACAATATTCATTGATTTTTGCCATTGAAAAACATCCAGAAATGATTGAAGCTACTGACTGAATGAAAGGAGCTGGCATCTCACTCTCTTTGAATCTTCTTTATCAGGCTAAGAGGAGCAGGAAAAAGCAAAAAATTTCAGAATTGCACCTTGCAATGCGGAGAAATTACTGTTTGTGCATTTACAATATTCATTGATTTTTGCCATTGAAAAACATCATGTTATTCATATACCAGAAATGTTTGAAGCTACTGACTGAATGAAAGGAGCTGGCATCTCACTCTCTTTGAATCTTCATTATCATGCTAAGAGGAGCAGGAAAAAGCAAAAAATTTCAGAATTGCACCTTGCAATGTGGAGAAATTACTGTTTGTGCATTTACAATATTCATTGATTTTTAACAATGAAAAACGTCCAGAAATGATTGAATCTACTGACTGAATGAAAGTAGCTGGCATCTCACTCTCTTTGAATCTTCTTTATCATGCTAAGAGGAGCAGGAAAAAGCAAAAAATTTCAGAATTGCACCTTGCAATGCGGAGAAATTACTGTTTGTGCATTTACAATATTCATTGATTTTTGCCATTGAAAAACATCATGTTATTCATATACCAGAAATGTTTGAAGCTACTGACTGAATGAAAGGAGCTGGCATCTCACTCTCTTTGAATCTTCTTTATCATGCTAAGAGGAGCAGGAAAAAGCAAAAAATTTCAGAATTGCACCTTGCAATGCGGAGAAATTACTGTTTGTGCATTTACAATATTCATTGATTTTTGCCATTGAAAAACATCATGTTATTCATATACCAGAAATGTTTGAAGCTACTGACTGATTGAAAGGAGCTGGCATCTCACTCTCTTTGAATCTTCTTTATCATGCTAAGAGGAGCAGGAAAAAGTAAAAAATTTCAGAATTGCACCTTGCAATGCGGAGAAATTACAGTTTGTGCATTTACAATATTCATTGATTTTTGCCATTGAAAAACATCCAGAAATGATTGAAGCTACTGACTGAATGAAAGGAGCTGGCATCTCACTCTCTTTGAATCTTCTTTATCATGCTAAGAGGAGCAGGAAAAAGCAAAAAATTTCAGAATTGCACCTTGCAATGCGGAGAAATTACTGTTTGTGCATTTACAATATTCATTGATTTTTGCCATTGAAAAACATCATGTTATTCATATACCAGAAATGTTTGAAGCTACTGACTGAATGAAAGGAGCTGGCATCTCACTCTCTTTGAATCTTCATTATCATGCTAAGAGGAGCAGGAAAAAGCAAAAAATTTCAGAATTGCACCTTGCAATGCGGAGAAATTACTGTTTGTGCATTTACAATATTCATTGATTTTTGCCATTGAAAAACATGTTATTCATATACCAGAAATGTTTGAAGCTACTGACTGAATGAAAGGAGCTGGCACCTCACTCTCTTTGAATCTTCTTTATCATGCTAAGAGGAGCGGGAAAAAGCAAAAAAATTCAGAATTGCACCTTGCAATGCGGAGAAATTACTGTTTGTGCATTTACAATATTCATTGATTTTTGCCATTGAAAAACGTCCAGAAATGATTGAAAGTACTGACTGAATGAAAGGAGCTGGCATCTCACTCTCTTTGAATCTTCTTTATCATGCTAAGAGGAGCAGGAAAAAGCAAAAAATTTCAGAATTGCACCTTGCAATGCGGAGAAATTACTGTTTGTGCATTTACAATATTCATTGATTTTTGCCATTGAAAAACGTCCAGAAATGATTGAAGCTACTGACTGAATGAAAGGAGCTGGCATCTCACTCTCTTTGAATCTTCTTTATCATGCTAAGAGGAGCAGGAAAAAGTAAAAAATTTCAGAATTGCACCTTGCAATGCGGAGAAATTACAGTTTGTGCATTTACAATATTCATTGATTTTTGCCATTGAAAAACATCCAGAAATGATTGAAGCTACTGACTGAATGAAAGGAGCTGGCATCTCACTCTCTTTGAATCTTCTTTATCAGGCTAAGAGGAGCAGGAAAAAGCAAAAAATTTCAGAATTGCACCTTGCAATGCGGAGAAATTACTGTTTGTGCATTTACAATATTCATTGATTTTTGCCATTGAAAAACATCATGTTATTCATATACCAGAAATGTTTGAAGCTACTGACTGAATGAAAGGAGCTGGCATCTCACTCTCTTTGAATCTTCATTATCATGCTAAGAGGAGCAGGAAAAAGCAAAAAATTTCAGAATTGCACCTTGCAATGTGGAGAAATTACTGTTTGTGCATTTACAATATTCATTGATTTTTAACAATGAAAAACGTCCAGAAATGATTGAATCTACTGACTGAATGAAAGTAGCTGGCATCTCACTCTCTTTGAATCTTCTTTATCATGCTAAGAGGAGCAGGAAAAAGCAAAAAATTTCAGAATTGCACCTTGCAATGCGGAGAAATTACTGTTTGTGCATTTACAATATTCATTGATTTTTGCCATTGAAAAACATCATGTTATTCATATACCAGAAATGTTTGAAGCTACTGACTGAATGAAAGGAGCTGGCATCTCACTCTCTTTGAATCTTCTTTATCATGCTAAGAGGAGCAGGAAAAAGCAAAAAATTTCAGAATTGCACCTTGCAATGCGGAGAAATTACTGTTTGTGCATTTACAATATTCATTGATTTTTGCCATTGAAAAACATCATGTTATTCATATACCAGAAATGTTTGAAGCTACTGACTGAATGAAAGGAGCTGGCATCTCACTCTCTTTGAATCTTCTTTATCATGCTAAGAGGAGCAGGAAAAAGCAAAAAATTTCAGAATTGCACCTTGCAATGTGGAGAAATTACTGTTTGTGCATTTTCAATATTCATTGATTTTTACCATTGAAAAACGTCCAGAAATGATTGAAGCTACTGACTGAATGAAAGTAGCTGGCATCTCACTCTCTTTGAATCTTCTTTATCATACTAAGAGGAGCAGGAAAAAGCAAAAAATTTCAGACTTGCACCTTGCAATGCGGAGAAATTACTGTTTGTGCATTTACAATATTCATTGATTTTTGCCATTGAAAAACATCATGTTATTCATATACCAGAAATGTTTGAAGCTACTGACTGAATGAAAGGAGCTGGCATCTCACTCTCTTTGAATCTTCTTTATCATGCTAAGAGGAGCAGGAAAAAGCAAAAAATTTCAGAATTGCACCTTGCAATGCGGAGAAATTACTGTTTGTGCATTTACAATATTCATTGATTTTTGCCATTGAAAAACGTCCAGAAATGATTGAAGCTACTGACTGAATGAAAGGAGCTGGCATCTCACTCTCTTTGAATCTTCTTTATCATGCTAAGAGGAGCAGGAAAAAGCAAAAAATTTCAGAATTGCACCTTGCAATGCGGAGAAATTACTGTTTGTGCATTTACAATATTCATTGATTTTTGCCATTGAAAAACGTCCAGAAATGATTGAAGCTACTGACTGAATGAAAGGAGCTGGCATCTCACTCTCTTTGAATCTTCTTTATCATGCTAAGAGGAGCAGGAAAAAGCAAAAAATTTCAGAATTGCACCTTGCAATGCGGAGAAATTACTGTTTGTGCATTTACAATATTCATTGATTTTTGCCATTGAAAAACATCATGTTATTCATATACCAGAAATGTTTGAAGCTACTGACTGAATGAAAGGAGCTGGCATCTCACTCTCTTTGAATCTTCTTTATCATGCTAAGAGGAGCAGGAAAAAGCAAAAAATTTCAGAATTGCACCTTGCAATGCGGAGAAATTACTGTTTGTGCATTTACAATATTCATTGATTTTTGCCATTGAAAAACGTCCAGAAATGATTGAAGCTACTGACTGAATGAAAGGAGCTGGCATCTCACTCTCTTTGAATCTTGTTTATCATGCTAAGAGGAGCAGGAAAAAGCAAAAAATTTCAGAATTGCACCTTGCAATGCGGAGAAATTACTGTTTGTGCATTTACAATATTCATTGATTTTTGCCATTGAAAAACATCATGTTATTCATATACCAGAAATGATTGAAGCTACTGACTGAATGAAAGGAGCTGGCATCTCACTCTCTTTGAATCTTCTTTATCATGCTAAGAGGAGCAGGAAAATGTAAAAAATTTCAGAATTGCACCTTGCAATGCGGAGAAATTACTGTTTGTGCATTTATAATATTCAATGATTTTTGCCATTGAAAAACGTCCAGAAATGATTGAAGCTACTGACTGAACGAAAGGAGCTGGCATCTCACTCTCTTTGAATCTTCTTTATCATGCTAAGAGGAGCAGGAAAAAGCAAAGAATTTCAGAATTGCACCTTGCAATGCGGAGAAATTACTGTTTGTGCATTTACAATATTCATTGATTTTTGCCATTGAAAAACGTCCAGAAATGATTGAAGCTACTGACTGAATGAAAGGAGCTGGCATCTCACTCTCTTTGAATCTTCTTTATCATGCTAAGAGGAGCAGGAAAAAGCAAATAATTTCAGAATTGCACCTTGCAATGCGGAGAAATTACTGTTTGTGCATTTACAATATTCATTGATTTTTGCCTTTGAAAAACATCATGTTATTCATATACCAGAAATGTTTGAAGCTACTGACTGAATGAAAGGAGCTGACATCTCACGCTCTTTGAATCTTCTTTATCATGCTAAGAGGAGCAGGAAAAAGCAAAACATTTCAGAATTGCACCTTGCAATGCGGAGAAATTACTGTTTGTGCATTTACAATATTCATTGATTTTTGCCATTGAAAAACGTCCAGAAATGATTGAAGCTACTGACTGAATGAAAAGAAGCTGGCATCTCACTCTCTTTGAATCTTCTTTATCATGCTAAGAGGAGCAGGAAAAAGCAAAAAATTTCAGAATTGCACCTTGCAATGCGGAGAAATTACTGTTTGTGCATTTACAATATTCATTGATTTTTGCCATTGAAAAACATCATGTTATTCATATACCAGAAATGTTTGAAGCTACTGACTGAATGAAAGGAGCTGGCATCTCACTCTCTTTGAATCTTCTTTATCATGCTAAGAGGAGCAGGAAAAAGCAAAAAATTTCAGAATTGCACCTTGCAATGCGGAGAAATTACTGTTTGTGCATTTACAATATTCATTGATTTTTGCCATTGAAAAACATCATGTTATTCATATACCAGAAATGTTTGAAGCTACTGACTGAATGAAAGGAGCTGGCATCTCACTCTCTTTGAATCTTCTTTATCATGCTAAGAGGAGCAGGAAAAAGCAAAAAATTTCAGAATTGCACCTTGCAATGTGGAGAAATTACTGTTTGTGCATTTACAATATTCATTGATTTTTACCATTGAAAAACGTCCAGAAATGATTGAAGCTACTGACTGAATGAAAGGAGCTGGCATCTCACTCTCTTTGAATCTTCTTTATCATACTAAGAGGAGCAGGAAAAAGCAAAAAATTTCAGACTTGCACCTTGCAATGCGGAGAAATTACTGTTTGTGCATTTACAATATTCATTGATTTTTGCCATTGAAAAACATCATGTTATTCATATACCAGAAATGTTTGAAGCTACTGACTGAATGAAAGGAGCTGGCATCTCACTCTCTTTGAATCTTCTTTATCATACTAAGAGGAGCAGGAAAAAGCAAAAAATTTCAGAATTGCACCTTGCAATGCGGAGAAATTACTGTTTGTGCATTTACAATATTCATTGATTTTTGCCATTGAAAAACGTCCAGAAATGATTGAAGCTACTGACTGAATGAAAGGAGCTGGCATCTCACTCTCTTTGAATCTTCTTTATCATGCTAAGAGGAGCAGGAAAAAGCAAAAAATTTCAGAATTGCACCTTGCAATGCGGAGAAATTACTGTTTGTGCATTTACAATATTCATTGATTTTTGCCATTGAAAAACGTCCAGAAATGATTGAAGCTACTGACTGAATGAAAGGAGCTGGCATCTCACTCTCTTTGAATCTTCTTTATCATGCTAAGCGGAGCAGGAAAAAGCAAAAAATTTCAGAATTGCACCTTGCAATGCGGAGAAATTACTGTTTGTGCATTTACAATATTCATTGATTTTTGCCATTGAAAAACATCATGTTATTCATATACCAGAAATGTTTGAAGCTACTGACTGAATGAAAGGAGCTGGCATCTCACTCTCTTTGAATCTTCTTTATCATGCTAAGAGGAGCAGGAAAAAGCAAAAAATTTCAGAATTGCAACTTGCAATGCGGAGAAATTACTGTTTGTGCATTTACAATATTCATTGATTTTTGCCATTGAAAAACGTCCAGAAATGATTGAAGCTACTGACTGAATGAAAGGAGCTGGCATCTCACTCTCTTTGAATCTTGTTTATCATGCTAAGAGGAGCAGGAAAAAGCAAAAAATTTCAGAATTGCACCTTGCAATGCGGAGAAATTACTGTTTGTGCATTTACAATATTCATTGATTTTTGCCATTGAAAAACATCATGTTATTCATATACCAGAAATGATTGAAGCTACTGACTGAATGAAAGGAGCTGGCATCTCACTCTCTTTGAATCTTCTTTATCATGCTAAGAGGAGCAGGAAAATGTAAAAAATTTCAGAATTGCACCTTGCAATGCGGAGAAATTACTGTTTGTGCATTTATAATATTCAATGATTTTTGCCATTGAAAAACGTCCAGAAATGATTGAAGCTACTGACTGAACGAAAGGAGCTGGCATCTCACTCTCTTTGAATCTTCTTTATCATGCTAAGAGGAGCAGGAAAAAGCAAAAAATTTCAGAATTGCACCTTGCAATGCGGAGAAATTACTGTTTGTGCATTTACAATATTCATTGATTTTTGCCATTGAAAAACGTCCAGAAATGATTGAAGCTACTGACTGAATGAAAGGAGCTGGCATCTCACTCTCTTTGAATCTTCTTTATCATGCTAAGAGGAGCAGGAAAAAGCAAATAATTTCAGAATTGCACCTTGCAATGCGGAGAAATTACTGTTTGTGCATTTACAATATTCATTGATTTTTGCCTTTGAAAAACATCATGTTATTCATATACCAGAAATGTTTGAAGCTACTGACTGAATGAAAGGAGCTGACATCTCACGCTCTTTGAATCTTCTTTATCATGCTAAGAGGAGCAGGAAAAAGCAAAACATTTCAGAATTGCACCTTGCAATGCGGAGAAATTACTGTTTGTGCATTTACAATATTCATTGATTTTTGCCATTGAAAAACGTCCAGAAATGATTGAAGCTACTGACTGAATGAAAGGAGCTGGCATCTCACTCTCTTTGAATCTTCTTTATCATGCTAAGAGGAGCAGGAAAAAGCAAAAAATTTCAGAATTGCACCTTGCAATGCCTAGAAATTACTGTTTGTGCATTTACAATATTCATTGATTTTTGCCATTGAAAAACATCATGTTATTCATATACCAGAAATGTTTGAAGCTACTGACTGAATGAAAGGAGCTGGCATCTCACTCTCTTTGAATCTTCTTTATCATGCTAAGAGGAGCAGGAAAAAGCAAAAAATTTCAGAATTGCACCTTGCAATGCGGAGAAATTACTGTTTGTGCATTTACAATATTCATTGATTTTTGCCATTGAAAAACGTCCAGAAATGATTGAAGCTACTGACTGAATGAAAGGAGCTGGCATCTCACTCTCTTTGAATCTTCTTTATCATGCTAAGAGGAGCAGGAAAAAGCAAAAAATTTCAGAATTGCACCTTGCAATGCGGAGAAATTACTGTTTGTGCATTTACAATATTCATTGATTTTTGCCATTGAAAAACATCATGTTATTCATATACCAGAAATGTTTGAAGCTACTGACTGAATGAAAGGAGCTGACATCTCACGCTCTTTGAATCTTCTTTATCATGCTAAGAGGAGCAGGAAAAAGCAAAAAATTTCAGAATTGCACCTTGCAATGCGGAGAAATTACTGTTTGTGCATTTACAATATTCATTGATTTTTGCCATTGAAAAACGTCCAGAAATGATTGAAGCTACTGACTGAATGAAAGGAGCTGGCATCTCACTCTCTTTGAATCTTCTTTATCATGCTAAGAGGAGCAGGAAAAAGCAAAAAATTTCAGAATTGCACCTTGCAATGCGGAGAAATTACTGTTTGTGCATTTACAATATTCATTGATTTTTGCCATTGAAAAACATCATGTTATTCATATACCAGAAATGTTTGAAGCTACTGACTGAATGAAAGGAGCTGGCATCTCACTCTCTTTGAATCTTCTTTATCATGCTAAGAGGAGCAGGAAAAAGCAAAAAATTTCAGAATTGCACCTTGCAATGCGGAGAAATTACTGTTTGTGCATTTACAATATTCATTGATTTTTGCCATTGAAAAACATCATGTTATTCATATACCAGAAATGTTTGAAGCTACTGACTGAATGAAAGGAGCTGGCATCTCACTCTCTTTGAATCTTCTTTATCATGCTAAGAGGAGCAGGAAAAAGCAAAAAATTTCAGAATTGCACCTTGCAATGCGGAGAAATTACTGTTTGTGCATTTACAATATTCATTGATTTTTGCCATTGAAAAACGTCCAGAAATGATTGAAGCTACTGACTGAATGAAAGGAGCTGGCATCTCACTCTCTTTGAATCTTCTTTATCATGCTAAGAGGAGCAGGAAAAAGCAAAACATTTCAGAATTGCACCTTGCAATGCGGAGAAATTACTGTTTGTGCATTTACAATATTCATTGATTTTTGCCATTGAAAAACGTCCAGAAATGATTGAAGCTACTGACTGAATGAAAGGAGCTGGCATCTCACTCTCTTTGAATCTTCTTTATCATGCTAAGAGGAGCAGGAAAAAGCAAAAAATTTCAGAATTGCACCTTGCAATGCGGAGAAATTACTGTTTGTGCATTTACAATATTCATTGATTTTTGCCATTGAAAAACGTCCAGAAATGATTGAAGCTACTGACTGAATGAAAGGAGCTGGCATCTCACTCTCTTTGAATCTTCTTTATCATGCTAAGAGGAGCAGGAAAAAGCAAAAAATTTCAGAATTGCACCTTGCAATGCGGAGAAATTACTGTTTGTGCATTTACAATATTCATTGATTTTTGCCATTGAAAAACATCATGTTATTCATATACCAGAAATGTTTGAAGCTACTGACTGAATGAAAGGAGCTGGCATCTTACTCTCTTTGAATCTTCTTTATCATGCTAAGAGGAGCAGGAAAAAGCAAAAAATTTCAGAATTGCACCTTGCAATGCGGAGAAATTACTGTTTGTGCATTTACAATATTCATTGATTTTTGCCATTGAAAAACGTCCAGAAATGATTGAAGCTACTGACTGAATGAAAGGAGCTGGCATCTCACTCTCTTTGAATCTTGTTTATCATGCTAAGAGGAGCAGGAAAAAGCAAAAAATTTCAGAATTGCACCTTGCAATGCGGAGAAATTACTGTTTGTGCATTTACAATATTCATTGATTTTTGCCATTGAAAAACATCATGTTATTCATATACCAGAAATGATTGAAGCTACTGACTGAATGAAAGGAGCTGGCATCTCACTCTCTTTGAATCTTCTTTATCATGCTAAGAGGAGCAGGAAAAAGTAAAAAATTTCAGAATTGCACCTTGCAATGCGGAGAAATTACTGTTTGTGCATTTATAATATTCAATGATTTTTGCCATTGAAAAACGTCCAGAAATGATTGAAGCTACTGACTGAACGAAAGGAGCTGGTATCTCACTCTCTTTGAATCTTCTTTATCATGCTAAGAGGAGCAGGAGAAAGCAAAAAATTTCAGAATTGCACCTTGCAATGCGGAGAAATTACTGTTTGTGCATTTACAATATTCATTGATTTTTGCCATTGAAAAACGTCCAGAAATGATTGAAGCTACTGACTGAATGAAAGGAGCTGGCATCTCACTCTCTTTGAATCTTCTTTATCATGCTAAGAGGAGCAGGAAAAAGCAAAAAATTTCAGAATTGCACCTTGCAATGTGGAGAAATTACTGTTTGTGCATTTACAATATTCATTGATTTTTACCATTGAAAAACGTCCAGAAATGATTGAAGCTACTGACTGAATGAAAGTAGCTGGCATCTCACTCTCTTTGAATCTTCTTTATCATACTAAGAGGAGCAGGAAAAAGCAAAAAATTTCAGACTTGCACCTTGCAATGCGGAGAAATTACTGTTTGTGCATTTACAATATTCATTGATTTTTGCCATTGAAAAACATCATGTTATTCATATACCAGAAATGTTTGAAGCTACTGACTGAATGAAAGGAGCTGGCATCTCACTCTCTTTGAATCTTCTTTATCATGCTAAGAGGAGCAGGAAAAAGCAAAAAATTTCAGAATTGCACCTTGCAATGCGGAGAAATTACTGTTTGTGCATTTACAATATTCATTGATTTTTGCCATTGAAAAACGTCCAGAAATGATTGAAGCTACTGACTGAATGAAAGGAGCTGGCATCTCACTCTCTTTGAATCTTCTTTATCATGCTAAGAGGAGCAGGAAAAAGCAAAAAATTTCAGAATTGCACCTTGCAATGCGGAGAAATTACTGTTTGTGCATTTACAATATTCATTGATTTTTGCCATTGAAAAACATCCAGAAATGATTGAAGCTACTGACTGAATGAAAGGAGCTGGCATCTCACTCTCTTTGAATCTTCTTTATCATGCTAAGCGGAGCAGGAAAAAGCAAAAAATTTCAGAATTGCACCTTGCAATGCGGAGAAATTACTGTTTGTGCATTTACAATATTCATTGATTTTTGCCATTGAAAAACATCATGTTATTCATATACCAGAAATGTTTGAAGCTACTGACTGAATGAAAGGAGCTGGCATCTCACTCTCTTTGAATCTTCTTTATCATGCTAAGAGGAGCAGGAAAAAGCAAAAAATTTCAGAATTGCAACTTGCAATGCGGAGAAATTACTGTTTGTGCATTTACAATATTCATTGATTTTTGCCATTGAAAAACGTCCAGAAATGATTGAAGCTACTGACTGAATGAAAGGAGCTGGCATCTCACTCTCTTTGAATCTTGTTTATCATGCTAAGAGGAGCAGGAAAAAGCAAAAAATTTCAGAATTGCACCTTGCAATGCGGAGAAATTACTGTTTGTGCATTTACAATATTCATTGATTTTTGCCATTGAAAAACATCATGTTATTCATATACCAGAAATGATTGAAGCTACTGACTGAATGAAAGGAGCTGGCATCTCACTCTCTTTGAATCTTCTTTATCATGCTAAGAGGAGCAGGAAAATGTAAAAAATTTCAGAATTGCACCTTGCAATGCGGAGAAATTACTGTTTGTGCATTTATAATATTCAATGATTTTTGCCATTGAAAAACGTCCAGAAATGATTGAAGCTACTGACTGAACGAAAGGAGCTGGCATCTCACTCTCTTTGAATCTTCTTTATCATGCTAAGAGGAGCAGGAAAAAGCAAAAAATTTCAGAATTGCACCTTGCAATGCGGAGAAATTACTGTTTGTGCATTTACAATATTCATTGATTTTTGCCATTGAAAAACGTCCAGAAATGATTGAAGCTACTGACTGAATGAAAGGAGCTGGCATCTCACTCTCTTTGAATCTTCTTTATCATGCTAAGAGGAGCAGGAAAAAGCAAATAATTTCAGAATTGCACCTTGCAATGCGGAGAAATTACTGTTTGTGCATTTACAATATTCATTGATTTTTGCCTTTGAAAAACATCATGTTATTCATATACCAGAAATGTTTGAAGCTACTGACTGAATGAAAGGAGCTGACATCTCACGCTCTTTGAATCTTCTTTATCATGCTAAGAGGAGCAGGAAAAAGCAAAACATTTCAGAATTGCACCTTGCAATGCGGAGAAATTACTGTTTGTGCATTTACAATATTCATTGATTTTTGCCATTGAAAAACGTCCAGAAATGATTGAAGCTACTGACTGAATGAAAGGAGCTGGCATCTCACTCTCTTTGAATCTTCTTTATCATGCTAAGAGGAGCAGGAAAAAGCAAAAAATTTCAGAATTGCACCTTGCAATGCGGAGAAATTACTGTTTGTGCATTTACAATATTCATTGATTTTTGCCATTGAAAAACATCATGTTATTCATATACCAGAAATGTTTGAAGCTACTGACTGAATGAAAGGAGCTGGCATCTCACTCTCTTTGAATCTTCTTTATCATGCTAAGAGGAGCAGGAAAAAGCAAAAAATTTCAGAATTGCACCTTGCAATGCGGAGAAATTACTGTTTGTGCATTTACAATATTCATTGATTTTTGCCATTGAAAAACGTCCAGAAATGATTGAAGCTACTGACTGAATGAAAGGAGCTGGCATCTCACTCTCTTTGAATCTTCTTTATCATGCTAAGAGGAGCAGGAAAAAGCAAAAAATTTCAGAATTGCACCTTGCAATGCGGAGAAATTACTGTTTGTGCATTTACAATATTCATTGATTTTTGCCATTGAAAAACATCATGTTATTCATATACCAGAAATGTTTGAAGCTACTGACTGAATGAAAGGAGCTGACATCTCACGCTCTTTGAATCTTCTTTATCATGCTAAGAGGAGCAGGAAAAAGCAAAAAATTTCAGAATTGCACCTTGCAATGCGGAGAAATTACTGTTTGTGCATTTACAATATTCATTGATTTTTGCCATTGAAAAACGTCCAGAAATGATTGAAGCTACTGACTGAATGAAAGGAGCTGGCATCTCACTCTCTTTGAATCTTCTTTATCATGCTAAGAGGAGCAGGAAAAAGCAAAAAATTTCAGAATTGCACCTTGCAATGCGGAGAAATTACTGTTTGTGCATTTACAATATTCATTGATTTTTGCCATTGAAAAACATCATGTTATTCATATACCAGAAATGTTTGAAGCTACTGACTGAATGAAAGGAGCTGGCATCTCACTCTCTTTGAATCTTCTTTATCATGCTAAGAGGAGCAGGAAAAAGCAAAAAATTTCAGAATTGCACCTTGCAATGCGGAGAAATTACTGTTTGTGCATTTACAATATTCATTGATTTTTGCCATTGAAAAACGTCCAGAAATGATTGAAGTTACTGACTGAATGAAAGGAGCTGGCATCTCACTCTCTTTGAATCTTCTTTATCATGCTAAGAGGAGCAGGAAAAAGCAAAACATTTCAGAATTGCACCTTGCAATGCGGAGAAATTACTGTTTGTGCATTTACAATATTCATTGATTTTTGCCATTGAAAAACGTCCAGAAATGATTGAAGCTACTGACTGAATGAAAGGAGCTGGCATCTCACTCTCTTTGAATCTTCTTTATCATGCTAAGAGGAGCAGGAAAAAGCAAAACATTTCAGAATTGCACCTTGCAATGCGGAGAAATTACTGTTTGTGCATTTACAATATTCATTGATTTTTGCCATTGAAAAACGTCCAGAAATGATTGAAGCTACTGACTGAATGAAAGGAGCTGGCATCTCACTCTCTTTGAATCTTCTTTATCATGCTAAGAGGAGCAGGAAAAAGCAAAAAATTTCAGAATTGCACCTTGCAATGCGGAGAAATTACTGTTTGTGCATTTACAATATTCATTGATTTTTGCCATTGAAAAACGTCCAGAAATGATTGAAGCTACTGACTGAATGAAAGGAGCTGGCATCTCACTCTCTTTGAATCTTCTTTATCATGCTAAGAGGAGCAGGAAAAAGCAAAAAATTTCAGAATTGCACCTTGCAATGCGGAGAAATTACTGTTTGTGCATTTACAATATTCATTGATTTTTGCCATTGAAAAACATCATGTTATTCATATACCAGAAATGTTTGAAGCTACTGACTGAATGAAAGGAGCTGGCATCTTACTCTCTTTGAATCTTCTTTATCATGCTAAGAGGAGCAGGAAAAAGCAAAAAATTTCAGAATTGCACCTTGCAATGCGGAGAAATTACTGTTTGTGCATTTACAATATTCATTGATTTTTGCCATTGAAAAACGTCCAGAAATGATTGAAACTACTGACTGAATGAAAGGAGCTGGCATCTCACTCTCTTTGAATCTTGTTTATCATGCTAAGAGGAGCAGGAAAAAGCAAAAAATTTCAGAATTGCACCTTGCAATGCGGAGAAATTACTGTTTGTGCATTTACAATATTCATTGATTTTTGCCATTGAAAAACATCATGTTATTCATATACCAGAAATGATTGAAGCTACTGACTGAATGAAAGGAGCTGGCATCTCACTCTCTTTGAATCTTCTTTATCATGCTAAGAGGAGCAGGAAAAAGTAAAAAATTTCAGAATTGCACCTTGCAATGCGGAGAAATTACTGTTTGTGCATTTATAATATTCAATGATTTTTGCCATTGAAAAACGTCCAGAAATGATTGAAGCTACTGACTGAACGAAAGGAGCTGGTATCTCACTCTCTTTGAATCTTCTTTATCATGCTAAGAGGAGCAGGAGAAAGCAAAAAATTTCAGAATTGCACCTTGCAATGCGGAGAAATTACTGTTTGTGCATTTACAATATTCATTGATTTTTGCCATTGAAAAACGTCCAGAAATGATTGAAGCTACTGACTGAATGAAAGGAGCTGGCATCTCACTCTCTTTGAATCTTCTTTATCATGCTAAGAGGAGCAGGAAAAAGCAAAAAATTTCAGAATTGCACCTTGCAATGCGGAGAAATTACTGTTTGTGCATTTACAATATTCATTGATTTTTGCCATTGAAAAACATCATGTTATTCATATACCAGAAATGTTTGAAGCTACTGACTGAATGAAAGGAGCTGACATCTCACGCTCTTTGAATCTTCTTTATCATGCTAAGAGGAGCAGGAAAAAGCAAAAAATTTCAGAATTGCACCTTGCAATGCGGAGAAATTACTGTTTGTGCATTTACAATATTCATTGATTTTTGCCATTGAAAAACGTCCAGAATTGATTGAAGCTACTGACTCAATGAAAGGAGCTGGCATCTCACTCTCTTTGAATCTTCTTTATCATGCTAAGAGGAGCAGGAAAAAGCAAAAAATTTCAGAATTGCACCTTGCAATGCGGAGAAATTACTGTTTGTGCATTTACAATATTCATTGATTTTTGCCATTGAAAAACGTCCAGAATTGATTGAAGCTACTGACTCAATGAAAGGAGCTGGCATCTCACTCTCTTTGAATCTTCTTTATCATGCTAAGAGGAGCAGGAAAAAGCAAAAAATTTCAGAATTGCACCTTGCAATGCGGAGAAATTACTGTTTGTGCATTTACAATATTCATTGATTTTTGCCATTGAAAAACATCATGTTATTCATATACCAGAAATGTTTGAAGCTACTGACTGAATGAAAGGAGTTGGCATCTCACTCTCTTTGAATCTTCTTTATCATGCTAAGAGGAGCAGGAAAAAGCAAAAAATTTCAGAATTGCACCTTGCAATGTGGAGAAATTACTGTTTGTGCATTTACAATATTCATTGATTTTTGCCATTGAAAAACATCATGTTATTCATATACCAGAAATGTTTGAAGCTACTGACTGAATGAAAGGAGCTGGCATCTCACTCTCTTTGAATCTTCTTTATCATGCTAAGAGGAGCAGGGAAAAGCAAAAAATTTCAGAATTGCACCTTGCAATGTGGAGAAATTACTGTTTGTGCATTTACAATATTCATTGATTTTTACCATTGAAAAACGTCCAGAAATTATTGAAGCTACTGACTGAATGAAAGGAGCTGGCACCTCACTCTCTTTGAATCTTCTTTATCATGCTAAGAGGAGCGGGAAAAAGCAAAAAAATTCAGAATTGCACCTTGCAATGCGGAGAAATTACTGTTTGTGCATTTACAATATTCATTGATTTTTGCCATTGAAAAACGTCCAGAAATGATTGAAAGTACTGACTGAATGAAAGGAGCTGGCATCTCACTCTCTTTGAATCTTCTTTATCATGCTAAGAGGAGCAGGAAAAAGCAAAAAATTTCAGAATTGCACCTTGCAATGCGGAGAAATTACTGTTTGTGCATTTACAATATTCATTGATTTTTGCCATTGAAAAACGTCCAGAAATGATTGAAGCTACTGACTGAATGAAAGGAGCTGGCATCTCACTCTCTTTGAATCTTCTTTATCATGCTAAGAGGAGCAGGAAAAAGTAAAAAATTTCAGAATTGCACCTTGCAATGCGGAGAAATTACAGTTTGTGCATTTACAATATTCATTGATTTTTGCCATTGAAAAACATCCAGAAATGATTGAAGCTACTGACTGAATGAAAGGAGCTGGCATCTCACTCTCTTTGAATCTTCTTTATCATGCTAAGAGGAGCAGGAAAAAGCAAAAAATTTCAGAATTGCACCTTGCAATGCGGAGAAATTACTGTTTGTGCATTTACAATATTCATTGATTTTTGCCATTGAAAAACATCATGTTATTCATATACCAGAAATGTTTGAAGCTACTGACTGAATGAAAGGAGCTGGCATCTCACTCTCTTTGAATCTTCATTATCATGCTAAGAGGAGCAGGAAAAAGCAAAAAATTTCAGAATTGCACCTTGCAATGCGGAGAAATTACTGTGTGTGCATTTACAATATTCATTGATTTTTGCCATTGAAAAACATGTTATTCATATACCAGAAATGTTTGAAGCTACTGACTGAATGAAAGGAGCTGGCACCTCACTCTCTTTGAATCTTCTTTATCATGCTAAGAGGAGCGGGAAAAAGCAAAAAAATTCAGAATTGCACCTTGCAATGCGGAGAAATTACTGTTTGTGCATTTACAATATTCATTGATTTTTGCCATTGAAAAACGTCCAGAAATGATTGAAAGTACTGACTGAATGAAAGGAGCTGGCATCTCACTCTCTTTGAATCTTCTTTATCATGCTAAGAGGAGCAGGAAAAAGCAAAAAATTTCAGAATTGCACCTTGCAATGCGGAGAAATTACTGTTTGTGCATTTACAATATTCATTGATTTTTGCCATTGAAAAACGTCCAGAAATGATTGAAGCTACTGACTGAATGAAAGGAGCTGGCATCTCACTCTCTTTGAATCTTCTTTATCATGCTAAGAGGAGCAGGAAAAAGTAAAAAATTTCAGAATTGCACCTTGCAATGCGGAGAAATTACAGTTTGTGCATTTACAATATTCATTGATTTTTGCCATTGAAAAACATCCAGAAATGATTGAAGCTACTGACTGAATGAAAGGAGCTGGCATCTCACTCTCTTTGAATCTTCTTTATCATGCTAAGAGGAGCAGGAAAAAGCAAAAAATTTCAGAATTGCACCTTGCAATGCGGAGAAATTACTGTTTGTGCATTTACAATATTCAATGATTTTTGCCATTGAAAAACATCATGTTATTCATATACCAGAAATGTTTGAAGCTACTGACTGAATGAAAGGAGCTGGCATCTCACTCTCTTTGAATCTTCATTATCATGCTAAGAGGAGCAGGAAAAAGCAAAAAATTTCAGAATTGCACCTTGCAATGTGGAGAAATTACTGTTTGTGCATTTACAATATTCATTGATTTTTAACAATGAAAAACGTCCAGAAATGATTGAATCTACTGACTGAATGAAAGTAGCTGGCATCTCACTCTCTTTGAATCTTCTTTATCATGCTAAGAGGAGCAGGAAAAAGCAAAAAATTTCAGAATTGCACCTTGCAATGCGGAGAAATTACTGTTTGTGCATTTACAATATTCATTGATTTTTGCCATTGAAAAACATCATGTTATTCATATACCAGAAATGTTTGAAGCTACTGACTGAATGAAAGGAGCTGGCATCTCACTCTCTTTGAATCTTCTTTATCATGCTAAGAGGAGCAGGAAAAAGCAAAAAATTTCAGAATTGCACCTTGCAATGCGGAGAAATTACTGTTTGTGCATTTACAATATTCATTGATTTTTGCCATTGAAAAACATCATGTTATTCATATACCAGAAATGTTTGAAGCTACTGACTGAATGAAAGGAGCTGGCATCTCACTCTCTTTGAATCTTCTTTATCATGCTAAGAGGAGCAGGAAAAAGCAAAAAATTTCAGAATTGCACCTTGCAATGTGGAGAAATTACTGTTTGTGCATTTACAATATTCATTGATTTTTACCATTGAAAAACGTCCAGAAATGATTGAAGCTACTGACTGAATGAAAGTAGCTGGCATCTCACTCTCTTTGAATCTTCTTTATCATACTAAGAGGAGCAGGAAAAAGCAAAAAATTTCAGACTTGCACCTTGCAATGCGGAGAAATTACTGTTTGTGCATTTACAATATTCATTGATTTTTGCCATTGAAAAACATCATGTTATTCATATACCAGAAATGTTTGAAGCTACTGACTGAATGAAAGGAGCTGGCATCTCACTCTCTTTGAATCTTCTTTATCATGCTAAGAGGAGCAGGAAAAAGCAAAAAATTTCAGAATTGCACCTTGCAATGCGGAGAAATTACTGTTTGTGCATTTACAATATTCATTGATTTTTGCCATTGAAAAACGTCCAGAAATGATTGAAGCTACTGACTGAATGAAAGGAGCTGGCATCTCACTCTCTTTGAATCTTCTTTATCATGCTAAGAGGAGCAGGAAAAAGCAAAAAATTTCAGAATTGCACCTTGCAATGCGGAGAAATTACTGTTTGTGCATTTACAATATTCATTGATTTTTGCCATTGAAAAACATCATGTTATTCATATACCAGAAATGTTTGAAGCTACTGACTGAATGAAAGGAGCTGGCATCTCACTCTCTTTGAATCTTCTTTATCATGCTAAGAGGAGCAGGAAAAAGCAAAAAATTTCAGAATTGCACCTTGCAATGCGGAGAAATTACTGTTTGTGCATTTACAATATTCATTGATTTTTGCCATTGAAAAACGTCCAGAAATGATTGAAGCTACTGACTGAATGAAAGGAGCTGGCATCTCACTCTCTTTGAATCTTCTTTATCATGCTAAGAGGAGCAGGAAAAAGCAAAAAATTTCAGAATTGCACCTTGCAATGCGGAGAAATTACTGTTTGTGCATTTACAATATTCAATGATTTTTGCCATTGAAAAACATCATGTTATTCATATACCAGAAATGTTTGAAGCTACTGACTGAATGAAAGGAGCTGGCATCTCACTCTCTTTGAATCTTCATTATCATGCTAAGAGGAGCAGGAAAAAGCAAAAAATTTCAGAATTGCACCTTGCAATGTGGAGAAATTACTGTTTGTGCATTTACAATATTCATTGATTTTTAACAATGAAAAACGTCCAGAAATGATTGAATCTACTGACTGAATGAAAGTAGCTGGCATCTCACTCTCTTTGAATCTTCTTTATCATGCTAAGAGGAGCAGGAAAAAGCAAAAAATTTCAGAATTGCACCTTGCAATGCGGAGAAATTACTGTTTGTGCATTTACAATATTCATTGATTTTTGCCATTGAAAAACATCATGTTATTCATATACCAGAAATGTTTGAAGCTACTGACTGAATGAAAGGAGCTGGCATCTCACTCTCTTTGAATCTTCTTTATCATGCTAAGAGGAGCAGGAAAAAGCAAAAAATTTCAGAATTGCACCTTGCAATGTGGAGAAATTACTGTTTGTGCATTTACAATATTCATTGATTTTTGCCATTGAAAAACATCATGTTATTCATATACCAGAAATGTTTGAAGCTACTGACTGAATGAAAGGAGCTGGCATCTCACTCTCTTTGAATCTTCTTTATCATGCTAAGAGGAGCAGGAAAAAGCAAAAAATTTCAGAATTGCACCTTGCAATGTGGAGAAATTACTGTTTGTGCATTTACAATATTCATTGATTTTTACCATTGAAAAACGTCCAGAAATGATTGAAGCTACTGACTGAATGAAAGTAGCTGGCATCTCACTCTCTTTGAATCTTCTTTATCATACTAAGAGGAGCAGGAAAAAGCAAAAAATTTCAGACTTGCACCTTGCAATGCGGAGAAATTACTGTTTGTGCATTTACAATATTCATTGATTTTTGCCATTGAAAAACATCATGTTATTCATATACCAGAAATGTTTGAAGCTACTGACTGAATGAAAGGAGCTGGCATCTCACTCTCTTTGAATCTTCTTTATCATGCTAAGAGGAGCAGGAAAAAGCAAAAAATTTCAGAATTGCACCTTGCAATGCGGAGAAATTACTGTTTGTGCATTTACAATATTCATTGATTTTTGCCATTGAAAAACGTCCAGAAATGATTGAAGCTACTGACTGAATGAAAGGAGCTGGCATCTCACTCTCTTTGAATCTTCTTTATCATGCTAAGAGGAGCAGGAAAAAGCAAAAAATTTCAGAATTGCACCTTGCAATGCGGAGAAATTACTGTTTGTGCATTTACAATATTCATTGATTTTTGCCATTGAAAAACATCATGTTATTCATATACCAGAAATGTTTGAAGCTACTGACTGAATGAAAGGAGCTGGCATCTCACTCTCTTTGAATCTTCTTTATCATGCTAAGAGGAGCAGGAAAAAGCAAAAAATTTCAGAATTGCACCTTGCAATGCGGAGAAATTACTGTTTGTGCATTTACAATATTCATTGATTTTTGCCATTGAAAAACGTCCAGAAATGATTGAAGCTACTGACTGAATGAAAGGAGCTGGCATCTCACTCTCTTTGAATCTTGTTTATCATGCTAAGAGGAGCAGGAAAAAGCAAAAAATTTCAGAATTGCACCTTGCAATGCGGAGAAATTACTGTTTGTGCATTTACAATATTCATTGATTTTTGCCATTGAAAAACATCATGTTATTCATATACCAGAAATGATTGAAGCTACTGACTGAATGAAAGGAGCTGGCATCTCACTCTCTTTGAATCTTCTTTATCATGCTAAGAGGAGCAGGAAAAAGTAAAAAATTTCAGAATTGCACCTTGCAATGCGGAGAAATTACTGTTTGTGCATTTATAATATTCAATGATTTTTGCCATTGAAAAACGTCCAGAAATGATTGAAGCTACTGACTGAACGAAAGGAGCTGGCATCTCACTCTCTTTGAATCTTCTTTATCATGCTAAGAGGAGCAGGAAAAAGCAAAACATTTCAGAATTGCACCTTGCAATGCGGAGAAATTACTGTTTGTGCATTTACAATATTCATTGATTTTTGCCATTGAAAAACGTCCAGAAATGATTGAAGCTACTGACTGAATGAAAGGAGCTGGCATCTCACTCTCTTTGAATCTTCTTTATCATGCTAAGAGGAGCAGGAAAAAGCAAATAATTTCAGAATTGCACCTTGCAATGCGGAGAAATTACTGTTTGTGCATTTACAATATTCATTGATTTTTGCCTTTGAAAAACATCATGTTATTCATATACCAGAAATGTTTGAAGCTACTGACTGAATGAAAGGAGCTGACATCTCACGTTCTTTGAATCTTCTTTATCATGCTAAGAGGAGCAGGAAAAAGCAAAACATTTCAGAATTGCACCTTGCAATGCGGAGAAATTACTGTTTGTGCATTTACAATATTCATTGATTTTTGCCATTGAAAAACGTCCAGAAATGATTGAAGCTACTGACTGAATGAAAGGAGCTGGCATCTCACTCTCTTTGAATCTTCTTTATCATGCTAAGAGGAGCAGGAAAAAGCAAAAAATTTCAGAATTGCACCTTGCAATGCGGAGAAATTACTGTTTGTGCATTTACAATATTCATTGATTTTTGCCATTGAAAAACATCATGTTATTCATATACCAGAAATGTTTGAAGCTACTGACTGAATGAAAGGAGCTGGCATCTCACTCTCTTTGAATCTTCTTTATCATGCTAAGAGGAGCAGGAAAAAGCAAAAAATTTCAGAATTGCACCTTGCAATGCGGAGAAATTACTGTTTGTGCATTTACAATATTCATTGATTTTTGCCATTGAAAAACGTCCAGAAATGATTGAAGCTACTGACTGAATGAAAGGAGCTGGCATCTCACTCTCTTTGAATCTTCTTTATCATGCTACGAGGTACAGGAAAAAGCAAAAAATTTCAGAATTGCACCTTGCAATGCGGAGAAATTACTGTTTGTGCATTTACAATATTCATTGATTTTTGCCATTGAAAAACATCATGTTATTCATATACCAGAAATGTTTGAAGCTACTGACTGAATGAAAGGAGCTGACATCTCACGCTCTTTGAATCTTCTTTATCATGCTAAGAGGAGCAGGAAAAAGCAAAAAATTTCAGAATTGCACCTTGCAATGCGGAGAAATTACTGTTTGTGCATTTACAATATTCATTGATTTTTGCCATTGAAAAACGTCCAGAAATGATTGAAGCTACTGACTGAATGAAAGGAGCTGGCATCTCACTCTCTTTGAATCTTCTTTATCATGCTAAGAGGAGCAGGAAAAAGCAAAAAATTTCAGAATTGCACCTTGCAATGCGGAGAAATTACTGTTTGTGCATTTACAATATTCATTGATTTTTGCCATTGAAAAACATCATGTTATTCATATACCAGAAATGTTTGAAGCTACTGACTGAATGAAAGGAGCTGGCATCTCACTCTCTTTGAATCTTCTTTATCATGCTAAGAGGAGCAGGAAAAAGCAAAAAATTTCAGAATTGCACCTTGCAATGCGGAGAAATTACTGTTTGTGCATTTACAATATTCATTGATTTTTGCCATTGAAAAACATCATGTTATTCATATACCAGAAATGTTTGAAGCTACTGACTGAATGAAAGGAGCTGGCATCTCACTCTCTTTGAATCTTCTTTATCATGCTAAGAGGAGCAGGAAAAAGCAAAAAATTTCAGAATTGCACCTTGCAATGCGGAGAAATTACTGTTTGTGCATTTACAATATTCATTGATTTTTGCCATTGAAAAACGTCCAGAAATGATTGAAGCTACTGACTGAATGAAAGGAGCTGGCATCTCACTCTCTTTGAATCTTCTTTATCATGCTAAGAGGAGCAGGAAAAAGCAAAACATTTCAGAATTGCACCTTGCAATGCGGAGAAATTACTGTTTGTGCATTTACAATATTCATTGATTTTTGCCATTGAAAAACGTCCAGAAATGATTGAAGCTACTGACTGAATGAAAGGAGCTGGCATCTCACTCTCTTTGAATCTTCTTTATCATGCTAAGAGGAGCAGGAAAAAGCAAAAAATTTCAGAATTGCACCTTGCAATGCGGAGAAATTACTGTTTGTGCATTTACAATATTCATTGATTTTTGCCATTGAAAAACGTCCAGAAATGATTGAAGCTACTGACTGAATGAAAGGAGCTGGCATCTCACTCTCTTTGAATCTTCTTTATCATGCTAAGAGGAGCAGGAAAAAGCAAAAAATTTCAGAATTGCACCTTGCAATGCGGAGAAATTACTGTTTGTGCATTTACAATATTCATTGATTTTTGCCATTGAAAAACATCATGTTATTCATATACCAGAAATGTTTGAAGCTACTGACTGAATGAAAGGAGCTGGCATCTCACTCTCTTTGAATCTTCTTTATCATGCTAAGAGGAGCAGGAAAAAGCAAAAAATTTCAGAATTGCACCTTGCAATGCGGAGAAATTACTGTTTGTGCATTTACAATATTCATTGATTTTTGCCATTGAAAAACGTCCAGAAATGATTGAAGCTACTGACTGAATGAAAGGAGCTGGCATCTCACTCTCTTTGAATCTTGTTTATCATGCTAAGAGGAGCAGGAAAAAGCAAAAAATTTCAGAATTGCACATTGCAATGCGGAGAAATTACTGTTTGTGCATTTACAATATTCATTGATTTTTGCCATTGAAAAACATCATGTTATTCATATACCAGAAATGATTGAAGCTACTGACTGAATGAAAGGAGCTGGCATCTCACTCTCTTTGAATCTTCTTTATCATGCTAAGAGGAGCAGGAAAAAGTAAAAAATTTCAGAATTGCACCTTGCAATGCGGAGAAATTACTGTTTGTGCATTTATAATATTCAATGATTTTTGCCATTGAAAAACGTCCAGAAATGATTGAAGCTACTGACTGAACGAAAGGAGCTGGCATCTCACTCTCTTTGAATCTTCTTTATCATGCTAAGAGGAGCAGGAAAAAGCAAAAAATTTCAGAATTGCACCTTGCAATGCGGAGAAATTACTGTTTGTGCATTTACAATATTCATTGATTTTTGCCATTGAAAAACGTCCAGAAATGATTGAAGCTACTGACTGAATGAAAGGAGCTGGCATCTCACTCTCTTTGAATCTTCTTTATCATGCTAAGAGGAGCAGGAAAAAGCAAAAAAATTCAGAATTGCACCTTGCAATGCGGAGAAATTACTGTTTGTGCATTTACAATATTCATTGATTTTTGCCATTGAAAAACATCATGTTATTCATATACCAGAAATGTTTGAAGCTACTGACTGAATGAAAGGAGCTGACATCTCACGCTCTTTGAATCTTCTTTATCATGCTAAGAGGAGCAGGAAAAAGCAAAAAATTTCAGAATTGCACCTTGCAATGCGGAGAAATTACTGTTTGTGCGTTTACAATATTCATTGATTTTTGCCATTGAAAAACGTCCAGAATTGATTGAAGCTACTGACTGAATGAAAGGAGCTGGCATCTCACTCTCTTTGAATCTTCTTTATCATGCTAAGAGGAGCAGGAAAAAGCAAAAAATTTCAGAATTGCACCTTGCAATGCGGAGAAATTACTGTTTGTGCATTTACAATATTCATTGATTTTTGCCATTGAAAAACATCATGTTATTCATATACCAGAAATGTTTGAAGCTACTGACTGAATGAAAGGAGCTGGCATCTCACTCTCTTTGAATCTTCTTTATCATGCTAAGAGGAGCAGGAAAAAGCAAAAAATTTCAGAATTGCACCTTGCAATGCGGAGAAATTACTGTTTGTGCATTTACAATATTCATTGATTTTTGCCATTGAAAAACATCATGTTATTCATATACCAGAAATGTTTGAAGCTACTGACTGAATGAAAGGAGCTGGCATCTCACTCTCTTTGAATCTTCTTTATCATGCTAAGAGGAGCAGGGAAAAGCAAAAAATTTCAGAATTGCACCTTGCAATGTGGAGAAATTACTGTTTGTGCATTTACAATATTCATTGATTTTTACCATTGAAAAACGTCCAGAAATGATTGAAGCTACTGACTGAATGAAAGTAGCTGGCATCTCACTCTCTTTGAATCTTCTTTATCATGCTAAGACGAGCAGGAAAAAGCAAAAAATTTCAGACTTGCACCTTGCAATGCGGAGAAATTACTGTTTGTGCATTTACAATATTCATTGATTTTTGCCATTGAAAAACATCATGTTATTCATATACCAGAAATGTTTGAAGCTACTGACTGAATGAAAGGAGCTGGCATCTCACTCTCTTTGAATCTTCTTTATCATGCTAAGAGGAGCAGGAAAAAGCAAAAAATTTCAGAATTGCACCTTGCAATGCGGAGAAATTACTGTTTGTGCATTTACAATATTCATTGATTTTTGCCATTGAAAAACGTCCAGAAATGATTGAAGCTACTGACTGAATGAAAGGAGCTGGCATCTCACTCTCTTTGAATCTTCTTTATCATGCTAAGAGGAGCAGGAAAAAGCAAAAAATTTCAGAATTGCACCTTGCAATGCGGAGAAATTACTGTTTGTGCATTTACAATATTCATTGATTTTTGCCATTGAAAAACGTCCAGAAATTATTGAAGCTACTGACTGAATGAAAGGAGCTGGCATCTCACTCTCTTTGAATCTTCTTTATCATGCTAAGAGGAGCAGGAAAAAGCAAAAAATTTCAGAATTGCACCTTGCAATGCGGAGAAATTACTGTTTGTGCATTTACAATATTCATTGATTTTTGCCATTGAAAAACATGTTATTCATATACCAGAAATGTTTGAAGCTACTGACTGAATGAAAGGAGCTGGCACCTCACTCTTTGAATCTTCTTTATCATGCTAAGAGGAGCAGGAAAAAGCAAAAAATTTCAGAATTGCACCTTGCAATGTGGAGAAATTACTGTTTGTGCATTTACAATATTCATTGATTTTTACCATTGAAAAACGTCCAGAAATGATTGAAGCTACTGACTGAATGAAAGTAGCTGGCATCTCACTCTCTTTGAATCTTCTTTATCATGCTAAGACGAGCAGGAAAAAGCAAAAAATTTCAGACTTGCACTTTGCAATGCGGAGAAATTACTGTTTGTGCATTTACAATATTCATTGATTTTTGCCATTGAAAAACATCATGTTATTCATATACCAGAAATGTTTGAAGCTACTGACTGAATGAAAGGAGCTGGCATCTCACTCTCTTTGAATCTTCTTTATCATGCTAAGAGGAGCAGGAAAAAGCAAAAAATTTCAGAATTGCACCTTGCAATGCGGAGAAATTACTGTTTGTGCATTTACAATATTCATTGATTTTTGCCATTGAAAAACGTCCAGAAATGATTGAAGCTACTGACTGAATGAAAGGAGCTGGCATCTCACTCTCTTTGAATCTTCTTTATCATGCTAAGAGGAGCAGGAAAAAGCAAAAAATTTCAGAATTGCACCTTGCAATGCGGAGAAATTACTGTTTGTGCATTTACAATATTCATTGATTTTTGCCATTGAAAAACGTCCAGAAATGATTGAAGCTACTGACTGAATGAAAGGAGCTGGCATCTCACTCTCTTTGAATCTTCTTTATCATGCTAAGAGGAGCAGGAAAAAGCAAAAAATTTCAGAATTGCACCTTGCAATGCGGAGAAATTACTGTTTGTGCATTTACAATATTCATTGATTTTTGCCATTGAAAAACATGTTATTCATATACCAGAAATGTTTGAAGCTACTGACTGAATGAAAGGAGCTGGCACCTCACTCTCTTTGAATCTTCTTTATCATGCTAAGAGGAGCGGGAAAAAGCAAAAAATTTCAGAATTCCACCTTGCAATGCGGAGAAATTACTGTTTGTGCATTTACAATATTCATTGATTTTTGCCATTGAAAAACGTCCAGAAATGATTGAAGGTACTGACTGAATGAAAGGAGCTGGCATCTCACTCTCTTTGAATCTTCTTTATCATGCTAAGAGGAGCAGGAAAAAGCAAAAAATTTCAGAATTGCACCTTGCAATGCGGAGAAATTACTGTTTGTGCATTTACAAAATTCATTGATTTTTGCCATTGAAAAACGTCCAGAAATGATTGAAGCTACTGACTGAATGAAAGGAGCTGGCATCTCACTCTCTTTGAATCTTCTTTATCATGCTAAGAGGAGCAGGAAAAAGCAAAAAATTTCAGAATTGCACCTTGCAATGCGGAGAAATTACAGTTTGTGCATTTACAATATTCATTGATTTTTGCCATTGAGAAACGTCCAGAAATGATTGAAGCTACTGACTGAATGAAAGGAGCTGGCATCTCACTCTCTTTGAATCTTTATCATGCTAAGAGGAGCAGGAAAAAGCAAAAAATTTCAGAATTGCACCTTGCAATGCGGAGAAATTACTGTTTGTGCATTTACAATATTCATTGATTTTTGCCATTGAAAAACATCATGTTATTCATATACCAGAAATGTTTGAAGCTACTGACTGAATGAAAGGAGCTGGCATCTCACTCTCTTTGAATCTTCTTTATCATGCTAAGAGGAGCAGGAAAAAGCAAAAAATTTCAGAATTGCACCTTGCAATGTGGAGAAATTACTGTTTGTGCATTTACAATATTCATTGATTTTTACCATTGAAAAACGTCCAGAAATGATTGAAGCTACTGACTGAATGAAAGTAGCTGGCATCTCACTCTCTTTGAATCTTCTTTATCATGCTAAGAGGAGCAGGACAAATCAAAAAATTTCAGACTTGCACCTTGCAATGCGGAGAAATTACTGTTTGTGCATTTACAATATTCATTGATTTTTGCCATTGAAAAACATCATGTTATTGATATACCAGAAATGTTTGAAGCTACTGACTGAATGAAAGGAGCTGGCATCTCACTCTCTTTGAATCTTCTTTATCATGCTAAGAGGAGCAGGAAAAAGCAAAAAATTTCAGAATTGCACCTTGCAATGCGGAGAAATTACTGTTTGTGCATTTACAATATTCATTGATTTTTTCCATTGAAAAACATCATGTTATTCATATACCAGAAATGTTTGAAGCTACTGACTGAATGAAAGGAGCTGGCATCTCAATCTCTTTGAATCTTCTTTATCATGCTAAGAGGAGCAGGAAAAAGCAAAAAACTTCAGAATTGCACCTTGCAATGTGGAGAAATTACTGTTTGTGCATTTACAATATTCATTGATTTTTACCATTGAAAAACGTCCAGAAATGATTGAAGCTACTGACTGAATGAAAGTAGCTGGCATCTCACTCTCTTTGAATCTTCTTTATCATGCTAAGAGGAGCAGGAAAAAGCAAAAAATTTCAGACTTGCACCTTGCAATGCGGAGAAATTACTGTTTGTGCATTTACAATATTCATTGATTTTTGCCATTGAAAAACATCATGTTATTCATGTACCAGAAATGTTTGAAGCTACTGACTGAATGAAAGGAGCTGGCATCTCACTCTCTTTGAATCTTCTTTATCATGCTAAGAGGAGCAGGAAAAAGCAAAAAATTTCAGAATTGCACCTTGCAATGCGGAGAAATTACTGTTTGTGCATTTACAATATTCATTGATTTTTGCCATTGAAAAACATCATGTTATTCATATACCAGAAATGTTTGAAGCTACTGACTGAATGAAAGGAGCTGACATCTCACTCTCTTTGAATCTTCTTTATCATGCTAAGAGGAGCAGGAAAAAGCAAAAATTTCAGAATTGCACCTTGCAATGCGGAGAAATTACTGTTTGTGCATTTACAATATTCATTGATTTTTGCCATTGAAAAACGTCCAGAAATGATTGAAGCTACTGACTGAATGAAAGGAGCTGGCATCTCACTCTCTTTGAATCATGCTAAGAGGAGCAGGAAAAAGCAAAAAATTTCAGAATTGCACCTTGCAATGCGGAGAAATTACTGTTTGTGCATTTACAATATTCATTGATTTTTGCCATTGAAAAACATCATGTTATTCATATACCAGAAATGTTTGAAGCTACTGACTGAATGAAAGGAGCTGGCATCTCACTCTCTTTGAATCTTCTTTATCATGCTAAGAGGAGCAGGAAAAAGCAAAAAATTTTAGAATTGCACCTTGCAATGTGGAGAAATTACTGTTTGTGCATTTACAATATTCATTGATTTTTACCATTGAAAAACGTCCAGAAATGATTGAAGCTACTGACTGAATGAAAGTAGCTGGCATCTCACTCTCTTTGAATCTTCTTTATCATGCTAAGAGGAGCAGGAAAAAGCAAAAAATTTCAGACTTGCACCTTGCAATGCGGAGAAATTACTGTTTGTGCATTTACAATATTCATTGATTTTTGCCATTGAAAAACATCATGTTATTCATATACCAGAAATGTTTGAAGCTACTGACTGAATGAAAGGAGCTGGCATCTCACTCTCTTTGAATCTTCTTTATCATGCTAAGAGGAGCAGGAAAAAGCAAAAAATTTCAGAATTGCACCTTGCAATGCGGAGAAATTACTGTTTGTGCATTTACAATATTCATTGATTTTTGCCATAGAAAAACGTCCAGAAATGATTGAAGCTACTGACTGAATGAAAGGAGCTGGCATCTCACTCTCTTTGAATCTTCTTTATCATGCTAAGAGGAGCAGGAAAAAGCAAAAAATTTCAGAATTGCACCTTGCAATGCGGAGAAATTACTGTTTGTGCATTTACAATATTCATTGATTTTTGCCATTGAAAAACATGTTATTCATATACCAGAAATGTTTGAAGCTACTGACTGAATGAAAGGAGCTGGCACCTCAATCTCTTTGAATCTTCTTTATCATGCTAAGAGGAGCAGGAAAAAGCAAAAAATTTCAGAATTGCACCTTGCAATGCGGAGAAATTACTGTTTGTGCATTTACAATATTCATTGATTTTTGCCATTGAAAAACGTCCAGAAATGATTGAAGCTACTGACTGAATGAAAGGAGCTGGCATCTCACTCTCTTTGAATCTTCTTTATCATGCTAAGAGGAGCAGGAAAAAGCAAAAAATTTCAGAATTGCACCTTGCAATGCGGAGAAATTACTGTTTGTGCATTTACAATATTCATTGATTTTTGCCATTGAAAAACATCCAGAAATGATTGAAGCTACTGACTGAATGAAAGGAGCTGGCATCTCACTCTCTTTGAATCTTCTTTATCATGCTAAGAGGAGCAGGAAAAAGCAAAAAATTTCAGAATTGCACCTTGCAATGCGGAGAAATTACTGTTTGTGCATTTACAATATTCATTGATTTTTGCCATTGAAAAACATCATGTTATTCATATACCAGAAATGTTTGAAGCTACTGACTGAATGAAAGGAGCTGGCATCTCACTCTCTTTGAATCTTCTTTATCATGCTAAGAGGAGCAGGAAAAAGCAAAAAATTTCAGAATTACACCTTGCAATGTGGAGAAATTACTGTTTGTGCATTTACAATATTCATTGATTTTTACCATTGAAAAACATCCAGAAATGATTGAAGCTACTGACTGAATGAAAGTAGCTGGCATCTCACTCTCTTTGAATCTTCTTTATCATGCTAAGAGGAGCAGGAAAAAGCAAAAAATTTCAGACTTGCACCTTGCAATGCGGAGAAATTACTGTTTGTGCATTTACAATATTCATTGATTTTTGCCATTGAAAAACATCATGTTATTCATATACCAGAAATGTTTGAAGCTACTGACTGAATGAAAGGAGCTGGCATCTCACTCTCTTTGAATCTTCTTTATCATGCTAAGAGGAGCAGGAAAAAGCAAAAAATTTCAGAATTGCACCTTGCAATGCGGAGAAATTACTGTTTGTGCATTTACAATATTCATTGATTTTTGCCATTGAAAAACATAATGTTATTCATATACCAGAAATGTTTGAAGCTACTGACTGAATGAAAGGAGCTGGCATCTCAATCTCTTTGAATATTCTTTATCATGCTAAGAGGAGCATGAAAAAGCAAAAAATTTCAGAATTGCACCTTGCAATGTGGAGAAATTACTGTTTGTGCATTTACAATATTCATTGATTTTTACCATTGAAAAACGTCCAGAAATGATTGAAGCTACTGACTGAATGAAAGTAGCTGGCATCTCACTCTCTTTGAATCTTCTTTATCATGCTAAGAGGAGCAGGAAAAAGCAAAAAATTTCAGACTTGCACCTTGCAATGCGGAGAAATTACTGTTTGTGCATTTACAATATTCATTGATTTTTGCCATTGAAAAACATCATGTTATTCATATACCAGAAATGTTTGAAGCTACTGACTGAATGAAAGGAGCTGGCATCTCACTCTCTTTGAATCTTCTTTATCATGCTAAGAGGAGCAGAAAAAAGCAAAAAATTTCAGACTTGCACCTTGCAATGCGGAGAAATTACTGTTTGTGCATTTACAATATTCATTGATTTTTGCCATTGAAAAACATCATGTTATTCATATACCAGAAATGTTTGAAGCTACTGACTGAATGAAAGGAGCTGGCATCTCACTCTCTTTGAATCTTCTTTATCATGCTAAGAGGAGCAGGAAAAAGCAAAAAATTTCAGAATTGCACCTTGCAATGCGGAGAAATTACTGTTTGTGCATTTACAATATTCATTGATTTTTGCCATTGAAAAACGTCCAGAAATGATTGAAGGTACTGACTGAATGAAAGGAGCTGGCATCTCACTCTCTTTGAATCTTCTTTATCATGCTAAGAGGAGCAGGAAAAAGCAAAAAATTTCAGAATTGCAACTTGCAATGCGGAGAAATTACTGTTTGTGCATTTACAATATTCATTGATTTTTGCCATTGAAAAACGTCCAGAAATGATTGAAGCTACTGACTGAATGAAAGGAGCTGGCATCTCACTCTCTTTGAATCTTCTTTATCATGCTAAGAGGAGCAGGAAAAAGCAAAAAATTTCAGAATTGCACCTTGCAATGCGGAGAAATTACAGTTTGTGCATTTACAATATTCATTGATTTTTGCCATTGAAAAACGTCCAGAAATGATTGAAGCTACTGACTGAATGAAAGGAGCTGGCATCTCACTCTCTTTGAATCTTCTTTATCATGCTAAGAGGAGCAGGAAAAAGCAAAAAATTTCAGAATTGCACCTTGCAATGCGGAGAAATTACTGTTTGTGCATTTACAATATTCGTTGATTTTTGCCATTGAAAAACGTCCAGAAATGATTGAAGCTACTGACTGAATGAAAGGAGCTGGCATCTCACTCTCTTTGAATCTTCTTTATCATGCTAAGAGGAGCAGGAAAAAGCAAAAAATTTCAGAATTGCACCTTGCAATGCGGAGAAATTACAGTTTGTGCATTTACAATATTCATTGATTTTTGCCATTGAAAAACGTCCAGAAATGATTGAAGCTACTGACTGAATGAAAGGAGCTGGCATCTCACTCTCTTTGAATCTTCTTTATCATGCTAAGAGGAGCAGGAAAAAGCAAAAAATTTCAGAATTGCACCTTGCAATGCGGAGAATTTACTGTTTGTGCATTTACAATATTCATTGATTTTTGCCATTGAAAAACATGTTATTCATATACCAGAAATGTTTGAAGCTCCTGACTGAATGAAAGGAGCTGGCACCTCACTCTCTTTGAATCTTCTTTATCATGCTAAGAGGAGCAGGAAAAAGCAAAAAATTTCAGAATTGCACCTTGCAATGCGGAGAAATTACTGTTTGTGCATTTACAATATTCATTGATTTTTGCCATTGAAAAATGTCCAGAAATGATTGAAGCTACTGACTGAATGAAAGGAACTGGCATCTCACTCTCTTTGAATCTTCTTTATCATGCTAAGAGGAGCAGGAAAAAGCAAAAAATTTCAGAATTGCGCCTTGCAATGCGGAGAAATTACTGTTTGTGCATTTACAAAATTCATTGATTTTTGCCATTGAAAAACATTATGTTATTCATATACCAGAAATGATTGAAGCTACTGACTGAAGGAAAGGAGCTGGCATCTCACTCTCTTTGAATCTTCTTTATCATGCTAAGAGGAGCAGGAAAAAGCAAAAAATTTCAGAATTGCACCTTGCAATGCGGAGAATTTACTGTTTGTGCATTTACAATATTCATTGATTTTTGCCATTGAAAAACGTCCAGAAATTATTGAAGCTACTGACTGAATGAAAGGAGCTGGCATCTCACTCTCTTTGAATCTTCTTTATCATGCTAAGAGGAGCAGGAAAAAGCAAAAAATTTCAGAATTGCACCTTGCAATGCGGAGAAATTACAGTTTGTGCATTTACAATATTCATTGATTTTTGCCATTGAAAAACGTCCAGAAATGATTGAAGCTACTGACTGAATGAAAGGAGCTGGCATCTCACTCTCTTTGAATCTTCTTTATCATGCTAAGAGGAGCAGGAAAAAGCAAAAAATTTCAGAATTGCACCTTGCAATGCGGAGAAATTACTGTTTGTGCATTTACAATATTCGTTGATTTTTGCCATTGAAAAACGTCCAGAAATGATTGAAGCTACTGACTGAATGAAAGGAGCTGGCATCTCACTCTCTTTGAATCTTCTTTATCATGCTAAGAGGAGCAGGAAAAAGCAAAAAATTTCAGAATTGCACCTTGCAATGCGGAGAAATTACTGTTTGTGCATTTACAATATTCATTGATTTTTGCCATTGAAAAACATCATGTTATTCATATACCAGAAATGTTTGAAGCTACTGACTGAAGGAAAGGAGCTGGCATCTCACTCTCTTTGAATCTTCTTTATCATGCTAAGAGGAGCAGGAAAAAGCAAAAAATTTCAGAATTGCACCTTGCAATGCGGAGAAATTACTGTTTGTGCATTTACAATATTCATTGATTTTTGCCATTGAAAAACATAATGTTATTCATATACCAGAAATGTTTGAAGCTACTGACTGAATGAAAGGAGCTGGCATCTCAATCTCTTTGAATCTTCTTTATCATGCTAAGAGGAGCATGAAAAAGCAAAAAATTTCAGAATTGCACCTTGCAATGTGGAGAAATTACTGTTTGTGCATTTACAATATTCATTGATTTTTACCATTGAAAAACGTCCAGAAATGATTGAAGCTACTGACTGAATGAAAGTAGCTGGCATCTCACTCTCTTTGAATCTTCTTTATCATGCTAAGAGGAGCAGGAAAAAGCAAAAAATTTCAGACTTGCACCTTGCAATGCAGAGAAATTACTGTTTGTGCATTTACAATATTCATTGATTTTTGCCATTGAAAAACATCATGTTATTCATATACCAGAAATGTTTGAAGCTACTGACTGAATGAAAGGAGCTGGCATCTCACTCTCTTTGAATCTTCTTTATCATGCTAAGAGGAGCAGAAAAAAGCAAAAAATTTCAGACTTGCACCTTGCAATGCGGAGAAATTACTGTTTGTGCATTTACAATATTCATTGATTTTTGCCATTGAAAAACATCATGTTATTCATATACCAGAAATGTTTGAAGCTACTGACTGAATGAAAGGAGCTGGCATCTCACTCTCTTTGAATCTTCTTTATCATGCTAAGAGGAGCAGGAAAAAGCAAAAAATTTCAGAATTGCACCTTGCAATGCGGAGAAATTACTGTTTGTGCATTTACAATATTCATTGATTTTTGCCATTGAAAAACGTCCAGAAATAATTGAAGGTACTGACTGAATGAAAGGAGCTGGCATCTCACTCTCTTTGAATCTTCTTTATCATGCTAAGAGGAGCAGGAAAAAGCAAAAAATTTCAGAATTGCAACTTGCAATGCGGAGAAATTACTGTTTGTGCATTTACAATATTCATTGATTTTTGCCATTGAAAAACGTCCAGAAATGATTGAAGCTACTGACTGAATGAAAGGAGCTGGCATCTCACTCTCTTTGAATCTTCTTTATCATGCTAAGTGGAGCAGGAAAAAGCAAAAAATTTCAGAATTGCACCTTGCAATGCGGAGAAATTACAGTTTGTGCATTTACAATATTCATTGATTTTTGCCATTGAAAAACGTCCAGAAATGATTGAAGCTACTGACTGAATGAAAGGAGCTGGCATCTCACTCTCTTTGAATCTTCTTTATCATGCTAAGAGGAGCAGGAAAAAGCAAAAAATTTCAGAATTGCACCTTGCAATGCGGAGAAATTACTGTTTGTGCATTTACAATATTCGTTGATTTTTGCCATTGAAAAACGTCCAGAAATGATTGAAGCTACTGACTGAATGAAAGGAGCTGGCATCTCACTCTCTTTGAATCTTCTTTATCATGCTAAGAGGAGCAGGAAAAAGCAAAAAATTTCAGAATTGCACCTTGCAATGCGGAGAAATTACAGTTTGTGCATTTACAATATTCATTGATTTTTGCCATTGAAAAACGTCCAGAAATGATTGAAGCTACTGACTGAATGAAAGGAGCTGGCATCTCACTCTCTTTGAATCTTCTTTATCATGCTAAGAGGAGCAGGAAAAAGCAAAAAATTTCAGAATTGCACCTTGCAATGCGGAGAATTTACTGTTTGTGCATTTACAATATTCATTGATTTTTGCCATTGAAAAACATGTTATTCATGTACCAGAAATGTTTGAAGCTCCTGACTGAATGAAAGGAGCTGGCACCTCACTCTCTTTGAATCTTCTTTATCATGCTAAGAGGAGCAGGAAAAAGCAAAAAATTTCAGAATTGCACCTTGCAATGCGGAGAAATTACTGTTTGTGCATTTACAATATTCATTGATTTTTGCCATTGAAAAACGTCCAGAAATGATTGAAGCTACTGACTGAATGAAAGGAGCTGGCATCTCACTCTCTTTGAATCTTCTTTATCATGCTAAGAGGAGCAGGAAAAAGCAAAAAATTTCAGAATTGCACCTTGCAATGCGGAGAAATTACTGTTTGTGCATTTACAATATTCATTGATTTTTGCCATTGAAAAATGTCCAGAAATGATTGAAGCTACTGACTGAATGAAAGGAGCTGGCATCTCACTCTCTTTGAATCTTCTTTATCATGCTAAGAGGAGCAGGAAAAAGCAAAAAATTTCAGAATTGCACCTTGCAATGCGGAGAAATTACTGTTTGTGCATTTACAAAATTCATTGATTTTTGCCATTGAAAAACATCATGTTATTCATATACCAGAAATGATTGAAGCTACTGACTGAAGGAAAGGAGCTGGCATCTCACTCTCTTTGAATCTTCTTTATCATGCTAAGAGGAGCAGGAAAAAGCAAAAAATTTCAGAATTGAAACTTGCAATGCGGAGAATTTACTGTTTGTGCATTTACAATATTCATTGATTTTTGCCATTGAAAAACGTCCAGAAATGATTGAAGCTACTGACTGAATGAAAGGAGCTGGGATCTCACTCTCTTTGAATCTTCTTTATCATGCTAAGAGGAGCAGGAAAAAGCAAAAAATTTCAGAATTGCACCTTGCAATGCGGAGAAATTACAGTTTGTGCATTTACAATATTCATTGATTTTTGCCATTGAAAAACGTCCAGAAATGATTGAAGCTACTGACTGAATGAAAGGAGCTGGCATCTCACTCTCTTTGAATCTTCTTTATCATGCTAAGAGGAGCAGGAAAAAGCAACAAATTTCAGAATTGCACCTTGCAATGCGGAGAAATTACTGTTTGTGCATTTACAATATTCGTTAATTTTTGCCATTGAAAAACGTCCAGAAATGATTGAAGCTACTGACTGAATGAAAGGAGCTGGCATCTCACTCTCTTTGAATCTTCTTTATCATGCTAAGAGGAGCAGGAAAAAGCAAAAAATTTCAGAATTGCACCTTGCAATGCGGAGAAATTACAGTTTGTGCATTTACAATATTCATTGATTTTTGCCATTGAAAAACGTCCAGAAATGATTGAAGCTACTGACTGAATGAAAGGAGCTGGCATCTCACTCTCTTTGAATCTTCTTTATCATGCTAAGAGGAGCAGGAAAAAGCAAAAAATTTCAGAATTGCACCTTGCAATGGGGAGAAATTACTGTTTGTGCATTTACAATATTCATTGATTTTTGCCATTGAAAAACATGTTATTCATATACCAGAAATGTTTGAAGCTCCTGACTGAATGAAAGGAGCTGGCACCTCACTCTCTTTGAATCTTCTTTATCATGCTAAGAGGAGCAGGAAAAAGCAAAAAATTTCAGAATTGCACCTTGCAATGCGGAGAAATTACTGTTTGTGCATTTACAATATTCATTGATTTTTGCCATTGAAAAACGTCCAGAAATGATTGTAGCTACTGACTGAATGAAAGGAGCTGGCATCTCACTCTCTTTGAATCTTCTTTATCATGCTAAGAGGAGCAGGAAAAAGCAAAAAATTTCAGAATTGCACCTTGCAATGCGGAGAAATTACTGTTTGTGCATTTACAATATTCATTGATTTTTGCCATTGAAAAACATCATGTTATTCATATACCAGAAATGTTTGAAGCTACTGACTGAATGAAAGGAGCTGACATCTCACTCTCTTTGAATCTTCTTTATCATGCTAAGAGGAGCAGGAAAAAGCAAAAAATTTCAGAATTGCACCTTGCAATGCGGAGAAATTACTGTTTGTGCATTTACAATATTCATTGATTTTTGCCATTGAAAAACGTCCAGAAATGATTGAAGCTACTGACTGAATGAAAGGAGCTGGCATCTCACTCTCTTTGAATCATGCTAAGAGGAGCAGGAAAAAGCAAAAAATTTCAGAATTGCACCTTGCAATGCGGAGAAATTACTGTTTGTGCATTTACAATATTCATTTATTTTTGCCATTGAAAAACATCATGTTATTCATATACCAGAAATGTTTGAAGCTACTGACTGAATGAAAGGAGCTGGCATCTCACTCTCTTTGAATCTTCTTTATCATGCTAAGAGGAGCAGGAAAAAGCAAAAAATTTTAGAATTGCACCTTGCAATGTGGAGAAATTACTGTTTGTGCATTTACAATATTCATTGATTTTTACCATTGAAAAACGTCCAGAAATGATTGAAGCTACTGACTGAATGAAAGTAGCTGGCATCTCACTCTCTTTGAATCTTCTTTATCATGCTAAGAGGAGCAGGAAAAAGCAAAAAATTTCAGACTTGCACCTTGCAATGCGGAGAAATTACTGTTTGTGCATTTACAATATTCATTGATTTTTGCCATTGAAAAACATCATGTTATTCATATACCAGAAATGTTTGAAGCTACTGACTGAATGAAAGGAGCTGGCATCTCACTCTCTTTGAATCTTCTTTATCATGCTAAGAGGAGCAGGAAAAAGCAAAAAATTTCAGAATTGCACCTTGCAATGCGGAGAAATTACTGTTTGTGCATTTACAATATTCATTGATTTTTGCCATTGAAAAACGTCCAGAAATGATTGAAGCTACTGACTGAATGAAAGGAGCTGGCATCTCACTCTCTTTGAATCTTCTTTATCATGCTAAGAGGAGCAGGAAAAAGCAAAAAATTTCAGAATTGCACCTTGCAATGCGGAGAAATTACTGTTTGTGCATTTACAATATTCATTGATTTTTGCCATTGAAAAACGTCCAGAAATGATTGAAGCTACTGACTGAATGAAAGGAGCTGGCATCTCACTCTCTTTGAATCTTCTTTATCATGAAAAGAGGAGCAGGAAAAAGCAAAAAATTTCAGAATTGCACCTTGCAATGCGGAGAAATTACTGTTTGTGCATTTACAATATTCATTGATTTTTGCCATTGAAAAACATGTTATTCATATACCAGAAATGTTTGAAGCTACTGACTGAATGAAAGGAGCTGGCACCTCAATCTCTTTGAATCTTCTTTATCATGCTAAGAGGAGCGGGAAAAAGCAAAAAATTTCAGAATTGCACCTTGCAATGCGGAGAAATTACTGTTTGTGCATTTACAATATTCATTGATTTTTGCCATTGAAAAACGTCCAGAAATGATTGAAGGTACTGACTGAATGAAAGGAGCTGGCATCTCACTCTCTTTGAATCTTCTTTATCATGCTAAGAGGAGCAGGAAAAAGCAAAAAATTTCAGAATTGCACCTTGCAATGCGGAGAAATTACTGTTTGTGCATTTACAATATTCATTGATTTTTGCCATTGAAAAACGTCCAGAAATGATTGAAGCTACTGACTGAATGAAAGGAGCTGGCATCTCACTCTCTTTGAATCTTCTTTATCATGCTAAGAGGAGCAGGAAAAAGCAAAAAATTTCAGAATTGCACCTTGCAATGCGGAGAAATTACTGTTTGTGCATTTACAATATTCACTGATTTTTGCCATTGAAAAACATCCAGAAATGATTGAAGCTACTGACTGAATGAAAGGAGCTGGCATCTCACTCTCTTTGAATCTTCTTTATCATGCTAAGAGGAGCAGGAAAAAGCAAAAAATTTCAGAATTGCACCTTGCAATGCGGAGAAATTACTGTTTGTGCATTTACAATATTCATTGATTTTTGCCATTGAAAAACATCATGTTATTCACATACCAGAAATGTTTGAAGCTACTGACTGAATGAAAGGAGCTGGCATCTCACTCTCTTTGAATATTCTTTATCATGCTAAGAGGAGCAGGAAAAAGCAAAAAATTTCAGAATTGCACCTTGCAATGTGGAGAAATTACTGTTTGTGCATTTACAATATTCATTGATTTTTACCATTGAAAAACGTCCAGAAATGATTGAAGCTACTGACTGAATGAAAGTAGCTGGCATCTCACTCTCTTTGAATCTTCTTTATCATGCTAAGAGGAGCAGGAAAAAGCAAAAAATTTCAGACTTGCACCTTGCAATGCGGAGAAATTACTGTTTGTGCATTTACAATATTCATTGATTTTTGCCATTGAAAAACATCATGTTATTCATATACCAGAAATGTTTGAAGCTACTGACTGAATGAAAGGAGCTGGCATCTCACTCTCTTTGAATCTTCTTTATCATGCTAAGAGGAGCAGAAAAAAGCAAAAAATTTCAGACTTGCACCTTGCAATGCGGAGAAATTACTGTTTGTGCATTTACAATATTCATTGATTTTTGCCATTGAAAAACATCATGTTATTCATATACCAGAAATGTTTGAAGCTACTGACTGAATGAAAGGAGCTGGCATCTCACTCTCTTTGAATCTTCTTTATCATGCTAAGAGGAGCAGGAAAAAGCAAAAAATTTCAGAATTGCACCTTGCAATGCGGAGAAATTACTGTTTGTGCATTTACAATATTCATTGATTTTTGCCATTGAAAAACGTCCAGAAATGATTGAAGGTACTGACTGAATGAAAGGAGCTGGCATCTCACTCTCTTTGAATCTTCTTTATCATGCTAAGAGGAGCAGGAAAAAGCAAAAAATTTCAGAATTGCAACTTGCAATGCGGAGAAATTACTGTTTGTGCATTTACAATATTCATTGATTTTTGCCATTGAAAAACGTCCAGAAATGATTGAAGCTACTGACTGAATGAAAGGAGCTGGCATCTCACTCTCTTTGAATCTTCTTTATCATGCTAAGTGGAGCAGGAAAAAGCAAAAAATTTCAGAATTGCACCTTGCAATGCGGAGAAATTACAGTTTGTGCATTTACAATATTCATTGATTTTTGCCATTGAAAAACGTCCAGAAATGATTGAAGCTACTGACTGAATGAAAGGAGCTGGCATCTCACTCTCTTTGAATCTTCTTTATCATGCTAAGAGGAGCAGGAAAAAGCAAAAAATTTCAGAATTGCACCTTGCAATGCGTAGAAATTACTGTTTGTGCATTTACAATATTCGTTGATTTTTGCCATTGAAAAACGTCCAGAAATGATTGAAGCTACTGACTGAATGAAAGGAGCTGGCATCTCACTCTCTTTGAATCTTCTTTATCATGCTAAGAGGAGCAGGAAAAAGCAAAAAATTTCAGAATTGCACCTTGCAATGCGGAGAAATTACAGTTTGTGCATTTACAATATTCATTGATTTTTGCCATTGAAAAACGTCCAGAAATGATTGAAGCTACTGACTGAATGAAAGGAGCTGGCATCTCACTCTCTTTGAATCTTCTTTATCATGCTAAGAGGAGCAGGAAAAAGCAAAAAATTTCAGAATTGCACCTTGCAATGCGGAGAATTTACTGTTTGTGCATTTACAATATTCATTGATTTTTGCCATTGAAAAACATGTTATTCATATACCAGAAATGTTTGAAGCTCCTGACTGAATGAAAGGAGCTGGCACCTCACTCTCTTTGAATCTTCTTTATCATGCGAAGAGGAGCAGGAAAAAGCAAAAAATTTCAGAATTGCACCTTGCAATGCGGAGAAATTACTGTTTGTGCATTTACAATATTCATTGATTTTTGCCATTGAAAAACGTCCAGAAATGATTGAAGCTACTGACTGAATGAAAGGAGCTGGCATCTCACTCTCTTTGAATCTTCTTTATCATGCTAAGAGGAGCAGGAAAAAGCAAAAAATTTCAGAATTGCACCTTGCAATGCGGAGAAATTACTGTTTGTGCATTTACAATATTCATTGATTTTTGCCATTGAAAAATGTCCAGAAATGATTGAAGCTACTGACTGAATGAAAGGAGCTGGCATCTCACTCTCTTTGAATCTTCTTTATCATGCTAAGAGGAGCAGGAAAAAGCAAAAAATTTCAGAATTGCGCCTTGCAATGCGGAGAAATTACTGTTTGTGCATTTACAAAATTCATTGATTTTTGCCATTGAAAAACATCATGTTATTCATATACCAGAAATGATTGAAGCTACTGACTGAAGGAAAGGAGCTGGCATCTCACTCTCTTTGAATCTTCTTTATCATGCTAAGAGGAGCAGGAAAAAGCAAAAAATTTCAGAATTGCACCTTGCAATGCGGAGAATTTACTGTTTGTGCATTTACAATATTCATTGATTTTTGCCATTGAAAAACGTCCAGAAATTATTGAAGCTACTGACTGAATGAAAGGAGCTGGCATCTCACTCTCTTTGAATCTTCTTTATCATGCTAAGAGGAGCAGGAAAAAGCAAAAAATTTCAGAATTGCACCTTGCAATGCGGAGAAATTACAGTTTGTGCATTTACAATATTCATTGATTTTTGCCATTGAAAAACGTCCAGAAATGATTGAAGCTACTGACTGAATGAAAGGAGCTGGCATCTCACTCTCTTTGAATCTTCTTTATCATGCTAAGAGGAGCAGGAAAAAGCAAAAAATTTCAGAATTGCACCTTGCAATGCGGAGAAATTACTGTTTGTGCATTTACAATATTCGTTGATTTTTGCCATTGAAAAACGTCCAGAAATGATTGAAGCTACTGACTGAATGAAAGGAGCTGGCATCTCACTCTCTTTGAATCTTCTTTATCATGCTAAGAGGAGCAGGAAAAAGCAAAACATTTCAGAATTGCACCTTGCAATGTGGAGAAATTACTGTTTGTGCATTTACAATATTCATTGATTTTTGCCATTGAAAAACATCATGTTATTCATATACCAGAAATGTTTGAAGCTACTGACTGAATGAAAGGAGCTGGCATCTCACTCTCTTTGAATCTTCTTTATCATGCTAAGAGGAGCAGGAAAAAGCAAAAAATTTCAGAATTGCACCTTGCAATGCGGAGAAATTACTGTTTGTGCATTTACAATATTCATTGATTTTTGCCATTGAAAAACATAATGTTATTCATATACCAGAAATGTTTGAAGCTACTGACTGAATGAAAGGAGCTGGCATCTCAATCTCTTTGAATCTTCTTTATCATGCTAAGAGGAGCATGAAAAAGCAAAAAATTTCAGAATTGCACCTTGCAATGTGGAGAAATTACTGTTTGTGCATTTACAATATTCATTGATTTTTACCATTGAAAAACGTCCAGAAATGATTGAAGCTACTGACTGAATGAAAGTAGCTGGCATCTCACTCTCTTTGAATCTTCTTTATCATGCTAAGAGGAGCAGGAAAAAGCAAAAAATTTCAGACTTGCACCTTGCAATGCGGAGAAATTACTGTTTGTGCATTTACAATATTCATTGATTTTTGCCATTGAAAAACATCATGTTATTCATATACCAGAAATGTTTGAAGCTACTGACTGAATGAAAGGAGCTGGCATCTCACTCTCTTTGAATCTTCTTTATCATGCTAAGAGGAGCAGAAAAAAGCAAAAAATTTCAGACTTGCACCTTGCAATGCGGAGAAATTACTGTTTGTGCATTTACAATATTCATTGATTTTTGCCATTGAAAAACATCATGTTATTCATATACCAGAAATGTTTGAAGCTACTGACTGAATGAAAGGAGCTGGCATCTCACTCTCTTTGAATCTTCTTTATCATGCTAAGAGGAGCAGGAAAAAGCAAAAAATTTCAGAATTGCACCTTGCAATGCGGAGAAATTACTGTTTGTGCATTTACAATATTCATTGATTTTTGCCATTCAAAAACGTCCAGAAATGATTGAAGGTACTGACTGAATGAAAGGAGCTGGCATCTCACTCTCTTTGAATCTTCTTTATCATGCTAAGAGGAGCAGGAAAAAGCAAAAAATTTCAGAATTGCAACTTGCAATGCGGAGAAATTACTGTTTGTGCATTTACAATATTCATTGATTTTTGCCATTGAAAAACGTCCAGAAATGATTGAAGCTACTGACTGAATGAAAGGAGCTGGCATCTCACTCTCTTTGAATCTTCTTTATCATGCTAAGTGGAGCAGGAAAAAGCAAAAAATTTCAGAATTGCACCTTGCAATGCGGAGAAATTACAGTTTGTGCATTTACAATATTCATTGATTTTTGCCATTGAAAAACGTCCAGAAATGATTGAAGCTACTGACTGAATGAAAGGAGCTGGCATCTCACTCTCTTTGAATCTTCTTTATCATGCTAAGAGGAGCAGGAAAAAGCAAAAAATTTCAGAATTGCACCTTGCAATGCGGAGAAATTACTGTTTGTGCATTTACAATATTCGTTGATTTTTGCCATTGAAAAAAGTCCAGAAATGATTGAAGCTACTGACTGAATGAAAGGAGCTGGCATCTCACTCTCTTTGAATCTTCTTTATCATGCTAAGAGGAGCAGGAAAAAGCAAAAAATTTCAGAATTGCACCTTGCAATGCGGAGAAATTACAGTTTGTGCATTTACAATATTCATTGATTTTTGCCATTGAAAAACGTCCAGAAATGATTGAAGCTACTGACTGAATGAAAGGAGCTGGCATCTCACTCTCTTTGAATCTTCTTTATCATGCTAAGAGGAGCAGGAAAAAGCAAAAAATTTCAGAATTGCACCTTGCAATGCGGAGAATTTACTGTTTGTGCATTTACAATATTCATTGATTTTTGCCATTGAAAAACATGTTATTCATATACCAGAAATGTTTGAAGCTCCTGACTGAATGAAAGGAGCTGGCACCTCACTCTCTTTGAATCTTCTTTATCATGCTAAGAGGAGCAGGAAAAAGCAAAAAATTTCAGAATTGCACCTTGCAATGCGGAGAAATTACTGTTTGTGCATTTACAATATTCATTGATTTTTGCCATTGAAAAACGTCCAGAAATGATTGAAGCTACTGACTGAATGAAAGGAGCTGGCATCTCACTCTCTTTGAATCTTCTTTATCATGCTAAGAGGAGCAGGAAAAAGCAAAAAATTTCAGAATTGCACCTTGCAATGCGGAGAAATTACTGTTTGTGCATTTACAATATTCATTGATTTTTGCCATTGAAAAATGTCCAGAAATGATTGAAGCTACTGACTGAATGAAAGGAGCTGGCATCTCACTCTCTTTGAATCTTCTTTATCATGCTAAGAGGAGCAGGAAAAAGCAAAAAATTTCAGAATTGCGCCTTGCAATGCGGAGAAATTACTGTTTGTGCATTTACAAAATTCATTGATTTTTGCCATTGAAAAACATCATGTTATTCATATACCAGAAATGATTGAAGCTACTGACTGAAGGAAAGGAGCTGGCATCTCACTCTCTTTGAATCTTCTTTGTCATGCTAAGAGGAGCAGGAAAAAGCAAAAAATTTCAGAATTGCACCTTGCAATGCGGAGAATTTACTGTTTGTGCATTTACAATATTCATTGATTTTTGCCATTGAAAAACGTCCAGAAATTATTGAAGCTACTGACTGAATGAAAGGAGCTGGCATCTCACTCTCTTTGAATCTTCTTTATCATGCTAAGAGGAGCAGGAAAAAGCAAAAAATTTCAGAATTGCACCTTGCAATGCGGAGAAATTACAGTTTGTGCATTTACAATATTCATTGATTTTTGCCATTGAAAAACGTCCAGAAATGATTGAAGCTACTGACTGAATGAAAGGAGCTGGCATCTCACTCTCTTTGAATCTTCTTTATCATGCTAAGAGGAGCAGGAAAAAGCAAAAAATTTCAGAATTGCACCCTGCAATGCGGAGAAATTACTGTTTGTGCATTTACAATATTCGTTGATTTTTGCCATTGAAAAACGTCCAGAAATGATTGAAGCTACTGACTGAATGAAAGGAGCTGGCATCTCACTCTCTTTGAATCTTCTTTATCATGCTAAGAGGAGCAGGAAAAAGCAAAAAATTTCAGAATTGCACCTTGCAATGCGGAGAAATTACTGTTTGTGCATTTACAATATTCATTGATTTTTGCCATTGAAAAACATCATGTTATTCATATACAAGAAATGTTTGAAGCTACTGACTGAATGAAAGGAGCTGGCATCTCACTCTCTTTGAATCTTCTTTATCATGCTAAGAGGAGCAGGAAAAAGCAAAAAATTTCAGAATTGCACCTTGCAATGCGGAGAAATTACTGTTTGTGCATTTACAATATTCATTGATTTTTGCCATTGAAAAACATAATGTTATTCATATACCAGAAATGTTTGAAGCTACTGACTGAATGAAAGGAGCTGGCATCTCAATCTCTTTGAATCTTCTTTATCATGCTAAGAGGAGCAGGAAAAAGCAAAAAATTTCAGAATTGCACCTTGCAATGCGGAGAAATTACTGTTTGTGCATTTACAATATTCATTGATTTTTGCCATTGAAAAATGTCCAGAAATGATTGAAGCTACTGACTGAATGAAAGGAGCTGGCATCTCACTCTCTTTGAATCTTCTTTATCATGCTAAGAGGAGCAGGAAAAAGCAAAAAATTTCAGAATTGCGCCTTGCAATGCGGAGAAATTACTGTTTGTGCATTTACAAAATTCATTGATTTTTGCCATTGAAAAACATCATGTTATTCATATACCAGAAATGATTGAAGCTACTGACTGAAGGAAAGGAGCTGGCATCTCACTCTCTTTGAATCTTCTTTGTCATGCTAAGAGGAGCAGGAAAAAGCAAAAAATTTCAGAATTGCACCTTGCAATGCGGAGAATTTACTGTTTGTGCATTTACAATATTCATTGATTTTTGTCATTGAAAAACGTCCAGAAATTATTGAAGCTACTGACTGAATGAAAGGAGCTGGCATCTCACTCTCTTTGAATCTTCTTTATCATGCTAAGAGGAGCAGGAAAAAGCAAAAAATTTCAGAATTGCACCTTGCAATGCGGAGAAATTACAGTTTGTGCATTTACAATATTCATTGATTTTTGCCATTGAAAAACGTCCAGAAATGATTGAAGCTACTGACTGAATGAAAGGAGCTGGCATCTCACTCTCTTTGAATCTTCTTTATCATGCTAAGAGGAGCAGGAAAAAGCAAAAAATTTCAGAATTGCACCTTGCAATGCGGAGAAATTACTGTTTGTGCATTTACAATATTCGTTGATTTTTGCCATTGAAAAACGTCCAGAAATGATTGAAGCTACTGACTGAATGAAAGGAGCTGGCATCTCACTCTCTTTGAATCTTCTTTATCATTCTAAGAGGAGCAGGAAAAAGCAAAAAATTTCAGAATTGCACCTTGCAATGCGGAGAAATTACTGTTTGTGCATTTACAATATTCATTGATTTTTGCCATTGAAAAACATCATGTTATTCATATACAAGAAATGTTTGAAGCTACTGACTGAATGAAAGGAGCTGGCATCTCACTCTCTTTGAATCTTCTTTATCATGCTAAGAGGAGCAGGAAAAAGCAAAAAATTTCAGAATTGCACCTTGCAATGCGGAGAAATTACTGTTTGTGCATTTACAATATTCATTGATTTTTGCCATTGAAAAACATAATGTTATTCATATACCAGAAATGTTTGAAGCTACTGACTGAATGAAAGGAGCTGGCATCTCAATCTCTTTGAATCTTCTTTATCATGCTAAGAGGAGCATGAAAAAGCAAAAAATTTCAGAATTGCACCTTGCAATGTGGAGAAATTACTGTTTGTGCATTTACAATATTCATTGATTTTTACCATTGAAAACCGTCCAGAAATGATTGAAGCTACTGACTGAATGAAAGTAGCTGGCATCTCACTCTCTTTGAATCTTCTTTATCATGCTAAGAGGAGCAGGAAAAAGCAAAAAATTTCAGACTTGCACCTTGCAATGCGGAGAAATTACTGTTTGTGCATTTACAATATTCATTGATTTTTGCCATTGAAAAACATCATGTTATTCATATACCAGAAATGTTTGAAGCTACTGACTGAATGAAAGGAGCTGGCATCTCTCTCTCTTTGAATCTTCTTTATCATGCTAAGAGGAGCAGAAAAAAGCAAAAAATTTCAGACTTGCACCTTGCAATGCGGAGAAATTACTGTTTGTGCATTTACAATATTCATTGATTTTTGCCATTGAAAAACATCATGTTATTCATATACCAGAAATGTTTGAAGCTACTGACTGAATGAAAGGAGCTGGCATCTCACTCTCTTTGAATCTTCTTTATCATGCTAAGAGGAGCAGGAAAAAGCAAAAAATTTCAGAATTGCACCTTGCAATGCGGAGAAATTACTGTTTGTGCATTTACAATATTCATTGATTTTTGCCATTGAAAAACGTCCAGAAATGATTGAAGGTACTGACTGAATGAAAGGAGCTGGCATCTCACTCTCTTTGAATCTTCTTTATCATGCTAAGAGGAGCAGGAAAAAGCAAAAAATTTCAGAATTGCAACTTGCAATGCGGAGAAATTACTGTTTGTGCATTTACAATATTCATTGATTTTTGCCATTGAAAAACGTCCAGAAATGATTGAAGCTACTGACTGAATGAAAGGAGCTGGCATCTCACTCTCTTTGAATCTTCTTTATCATGCTAAGTGGAGCAGGAAAAAGCAAAAAATTTCAGAATTGCACCTTGCAATGCGGAGAAATTACAGTTTGTGCATTTACAATATTCATTGATTTTTGCCATTGAAAAACGTCCAGAAATGATTGAAGCTACTGACTGAATGAAAGGAGCTGGCATCTCACTCTCTTTGAATCTTCTTTATCATGCTAAGAGGAGCAGGAAAAAGCAAAAAATTTCAGAATTGCACCTTGCAATGCGGAGAAATTACTGTTTGTGCATTTACAATATTCGTTGATTTTTGCCATTGAAAAACGTCCAGAAATGATTGAAGCTACTGACTGAATGAAAGGAGCTGGCATCTCACTCTCTTTGAATCTTCTTTATCATGCTAAGAGGAGCAGGAAAAAGCAAAAAATTTCAGAATTGCACCTTGCAATGCGGAGAAATTACAGTTTGTGCATTTACAATATTCATTGATTTTTGCCATTGAAAAACGTCCAGAAATGATTGAAGCTACTGACTGAATGAAAGGAGCTGGCATCTCACTCTCTTTGAATCTTCTTTATCATGCTAAGAGGAGCAGGAAAAAGCAAAAAATTTCAGAATTGCACCTTGCAATGCGGAGAATTTACTGTTTGTGCATTTACAATATTCATTGATTTTTGCCATTGAAAAACATGTTATTCATATACCAGAAATGTTTGAAGCTCCTGACTGAATGAAAGGAGCTGGCACCTCACTCTCTTTGAATCTTCTTTATCATGCTAAGAGGAGCAGGAAAAAGCAAAAAATTTCAGAATTGCACCTTGCAATGCGGAGAAATTACTGTTCGTGCATTTACAATATTCATTGATTTTTGCCATTGAAAAACGTCCAGAAATGATTGAAGCTACTGACTGAATGAAAGGAGCTGGCATCTCACTCTCTTTGAATCTTCTTTATCATGCTAAGAGGAGCAGGAAAAAGCAAAAAATTTCAGAATTGCACCTTGCAATGCGGAGAAATTACTGTTTGTGCATTTACAATATTCATTGATTTTTGCCATTGAAAAATGTCCAGAAATGATTGAAGCTACTGACTGAATGAAAGGAGCTGGCATCTCACTCTCTTTGAATCTTCTTTATCATGCTAAGAGGAGCAGGAAAAAGCAAAAAATTTCAGAATTGCGCCTTGCAATGCGGAGAAATTACTGTTTGTGCATTTACAAAATTTATTGATTTTTGCCATTGAAAAACATCATGTTATTCATATACCAGAAATGATTGAAGCTACTGACTGAAGGAAAGGAGCTGGCATCTCACTCTCTTTGAATCTTCTTTATCATGCTAAGAGGAGCAGGAAAAAGCAAAAAATTTCAGAATTGCAACTTGCAATGCGGAGAATTTACTGTTTGTGCATTTACAATATTCATTGATTTTTGCCATTGAAAAACGTCCAGAAATGATTGAAGCTACTGACTGAATGAAAGGAGCTGGCATCTCACTCTCTTTGAATCTTCTTTATCATGCTAAGAGGAGCAGGAAAAAGCAAAAAATTTCAGAATTGCACCTTGCAATGCGGAGAAATTACAGTTTGTGCATTTACAATATTCATTGATTTTTGCCATTGAAAAACGTCCAGAAATGATTGAAGCTACTGACTGAATGAAAGGAGCTGGCATCTCACTCTCTTTGAATCTTCTTTATCATGCTAAGAGGAGCAGGAAAAAGCAAAAAAATTCAGAATTGCACCTTGCAATGCGGAGAAATTACTGTTTGTGCATTTACAATATTCGTTGATTTTTGCCATTGAAAAACGTCCAGAAATGATTGAAGCTACTGACTGAATGAAAGGAGCTGGCATCTCACTCTCTTTGAATCTTCTTTATCATGCTAAGAGGAGCAGGAAAAAGCAAAAAATTTCAGAATTGCACCTTGCAATGCGGAGAAATTACAGTTTGTGCATTTACAATATTCATTGATTTTTGCCATTGAAAAACGTCCAGAAATGATTGAAGCTACTGACTGAATGAAAGGAGCTGGCATCTCACTCTCTTTGAATCTTCTTTATCATGCTAAGAGGAGCAGGAAAAAGCAAAAAATTTCAGAATTGCACCTTGCAATGCGGAGAAATTACTGTTTGTGCATTTACAATATTCATTGATTTTTGCCATTGAAAAACATGTTATTCATATACCAGAAATGTTTGAAGCTCCTGACTGAATGAAAGGAGCTGGCACCTCACTCTCTTTGAATCTTCTTTATCATGCTAAGAGGAGCAGGAAAAAGCAAAAAATTTCAGAATTGCACCTTGCAATGCGGAGAAATTACTGTTTGTGCATTTACAATATTCATTGATTTTTGCCATTGAAAAACGTCCAGAAATGATTGTAGCTACTGACTGAATGAAAGGAGCTGGCATCTCACTCTCTTTGAATCTTCTTTATCATGCTAAGAGGAGCAGGAAAAAGCAAAAAATTTCAGAATTGCACCTTGCAATGCGGAGAAATTACTGTTTGTGCATTTACAATATTCATTGATTTTTGCCACTGAAAAATGTCCAGAAATGATTGAAGCTACTGACTGAATGAAAGGAGCTGGCATCTCACTCTCTTTGAATCTTCTTTATCATGCTAAGAGGAGCAGGAAAAAGCAAAAAATTTCAGAATTGCGCCTTGCAATGCGGAGAAATTACTGTTTGTGCATTTACAAAATTCATTGATTTTTGCCATTGAAAAACATCATGTTATTCATATACCAGAAATGATTGAAGCTACTGACTGAAGGAAAGGAGCTGGCATCTCACTCTCTTTGAATCTTCTTTATCATGCTAAGAGGAGCAGGAAAAAGCAAAAAATTTCAGAATTGCACCTTGCAATGCGGAGAAATTACTGTTTGTGCATTTACAATATTCATTGATTTTTGCGATTGAAAAACATCATGTTATTCATATACCAGAAATGATTGAAGCTACTGACTGAATGAAAGGAGCTGGCATCTCACTCTCTTTGAATCTTCTTTATCATGCTAAGAGGAGCAGGAAAAAGCAAAAAATTTCAGAATTGCACCTTGCAATGCGGAGAAATTACAGTTTGTGCATTTACAATATTCATTGATTTTTGCCATTGAAAAACGTCCAGAAATGATTGAAGCTACTGACTGAATGAAAGGAGCTGGCATCTCACTCTCTTTGAATCTTCTTTATCATGCTAAGAGGAGCAGGAAAAAGCAAAAAATTTCAGAATTGCACCTTGCAATGCGGAGAAATTACTGTTTGTGCATTTACAATATTCATTGATTTTTGCCATTGAAAAACGTCCAGAAATGATTGAAGGTACTGACTGAATGAAAGGAGCTGGCATCTCACTCTCTTTGAATCTTCTTTATCATGCTAAGAGGAGCAGGAAAAAGCAAAAAATTTCAGAATTGCACCTTGCAATGCGGAGAAATTACTGTTTGTGCATTTACAATATTCATTGATTTTTGCCATTGAAAAACGTCCAGAAATGATTGAAGCTACTGACTGAATGAAAGGAGCTGGCATCTCACTCTCTTTGAATCTTCTTTATCATGCTAAGAGGAGCAGGAAAAAGCAAAAAATTTCAGAATTGCACCTTGCAATGCGGAGAAATTACTGTTTGTGCATTTACAATATTCATTGATTTTTGCCATTGAAAAATGTCCAGAAATTATTGAAGCTACTGACTGAATGAAAGGAGCTGGCATCTCACTCTCTTTGAATCTTCTTTATCATGCTAAGAGGAGCAGGAAAAAGCAAAAAATTTCAGAATTGCGCCTTGCAATGCGGAGAAATTACTGTTTGTGCATTTACAAAATTCATTGATTTTTGCCATTGAAAAACATCATGTTATTCATATACCAGAAATGATTGAAGCTACTGACTGAAGGAAAGGATCTGGCATCTCACTCTCTTTGAATCTTCTTTATCATGCTTAGAGGAGCAGGAAAAAGCAAAAAATTTCAGAATTGCACCTTGCAATGCGGAGAAATTACTGTTTGTGCATTTACAATATTCATTGATTTTTGCCATTGAAAAACGTCCAGAAATGATTGAAGCTACTGACTGAATGAAAGGAGCTGGCATCTCACTCTCTTTGAATCTTCTTTATCATGCTAAGAGGAGCAGGAAAAAGCAAAAAATTTCAGAATTGCACCTTGCAATGCGGAGAAATTACTGTTTGTGCATTTACAATATTCATTGATTTTTGCTATTGAAAAACATCATGTTATTCATATACCAGAAATGATTGAAGCTACTGACTGAATGAAAGGAGCTGGCATCTCACTCTCTTTGAATCTTCTTTATCATGCTAAGAGGAGCAGGAAAAAGCAAAAAATTTCAGAATTGCACCTTGCAATGCGGAGAAATTACAGTTTGTGCATTTACAATATTCATTGATTTTTGCCATTGAAAAACGTCCAGAAATGATTGAAGCTACTGACTGAATGAAAGGAGCTGGCATCTCACTCTCTTTGAATCTTCTTTATCATGCTAAGAGGAGCAGGAAAAAGCAAAAAATTTCAGAATTGCACCTTGCAATGCGGAGAAATTACTGTTTGTGCATTTACAATATTCATTGATTTTTGCCATTGAAAAACGTCCAGAAATGATTGAAGGTACTGACTGAATGAAAGGAGCTGGCATCTCACTCTCTTTGAATCTTCTTTATCATGCTAAGAGGAGCAGGAAAAAGCAAAAAATTTCAGAATTGCACCTTGCAATGCGGAGAAATTACTGTTTGTGCATTTACAATATTCATTGATTTTTGCTATTGAAAAACATCATGTTATTCATATACCAGAAATGATTGAAGCTACTGACTGAATGAAAGGAGCTGGCATCTCACTCTCTTTGAATCTTCTTTATCATGCTAAGAGGAGCAGGAAAAAGCAAAAAATTTCAGAATTGCACCTTGCAATGCGGAGAAATTACAGTTTGTGCATTTACAATATTCATTGATTTTTGCCATTGAAAAACGTCCAGAAATGATTGAAGCTACTGACTGAATGAAAGGAGCTGGCATCTCACTCTCTTTGAATCTTCTTTATCATGCTAAGAGGAGCAGGAAAAAGCAAAAAATTTCAGAATTGCACCTTGCAATGCGGAGAAATTACTGTTTGTGCATTTACAATATTCATTGATTTTTGCCATTGAAAAACGTCCAGAAATGATTGAAGGTACTGACTGAATGAAAGGAGCTGGCATCTCACTCTCTTTGAATCTTCTTTATCATGCTAAGAGGAGCAGGAAAAAGCAAAAAATTTCAGAATTGCACCTTGCAATGCGGAGAAATTACTGTTTGTGCATTTATAATATTCATTGATTTTTGCCATTGAAAAACGTCCAGAAATGATTGAAGCTACTGACTGAATGAAAGGAGCTGGCATCTCACTCTCTGAATCTTCTTTATCATGCTAAGAGGAGCAGGAAAAAGCAAAAAATTTCAGAATTGCACCTTGCAATGCGGAGAAATTACTGTTTGTGCATTTACAATATTCATTGATTTTTGCCATTGAAAAATGTCCAGAAATGATTGAAGCTACTGACTGAATGAAAGGAGCTGGCATCTCACTCTCTTTGAATCTTCTTTATCATGCTAAGAGGAGCAGGAAAAAGCAAAAAATTTCAGAATTGCGCCTTGCAATGCGGAGAAATTACTGTTTGTGCATTTACAAAATTCATTGATTTTTGCCATTGAAAACATCATGTTATTCATATACCAGAAATGATTGAAGCTACTGACTGAAGGAAAGGATCTGGCATCTCACTCTCTTTGAATCTTCTTTATCATGCTTAGAGGAGCAGGAAAAAGCAAAAAATTTCAGAATTGCACCTTGCAATGCGGAGAAATTACTGTTTGTGCATTTACAATATTCATTGATTTTTGCCATTGAAAAACGTCCAGAAATGATTGAAGCTACTGACTGAATGAAAGGAGCTGGCATCTCACTCTCTTTGAATCTTCTTTATCATGCTAAGAGGAGCAGGAAAAAGCAAAAAATTTCAGAATTGCACCTTGCAATGCGGAGAAATTACTGTTTGTGCATTTACAATATTCATTGATTTTTGCGATTGAAAAACATCATGTTATTCATATACCAGAAATGATTGAAGCTACTGACTGAATGAAAGGAGCTGGCATCTCACTCTCTTTGAATCTTCTTTATCATGCTAAGAGGAGCAGGAAAAAGTAAAAAATTTCAGAATTGCACCTTGCAATGCGGAGAAATTACTGTTTGTGCATTTACAATATTCAATGATTTTTGCCATTGAAAAACGTCCAGAAATGATTGAAGCTACTGACTGAATGAAATGAGCTGGCATCTCACTCTCTTTGAATCTTCTTTATCATGCTAAGAGGAGCAGGAAAAAGCAAAAAATTTCAGAATTGCACCTTGCAATGCGGAGAAATTACTGTTTGTGCATTTACAATATTCATTGATTTTTGCCATTGAAAAATGTCCAGAAATTATTGAAGCTACTGACTGAATGAAAGGAGCTGGCATCTCACTCTCTTTGAATCTTCTTTATCATGCTAAGAGGAGCAGGAAAAAGCAAAAAATTTCAGAATTGCGCCTTGCAATGCGGAGAAATTACTGTTTGTGCATTTACAAAATTCATTGATTTTTGCCATTGAAAAACATCATGTTATTCATATACCAGAAATGATTGAAGCTACTGACTGAAGGAAAGGATCTGGCATCTCACTCTCTTTGAATCTTCTTTATCATGCTTAGAGGAGCAGGAAAAAGCAAAAAATTTCAGAATTGCACCTTGCAATGCGGAGAAATTACTGTTTGTGCATTTACAATATTCATTGATTTTTGCCATTGAAAAACGTCCAGAAATGATTGAAGCTACTGACTGAATGAAAGGAGCTGGCATCTCACTCTCTTTGAATCTTCTTTATCATGCTAAGAGGAGCAGGAAAAAGCAAAAAATTTCAGAATTGCACCTTGCAATGCGGAGAAATTACTGTTTGTGCATTTACAATATTCATTGATTTTTGCTATTGAAAAACATCATGTTATTCATATACCAGAAATGATTGAAGCTACTGACTGAATGAAAGGAGCTGGCATCTCACTCTCTTTGAATCTTCTTTATCATGCTAAGAGGAGCAGGAAAAAGCAAAAAATTTCAGAATTGCACCTTGCAATGCGGAGAAATTACAGTTTGTGCATTTACAATATTCATTGATTTTTGCCATTGAAAAACGTCCAGAAATGATTGAAGCTACTGACTGAATGAAAGGAGCTGGCATCTCACTCTCTTTGAATCTTCTTTATCATGCTAAGAGGAGCAGGAAAAAGCAAAAAATTTCAGAATTGCACCTTGCAATGCGGAGAAATTACTGTTTGTGCATTTACAATATTCATTGATTTTTGCCATTGAAAAACGTCCAGAAATGATTGAAGGTACTGACTGAATGAAAGGAGCTGGCATCTCACTCTCTTTGAATCTTCTTTATCATGCTAAGAGGAGCAGGAAAAAGCAAAAAATTTCAGAATTGCACCTTGCAATGCGGAGAAATTACTGTTTGTGCATTTACAATATTCATTGATTTTTGCCATTGAAAAACGTCCAGAAATGATTGAAGCTACTGACTGAATGAAAGGAGCTGGCATCTCACTCTCTGAATCTTCTTTATCATGCTAAGAGGAGCAGGAAAAAGCAAAAAATTTCAGAATTGCACCTTGCAATGCGGAGAAATTACTGTTTGTGCATTTACAATATTCATTGATTTTTGCCATTGAAAAATGTCCAGAAATGATTGAAGCTACTGACTGAATGAAAGGAGCTGGCATCTCACTCTCTTTGAATCTTCTTTATCATGCTAAGAGGAGCAGGAAAAAGCAAAAAATTTCAGAATTGCGCCTTGCAATGCGGAGAAATTACTGTTTGTGCATTTACAAAATTCATTGATTTTTGCCATTGAAAAACATCATGTTATTCATATACCAGAAATGATTGAAGCTACTGACTGAAGGAAAGGATCTGGCATCTCACTCTCTTTGAATCTTCTTTATCATGCTTAGAGGAGCAGGAAAAAGCAAAAAATTTCAGAATTGCACCTTGCAATGCGGAGAAATTACTGTTTGTGCATTTACAATATTCATTGATTTTTGCCATTGAAAAACGTCCAGAAATGATTGAAGCTACTGACTGAATGAAAGGAGCTGGCATCTCACTCTCTTTGAATCTTCTTTATCATGCTAAGAGGAGCAGGAAAAAGCAAAAAATTTCAGAATTGCACCTTGCAATGCGGAGAAATTACTGTTTGTGCATTTACAATATTCATTGATTTTTGCGATTGAAAAACATCATGTTATTCATATACCAGAAATGATTGAAGCTACTGACTGAATGAAAGGAGCTGGCATCTCACTCTCTTTGAATCTTCTTTATCATGCTAAGAGGAGCAGGAAAAAGTAAAAAATTTCAGAATTGCACCTTGCAATGCGGAGAAATTACTGTTTGTGCATTTACAATATTCAATGATTTTTGCCATTGAAAAACGTCCAGAAATGATTGAAGCTACTGACTGAATGAAATGAGCTGGCATCTCACTCTCTTTGAATCTTGTTTATCATGCTAAGAGGAGCAGGAAAAAGCAAAAAATTTCAGAATTGCACCTTGCAATGCGGAGAAATTACTGTTTGTGCATTTACAATATTCATTGATTTTTGCCATTGAAAAACGTCCAGAAATGATTGAAGCTACTGACTGAATGAAAGGAGCTGGCATCTCACTCTCTTTGAATCTTCTTTATCATGCTAAGAGGAGCAGGAAAAAGCAAAAAATTTCAGAATTGCACCTTGCAATGCGGAGAAATTACTGTTTGTGCATTTACAATATTCATTGATTTTTGCCATTGAAAAATGTCCAGAAATGATTGAAGCTACTGACTGAATGAAAGGAGCTGGCATCTCACTCTCTTTGAATCTTCTTTATCATGCTAAGAGGAGCAGGAAAAAGCAAAAAATTTCAGAATTGCGCCTTGCAATGCGGAGAAATTACTGTTTGTGCATTTACAAAATTCATTGATTTTTGCCATTGAAAAACATCATGTTATTCATATACCAGAAATGATTGAAGCTACTGACTGAAGGAAAGGATCTGGCATCTCACTCTCTTTGAATCTTCTTTATCATGCTTAGAGGAGCAGGAAAAAGCAAAAAATTTCAGAATTGCACCTTGCAATGCGGAGAAATTACTGTTTGTGCATTTACAATATTCATTGATTTTTGCCATTGAAAAACGTCCAGAAATGATTGAAGCTACTGACTGAATGAAAGGAGCTGGCATCTCACTCTCTTTGAATCTTCTTTATCATGCTAAGAGGAGCAGGAAAAAGCAAAAAATTTCAGAATTGCACCTTGCAATGCGGAGAAATTACTGTTTGTGCATTTACAATATTCATTGATTTTTGCGATTGAAAAACATCATGTTATTCATATACCAGAAATGATTGAAGCTACTGACTGAATGAAAGGAGCTGGCATCTCACTCTCTTTGAATCTTCTTTATCATGCTAAGAGGAGCAGGAAAAAGTAAAAAATTTCAGAATTGCACCTTGCAATGCGGAGAAATTACTGTTTGTGCATTTACAATATTCAATGATTTTTGCCATTGAAAAACGTCCAGAAATGATTGAAGCTACTGACTGAATGAAATGAGCTGGCATCTCACTCTCTTTGAATCTTGTTTATCATGCTAAGAGGAGCAGGAAAAAGCAAAAAATTTCAGAATTGCACCTTGCAATGCGGAGAAATTACTGTTTGTGCATTTACAATATTCATTGATTTTTGCCATTGAAAAACGTCCAGAAATGATTGAAGCTACTGACTGAATGAAAGGAGCTGGCATCTCACTCTCTTTGAATCTTCTTTATCATGCTAAGAGGAGCAGGAAAAAGCAAAAAATTTCAGAATTGCACCTTGCAATGCGGAGAAATTACTGTTTGTGCATTTACAATATTCATTGATTTTTGCCATTGAAAAACATCATGTTATTCATATACCAGAAATGATTGAAGCTACTGACTGAATGAAAGGAGCTGGCATCTCACTCTCTTTGAATCTTCTTTATCATGCTAAGAGGAGCAGGAAAAAGTAAAAAATTTCAGAATTGCACCTTGCAATGCGGAGAAATTACTGTTTGTGCATTTATAATATTCAATGATTTTTGCCATTGAAAAACGTCCAGAAATGATTGAAGCTACTGACTGAACGAAAGGAGCTGGCATCTCACTCTCTTTGAATCTTCTTTATCATGCTAAGAGGAGCAGGAAAAAGCAAAAAATTTCAGAATTGCACCTTGCAATGCGGAGAAATTACTGTTTGTGCATTTACAATATTCATTGATTTTTGCCATTGAAAAACATCATGTTATTCATGTACCAGAAATGTTTGAAGCTACTGACTGAATGAAAGGAGCTGGCATCTCACTCTCTTTGAATCTTCTTTATCATGCTAAGAGGAGCAGGAAAAAGCAAAAAATTTCAGAATTGCACATTGCAATGCGGAGAAATTACTGTTTGTGCATTTACAATATTCATTGATTTTTGCCATTGAAAAACGTCCAGAAATGATTGAAGCTACTGACTGAATGAAAGGAGCTGGCATCTCACTCTCTTTGAATCTTCTTTATCATGCTAAGAGGAGCAGGAAAAAGCAAAAAATTTCAGAATTGCACCTTGCAATGCGGAGAAATTACTGTTTGTGCATTTACAATATTCATTGATTTTTGCCATTGAAAAACGTCCAGAAATGATTGAAGCTACTGACTGAATGAAAGGAGCTGGCATCTCACTCTCTTTGAATCTTCTTTATCATGCTAAGAGGAGCAGGAAAAAGCAAAAAATTTCAGAATTGCACCTTGCAATGCGGAGAAATTACTGTTTGTGCATTTACAATATTCATTGATTTTTGCCATTGAAAAATGTCCAGAAATGATTGAAGCTACTGACTGAATGAAAGGAGCTGGCATCTCACTCTCTTTGAATCTTCTTTATCATGCTAAGAGGAGCAGGAAAAAGCAAAAAATTTCAGAATTGCGCCTTGCAATGCGGAGAAATTACTGTTTGTGCATTTACAAAATTCATTGATTTTTGCCATTGAAAAACATCATGTTATTCATATACCAGAAATGATTGAAGCTACTGACTGAAGGAAAGAATCTGGCATCTCACTCTCTTTGAATCTTCTTTATCATGCTAAGAGGAGCAGGAAAAAGCAAAAAATTTCAGAATTGCACCTTGCAATGCAGAGAAATTACTGTTTGTGCATTTACAATATTCATTGATTTTTGTCATTGAAAAACGTCCAGAAATGATTGAAGCTACTGACTGAATGAAAGGAGCTGGCATCTCACTCTCTTTGAATCTTCTTTATCATGCTAAGAGGAGCAGGAAAAAGCAAAAAATTTCAGAATTGCACCTTGCAATGCGGAGAAATTACTGTTTGTGCATTTACAATATTCATTGATTTTTGCCATTGAAAAATGTCCAGAAATGATTGAAGCTACTGACTGAATGAAAGGAGCTGGCATCTCACTCTCTTTGAATCTTCTTTATCATGCTAAGAGAAGCAGGAAAAAGCAAAAAATTTCAGAATTGCACATTGCAATGCGGAGAAATTACTGTTTGTGCATTTACAATATTCATTGATTTTTGCCATTGAAAAACGTCCAGAAATGATTGAAGCTACTGACTGAATGAAAGGAGCTGGCATCTCACTCTCTTTGAATCTTCTTTATCATGCTAAGAGGAGCAGGAAAAAGCAAAAAATTTCAGAATTGCACCTTGCAATGCGGAGAAATTACTGTTTGTGCATTTACAATATTCATTGATTTTTGCCATTGAAAAACGTCCAGAAATGATTGAAGCTACTGACTGAATGAAAGGAGCTGGCATCTCACTCTCTTTGAATCTTCTTTATCATGCTAAGAGGAGCAGGAAAAAGCAAAAAATTTCAGAATTGCACCTTGCAATGCGGAGAAATTACTGTTTGTGCATTTACAATATTCATTGATTTTTGCCATTGAAAAATGTCCAGAAATGATTGAAGCTACTGACTGAATGAAAGGAGCTGGCATCTCACTCTCTTTGAATCTTCTTTATCATGCTAAGAGGAGCAGGAAAAAGCAAAAAATTTCAGAATTGCGCCTTGCAATGCGGAGAAATTACTGTTTGTGCATTTACAAAATTCATTGATTTTTGCCATTGAAAAACATCATGTTATTCATATACCAGAAATGATTGAAGCTACTGACTGAAGGAAAGGATCTGGCATCTCACTCTCTTTGAATCTTCTTTATCATGCTAAGAGGAGCAGGAAAAAGCAAAAAATTTCAGAATTGCACCTTGCAATGCGGAGAAATTACTGTTTGTGCATTTACAATATTCATTGATTTTTGCCATTGAAAAACGTCCAGAAATGATTGAAGCTACTGACTGAATGAAAGGAGCTGGCATCTCACTCTCTTTGAATCTTCTTTATCATGCTAAGAGGAGCAGGAAAAAGCAAAAAATTTCAGAATTGCACCTTGCAATGCGGAGAAATTACTGTTTGTGCATTTACAATATTCATTGATTTTTGCCATTGAAAAACGTCCAGAAATGATTGAAGCTACTGACTGAATGAAAGGAGCTGGCATCTCACTCTCTTTGAATCTTCTTTATCATGCTAAGAGGAGCAGGAAAAAGCAAAAAATTTCAGAATTGCACCTTGCAATGCGGAGAAATTACTGTTTGTGCATTTACAATATTCATTGATTTTTGCCATTGAAAAATGTCCAGAAATGATTGAAGCTACTGACTGAATGAAAGGAGCTGGCATCTCACTCTCTTTGAATCTTCTTTATCATGCTAAGAGGAGCAGGAAAAAGCAAAAAATTTCAGAATTGCGCCTTGCAATGCGGAGAAATTACTGTTTGTGCATTTACAAAATTCATTGATTTTTGCCATTGAAAAACATCATGTTATTCATATACCAGAAATGATTGAAGCTACTGACTGAAAGAAAGGATCTGGCATCTCACTCTCTTTGAATCTTCTTTATCATGCTAAGAGGAGCAGGAAAAAGCAAAAAATTTCAGAATTGCACCTTGCAATGCGGAGAAATTACTGTTTGTGCATTTACAATATTCATTGATTTTTGCCATTGAAAAACGTCCAGAAATGATTGAAGCTACTGACTGAATGAAAGGAGCTGGCATCTCACTCTCTTTGAATCTTCTTTATCATGCTAAGAGGAGCAGGAAAAAGCAAAAAATTTCAGAATTGCACCTTGCAATGCGGAGAAATTACTGTTTGTGCATTTACAATATTCATTGATTTTTGCGATTGAAAAACATCATGTTATTCATATACCAGAAATGATTGAAGCTACTGACTGAATGAAAGGAGCTGGCATCTCACTCTCTTTGAATCTTCTTTATCATGCTAAGAGGAGCAGGAAAAAGTAAAAAATTTCAGAATTGCACCTTGCAATGCGGAGAAATTACTGTTTGTGCATTTACAATATTCAATGATTTTTGCCATTGAAAAACGTCCAGAAATGATTGAAGCTACTG